>NW_006792456.1:2879851-2898808 GCF_000442215.2 Lipotes vexillifer
CTACACGACAGGTTCCTTCAGAGTAGCTATAACGCCTGCATGCTGTGTGTAGGTCTAGGCATTAGAGGTGGATTTATGATTTACTTAGGGAAATAAATGTACAAAAGACATGTAGAAAATCAGAGTTAGGGTTTTTTGCCCATAAAAAAATGATGTATTCATGTGAGTCCCTAAATAGCTATGTAATAAATAGATATCCCTACAAACCACAAATGAAATAGACCAGGCATTACCCAGGTGCTGGCCAATTTAGCCTTTGAACTTATAAGCATTCACAATATTTTGCAAAAGTAATTGAGTAAGTTTTTATGTGCAATCATAATAATTTCACACTATGAAAAACACTGGAAGTGTCTTAAATATACCTATTCATTAATTCACTGGAAAATAATGCATATTATTTGGTAGGTGCTATGAACTGAATTGTACACTCCCAAAATTTGTATGTTGAAGTCCTAACTCCAATGTGATAGTATTTGGAGATGGGGCCTCTGGGAGATCATTAGGTTGAGATGAGGTCATGAGCTGGGTCCCTAATGATGGGATTAGTGCCTTACAAGAGGAGGAAGAGACACCAGAGCTCGCTCTCTCTGCCATATGAGAACACTGTAAGAAGAGAGCCATCTGTAAGCCAGGAGGACAGTCCTCACCAGAGCCTGACCATGCTGGCACCCAGATCTTGGATTTCTCGCTTCCAGAACCATGAGAAAATAATTCTCTGTTGTTTAAGCCACCTGGTCTATGGTATTTTGTTATGGCAGTCCAAGCTAACTAATGCAGTAAGTTTAATTTTTTTTTAATTAAAAGCCTTTAAAAATTTATGGAGTACATGCCTAAACTAAATGATGAGATGCCAGTTAATTTAAACTAATGAAAGAAATGCTTTTGAACATATTAGTATTTCATTTTACTCTTTTAGGTAAGAATCATGGAAAGAAATGTGATCAAAGATACTATCTTTACATGCAAAAGAACAAAATATAGATTATAAAAATTAAAATCCTTGCTTAGCTTCTTTCTTCTTGTCTGCCTTCTTCACTTTCTATAGAGAACTCTATCTTCCTATATCCATCATCTATTAGTCATTCATTCATCCCATAGATATTTATTGAGCACCTAACTCTGCTCCAGATACTAATTCCAGGGATTGGGATATAGCTGTGAGCAAAGAAGTCTCCTCTCTCATGGAGTTTATATTCTAATGAAAGGAGACAGAGAATAAGCAAATACATATTAAATATATAATGTGTCATATTTAATAAGTGTTATGAAGAAACATAAACTAGGTAAAGGGTTAGAGCACAGTGTGAGTAGAAGAGGAGGAGTCTGGGTAATAATTTTGAAAACGTGGTCAGGGAAAGCCTCTCTGATAAGTCCACATTTGAGCAGAGACCTGAATCATGTAAGGGAATGAGTCTTGGACATGTCTGGAAAAGCGTTCCAGGCTAAGGAAGCAATATCTTCAAAAGTCTTGAGGCAGCAGTATGCTGGCTTATTAGAAAAAGAGCAAGGTAGTTAGAAACAAGTAAGTGAACAAGATAGAGTATGGCAGGGGATGGGGTCAAATAGGTTGCCAGGGATCCATTCAGGTCTGACCAGAAAGTTAGTGAGAAAGTCTCCAGAAGGGAGGGAAGAGGGAATGAGAAAGAAGCAGTACTTGAGAAGACAATGGCTGAGACTTTCCCCAAATTGACAAAAGTCATAGATTCAAGTAGTTCTCTGAACCTAAAGCAAGATAAATAAAAAGAAAAGCACACTGTGGCACATCATAGTAAAGATGTTGAAAATTAAAGTTAAAGAGAGAATATTAAAAGAAAACTGAGAGGAAAAAAGATTAACTTCAAAGGAGCAAATATTAGACTAATAGCTCATCTCTCAAAAGAAGTGAGGGAAGCCAGAAGAAAATGAAATGGTAGCTTCAAAGTGCTGAAAGAATATAACTGTAAATCTAGAATTCCCTACAAGCTACCCTTCAATAATGAAGTGAACAAAAGACATTTTTCATGTTGTGGTGGGGTGGGGGGGATGTAGAGAGTGTTTCACCAACCACCTACTTTAAAGAAAATACTAAAGGCTGTATTCAGCTCCCAGATGGGAGCTCAAAGATGCAGGAAGGAATAAAGAATGATAAAAAGGACAAATGTGGATAACTCTAAATGAATTTTGATTAACTGAATATAACAATAGTTATAATAATATATTAGGGGATTTTAAGTATATGATAATATATTTGGGGATTTTATATATAAAAAGAAAATGCATAAACCATAGCATATAAACCATATTTGTATCAAGCACAGGAGACTTTAAGGCAAAAACCATTATTAGAAATAGGTATGCTTCAAAATGATAAAAGTTTAAGTTCTTTAGTAAAAGATAATAATTCTACATTCTATGTACCTAACAACATAGCCCAAAATTTTATATTAAACAAATATTAACAAAACAAAATAGAGGAATAAAAAAAATCAGAGAGATTTTAACATACCTTTTTCATATACATCAGACAAAATAATTTATAAGGGTACACAAGATTTGAAAAACACAATTTGTATATGTGACCTAATAGCCACACATACTACACTGTACCCCCAAACTGTAGAATACACATTGCTTTTAAATATACATGGGTTGGGCTTCCCTGGTGGTACAGTCGTTAAGAATCCGCCTGCCAATGCAAGGGGCACGGGTTCTAGCCCTGGTCTGGGAAGATCCCACATGCCACAGAGCAACTAAGCCCATGTGCCACAAGTACTGAGCCTGTGCTCTAGAGCCCGTGAGCCACAACTACTGAGCTCACATGCCACAACTACTGAAGCCTGTGTGCCTAGAGCCCGTGCTCCACAACAAAAGAGAAGCCACCGCAATGAGAAGACTGCGCACCGCAACAAAGAGTAGCCGCCGCTCAACACAACTAGAGAAAGCCCACGTGCAGCAACAAAGACCCAACACAGCCAAAACTACAATAAAAATTTAAATAAATAAAATAAATCAATATACATGGATCATTATAAAAATCAACCATATGCAAAAGCAGACTGTCACAAATTCCAACAGATCAAATTCATACAAAGTAAATTCTTTGACCACTTAGGAATCAAGACTAGAAATCAATGACAAAAATATTCTTAGAAAAATCTATAATGCTTGTAAATTAAGAAATACACCTCTTAATAATCCATGGGTCAAAGAAGAAATCACAATGAAAATAAAACTTATTTTGAAGTGAATGTTCATGAAAATTTATGAGTCATATTAAACCCACTTTAAGATGAAAATTTGTGTCCCCAAATACATATATTAGAGAAGAAGAAAGCTGAAAGGCAATGAGCTTAAAAATTATAAAAATTTATAAAAAGAACAACTTATATCTAAAGAAATAAGAGGACAGAAATAAAAAGATAAAAACAGCAATAAATAAAATAGAACACAAACATACAATAGAGAAGATCAACAAAGATACAACTTGGTTCTTTGAAATGACAAATAAGTTTATAAACCCCCGATGGAGAAAAATGAGGAAATACAGAAGGTAAGCTTAAATAATCAGTATCAGGAATAAAGGAGGGGATATCATTACAGAGCCTACAGATATTAAATGATAAGAGACTATTATGAACAACTTTACATCAATAAATTGTGCATTTGTAAAAAAATCATCGAGCTTTATGCTTAATATTATACACATTACTCTGTGTATATTTCAATAAAAAGGTCAAGAAAACGTGCATCTTACAGAAACTGACAGCATAAGAAACAAAATGTAAGCAGTTCTCTGTTTTAAAATCAAATCATTAATTAAAAACATTCCCACAATGAAAACTGTAGGTCTGGTTGGTTTCTCTGGTTGATTCAAACCAAATACTTAAGGAAAAAATAATATCTTACACAAATTCTCCCAGAGAATAGAAAAGAGAATGAAAAACATCCGCCAGTTCATTTTATGAAACCAGCTTCACTTTGATACCAAGGTTTGATGAGGGTGTTAGTAGAAAGAAAAAATTGCAGTCCAATCACATTTATAAACATAGATGCAAAAATCCTAAGCAAAATTTTAGGAAAGGAACACAGAAAAATGTAAGAAAAAGAGCTAATATATAATGATTACATTTGGTTTACTTCAGAAATGGAAAGTTAGTTTAACATTCAAAATTCAATCAGTAATGCAACTAATCTACAGTGACAGAAGATAGATCAGTAGTTGCCTGGGGGCCTGTGTGGAGGGGTGCATGAGAGGAAGGGGACTACAGAGAGGGCTTACAGAATGGCCTGAGAAAAGTTTTGGAGGGGAGTGACAAAAATGTTCATTATTTTGATTTCAGTGATGGTCTCACAAGTATATATATGTATGTGAAAAATGATCAAACTATATACTACAAATACATGCAGTTTATATTATTATACCCCATTAAAGCTGTTTTAAAAATTGATCAGTGTAATCTATCACATTAACAGAATAAAGAATCCACACGAACAGATTTAGAAAAAACATTTAATAAAAGTCAACTTTTATTCATAATTTTAAAAAACAAGTCTTAGCTAACTGTGTTGGTAATTTCCTTAAACTGATAAAGAATATCTTTATTAATAAAAAGCACCTATAGCAAAATATCATAACTCAAGATAAAATGTTGAAAGCTTTCCATGTGAGATTAGAAACAAGATAAAGACATTTATCTTCCCAGTACCACTTCACGCCCTGCTTCATCATGCCCCTCTGCGATTTGGGGGACACTGACCACAACCTCAGGTCTAGGCTTGAACTAAGCAGATTAACATTATTCCTCTTGTCCACGTGATTGACTGAAGGAAGGGCAAGGATAAGCCAGTCAATGCACTCCAACACCCCCTGTCCCAGTGATTATGTCAAATGCAACACAAGGTCGAAACTGATCCAGTCAAAGGAAGTCAAGAGTTTTGTCTGGGAGAATGAAAGCTCTCCAGTCCCATGGAAAATGTAGCATAAAGATGTCATGGCAGGAACTGCTTCGGCCATTTCTAATACAATGCGGGAAGCCATGACAGGAGACAGAGTGAAAACAATCACAGAGAAATAGAGCCCAGTGAAGAATTATTCAGTTGTGTGTGCGAAAAAATTTCCCTTATTTGTTTTGAGCCAGGTCAGTTCTGATTCTCTATTTGCATCCCAAAGCCTCCTAACCAATATAGTTTGGTTGCATAAAGTCATCAGTGCAAAGCATGCATAGACTAAGGCAGATAAAAGTCAAAAGAATACATGTTCTAAAAGAAAACACACATAGGTCAAAGTCATGGCAGAAAGTCAGAGACCAAAAATTTCCTGAAAGGATTGCTGTTATGATTAAATGAAATAATATATGTAAATCACTCAGCATAGTACCGGATGCATACCAAACTGTCATCATTAACTGCAGATAGCAACAGCTAATGGTGCAGAAGGCTGTGTGGAGTGCCCAGGGAGACAGGAAACTATCTTTTATATCAAAAGCATTTTCTTATAATTTGAAATTATATAACTCTTTTGAGTAGACAGCCTTGAGTGGATACTCTCGAGTGAATAGTTCAGGTGCCAATGAGTGGTAACAGCTTTTACTGAAAGTCTACATTTGCAACTTTATATACATTTGTTTTTTCATAAGGACCCTGCAAGATAGGTATTATTGCCAACTGACACAGCAGGAAACAAACTCAGAGGTGAACTGACTTGGCGGCTCCTTAAACAGGTGATGCTTGCATTTAGCACAGGTCTCAACTCAAACCAATGCTCATTCTCCATCTCAGGCCAACTCTCTAATGCGAGATGAGACTCAAAAATGCATATGAACTGTATCAATTTAGAGAATTTACATAACAGAAGGTAACTGCGTTTCCTGGATGCATTTTTTCTTTTATACATCTCAGACCCATTTTATAACAAAGCTATTACTGGACAGAACGTGACAAACACACAGATAAAGCAAGAGAAATATTTTTGGATAGAAACAGCCCTCTATCATGCCAGTCATCTGGAAAACAGCTTCCTAGCACAAATGAAGCTAAACTGGGCTCTTAAACACATTTGGGGGGCAATTTTTAACAGCACTTACAACTAGATCTAGGAAATCATAAGCTTTAGAAAGAACAGATAGTTGTATAGTTTTTAGGGCTGTTATAAGATAAAATATGGAGGGAGTTGGATAAACACTACTTGCTTTTTACTTTTTTCTTCCATGGAATAGAGGACAAGTCTAGCAAATGGAAACTATTTAAATAAATGATTTTCCAAAGTACTACTATCTTGAATGTTCACTCTATCTTTTAAGGATACAAATCAAGAGCTCCCCAAATCATATACATTCTCCAAAACTTATTATAAAACAGCATAAACAAGTGATATGAATAATTAAATAACAATTTCATATCTAATTATTCTTTCTAATAATCTGCCAAATGGCTTAGCAAACTCTACAGTCAACATATTACATAATATACTATGGTTCTTAAAAAATAATAAGAGAATAACAACTTAGATTAGGCCATAAGACATAAGTGAAAGGATTCTATTGAATTTTGTAATTAGG
Source organism: Lipotes vexillifer (assembly GCF_000442215.2). Taxonomy (NCBI): domain Eukaryota; kingdom Metazoa; phylum Chordata; class Mammalia; order Artiodactyla; family Lipotidae; genus Lipotes; species Lipotes vexillifer. The sequence goes on from NW_006792456.1 coordinate 2,886,391, forward strand.
GCATGAAAATTCATCTCCCTGTTCCACAGTCCTTGGGTATTTAAATGTCACTGCCACACAACTTCCCACCATCTCCCATAGAAGCAGGGGCTGCCGTGGTGGAGAAGTAATGTTAGTAAAATTAGCCTCTTGCCTGCAACTCTAACCCAGTTGGGTTAATTTGTAGTGGCCTACCTGGCTCCATGCCCCTGCTTCTCTTTGCCTCTGAGCTGAATATATGCATCTGACTCTGGGACCAACTCCACCCTCAGCAGGGGAGATAACATAAGAAATCCTCTGTCGAGATCTTCCTGCCTCTGCCCTGAATTACTGTTCCTCTGATTTTTACTCCAGTCTACCATGACTGGGTTCCTTGCCTTGTATCCCAGTTTCCCATGGCTGGGTTTCTCACTGTGAAGTCTCAATCTCCTTGTTTTGGGTCCCTAATACTTAAAGGGAGACTCCCACAATACCCAATGTCTGTTGGAATGGACCTTTTTTTTTTAGGATTACCTTGATATTTAAGGTATTTGTACCACTTCCTAAACAATCTAGAACAGGGGTCCCCAACCCCCGGGCCATGGACCAGGACTGGTCCCCGGCCAGTTAGGAATCGGGCCACACAGCAGGAGGTGAGCAGCAGGCGAGCGAGCCAAGCTTCCTCTGCCGCTCCCCATCACTCGCATTACCGCGGGAACCATCACCCCCACCCTGTCCGTGGAAAAACTGTCTTCCATGAAACTAGTCCCTGATGTCAAAAAGGTTGGGAACCGCTGATCTAGAACTCTGCCTCTGTTAGGGCCATATTCCACCAATCTGCACCATCCCCTCCCCCATTAACACCACCAATGGATGAACTATGAATCTACTATCAAATTCATGGGAGGCAGTATGGCATACTGTTTAAGAGTATGGTTTCTGCAATCAGGTACCCTGGGTCTAAAAGCTAGCAGAGCTACAAATGACCTTGAGTAAGATTCTTAATTTCTGTGTACCTTGATTTCTTCATCTCCAAAACAGCGATAAAGATAGCACCTGCCTTGCACACGAATAACCTATAGATAATACACACTACTGTGTCTAATAAATATTGAGCACTCCTCAAATGTTAGCTGTTGCTGTTATTATTATGGTTTTTATCTACCCATTTACAGAATTATAGTCTGTATTACTATCTTTAGTCCTTGCTTAATGCTGGAGAACTGCCTGATCCCATATGTCTACTCATTTCTGACCTGTTCCATACTTTATGTAAATTCCTCCTTCCTAATTTATACTAAATGTGATCACTTTCCCAAAAGAAAGTAATAAGGCACTGAAATTCATTATTTCCATCTATCTTCCTTTCCTTTCAAAGAGGAAGGAGCTATTGTTCAACAAGCCTGAGCTTGTCCATGCTTCTCTTTATCTATGAGATGCTACTTTTATAGCCACTCTGTCATCATGGCTTATCTTGAAGAGCAGCTGGGGTTTCAGCTAAGCAGCTAAGCTTTCTGAGCAGATGATTTGGAAGTTTTGCAAAATCAGACCAAAATGGTGGCAGCTTTGAGTACCAGCCTGTTCCATTCCTACAAGGCCACTTAGATCCTCAATCCTGGAATTTCTAAGCTGTGAGCTCAGAGGTGAAATCTGAAAATAGTCATGTGTATAACTTTGCATCTCATTTCATAGTCCCAAATATTTGTGGAATTTTTATAAAATGTGAATAAGAATAAAGATTAAATGATATAACATCCATTTACATGATTCTGTTCTTATTCTATGCAATGTTGGTACCACTATTCATGCACATAACAACACCTTAGGTTAATAAAGTTTTAAAATATCACTATTTATTCATGATATTTTAAGGCTTTATCACAAAGAATGTTACATGTGTGACAGCTTCAGAAGCAGGGGAGCCAGAATTACTGTGCATATTCTATTGATTTAAGTCAAGTAAAAGAAATGAAAGATAGAAATGGGGATTTACTCCAAACTCCTAAAGAAGAATCAGACAAAAACCCCAGTCCCTAAACACCTAGCACTTAGGTAAACTTCCCCGGGGTGGGGGGCTGGGGGAGGATTGTTACTCATTCTTTGAAAAAAGATACTCTGAACACACACAGGTATTAAGGCTGGATTTAAAAGTGAATGTATCCTAACAATAGTGGTCCAATCTGAAACCATGAAGCACTCAACTTCCAAATTCAAACCACATTCAATATTTATACCTAGTGGCTTGAAGACAGATCTTCAAAATACATATGCCTTCACCAAAATAACAAGCTCTTACCCAATTTCACAGACTCAGGCAGCTTATCATTATTCCAGCAAAATGTATTGATAAAAATTCTCAATCAGTGTAGAAAAATTGTATCACATTTCTTTAAGGTTCAAAATGAGTGTACTCCTAAGAGTTAGCTGGGGTAGTAGGAATGCTGTATAATTCTCAATGTCAGTGGGCATAGAGTGAACATAATAAAGGCCAAATATGACAAACCTACAGCTAATATCATTCTCAACAGTGAAAAACTGAAAGCATTTCCTCTAAGATCAGGAACAACACAAGGATGTCCACTCTCACCACTTTTATTCAACATAGTTTCGGAAGTCCTAGCCATGGCAATCAGAGAAGAAAAAGAAAAGGAATCCAAATTGGAAAAGACGTAAAATTGTCACTGTTTGCAGACAACATGATACTATTCATAGAAAATCCTAAAGGTGCTACCAGAAAACTACTAGAGCTCATCAATGAATTTGGTAAAGTTGCAGCATACAAAATTAATACACAGAAATCTCTTGCATTTCTATACACTAACAATGAAAGATCACAAAGAGAAATTAAAGAAACAACCCCATTTAACATCACATCAAAAAGAGTAAAATACCTAGGAATAAACCTACCTAACGAGACAAAAGACCTGTAATCCAAAAACTATAAGACACTGATGAAAGAAACTGAACATAACAAAAACAGATGAAAAGATATACCATGTTCTTGGATTGGAAGAATCAATATTGTGAAAATGACTATACTACCCAAGGCAATCTACAGATTCAATGCAATCCTTATCAAATTACCAATGGCCTTTTTTCACAGAACTAGAACAAAAAGTCTTAAAATTTGTATGGAGACACAAAAGACCCCAAATAACCAAAGCAATCTTCAGAAAGAACAACCTGTTTGGAGAAATCAGGCTTCCTGATTTCAGACTATATTACAAAGCTACAGTCATCAAAAGAGTATGATACTGGCACAAAAACAGAAACATATATCAATGGAACAGGATAGAAAGCCCAGAAATAAACCCTCGCACCTATGGTCAATTAATCTACAACAAAGGAGTCAAGACTGTACAGTAGAGGAAAGACAGTCTCTTCAATAAGTGGTGCTGGGAAAACTGGACAGCTACATGTAAAAAAATGAAATTAGAACATTCTTTAACACCATACACAAAAATAAACTCAAAATGAATTGAAGACCTAAATGTAAGAACTGATACTATAAAACTCTCAGAGGAAAACATAGGCAGAACACTCTTTGACATAAATCACAGCAATATCTTTTCCCAGCCGTCTCCTAGAATAATGGGAATAAAAGCAAAAATAAACAAATGGGACCTAATTAAACTCAAAAGCTTTTGTACAGCAAAGGAAACCATAAACAAAATGAAAAGACAACCCACAGAACGGGAGAAAATATTTGCAAATGATGCAACCAACAAGGGATTAGTCTCCAAGATTTACAAGCAGCCCACGTGGCTCAATATTAAAAAAACAAACAACCCAATCAACAAATGGGCAGAAGACTGGGAATTCCCTGGCAGTCCAGTGGTTAGGACTCAGTGCTTTCACTGCCATGGGCCTTGGTTCGATCCCTGGTCAGGGAACTAAGATCCCACAAGCCACACAGTGTGACCAAAAAAAAAAAGGGCAGAAAATCTAAACAGACATTTCTCCAAAGAAGATATACAGATGGCCAAGAGGCACATGAAAAGATGCTCAACATCTCTAATTATTAGAGAAATGCAAACCCAAACTACAATGAGACATCACCTCACACCAGTCAGAATGGCCATCATGGAAACATCTACAAACACTAAATGCTGGAAAGGGTGTGGAGAAAAGGGAACCCTCTTACACTGTTGGTGGGAATGTAAATTGGTACAGCCACTATAGAGAACAGTATGGAGGCTCTTTTAGAAACTAAAAATAGAGCTACCATATGATTCAGCAATCCCCCTCCTAGGCATATATCCAGAGAAAAACATGGTTCGAAAGGATACATGCACCCCAATGTTCATTGCAGCACTGTTTACAATAGTCAAGACATGTTAGTGTCTGTCGACAGATGAATGGATAAGAAGATGTGGTACATATATACAATTGAATATTACTCAGCCATTAAAAAGAATGAAATAATGCCATTTGCAGCAACATGGATGGACCTGTAGATTATCATATTAAGTGAAGTAAGTCAGACATAGAAAGACAAGTATCATACAATATCGTTTATATGTGGAACCTAAAAAACCAAAATGATATAAATGAACTTATTTACAAAACAGAAACAGACTCACAGACTTAGAGAACGAATTTATGGTTACCTAGGGGAAAGGGAAGGGGGAGGGATAGATTGGGAGTTTGGGATTGGCATGTACACACTGCTATATTTAAAATTGATAACCAACACGGACCTACTGTATAGCACAGGGGATGCTGCTCAATATTCTTTAATAACCTAAATGGGAAAAGAATTTGAAAAAGAATAGGGGGATTTCCCTGGTGGTCCAGTGAGTAAGACTCCACTCTCCCAATGCAGGGGGCCTGGGTTCGATCCCTGGTCGGGGAACTAGATCCCTCATATGTGCTGCAACTAAGAGTCTGCATGCCCCAACTAAAAAAAGCTCCCACATGCCGCAACTAAAGATCCCACATGTTGAAAGGAAGATCCCATGTGCCACAACTAAGACCCAGCGCAAAATAAATAAATAATATTTTTTAAAAAAAAGGAAAAAGAAAAAGGATATACATATGCAAAAAAATATATATATGCAAAAAAATATATATATATATGCAAAAAATATATATATATGCAAAATATATATATGCAAAAAAATATATATATATATGTATATATATATATACATATAGTTTTAGCCAATCTCAAAAAATGTATACAGTTTTAGCCAATATAAAAAAATTTCTATGTCATTTCTGAAACTAATTTAGGAGTAATTTTTATCCTATGCATTCATAGTTACTGATAAGTGTTGATTCACTGTAAGGGAGTGGCAACGGCTTAGAGGAGGGAAGTGGCCACTGCTAAATGTCAACCTGGGGCAAGAACATGGAATCATAAAAGACTCTGTGTTCCATTCCCGGGCTGAACTCTGTCACCTCCTCCAGTATTTACTTCTCCTCTCTTTGGTTTCAATGAGGGATTGATTACTCAAACTCATCTTGTGACCTGCGGCCTATGAATTACCCTGCTGTTACTTTTCAGGAGAAGATCACAGAAAGTACATTCGCAGCTGTTTAAAATTAACACTTCTTTCTTATCAGAAATGGTTCTACTCTTTTCCTGACATCAACACATTATTGAAAATTCTGTACTGTAAATTCTTTGTCCTTCCTCACTCTGCCCTTTATTACTGCCTACAGCCAGTAATAACAGCAGATTATCTGTTAGAGGAAACTGAGGCCTCACCAATGCACATAAAAACTCCAGGCACTCAACATCTTTAAATGATGGCTCCGGACTTATCCAGGAGAATCGGTTTTTACTGACTTGGGTATTTAAATATTTTTGGTCTTGAATACTGAATGTGGCTACCATCTCCCAAAGGATCCAGGATACCGTGTGAATTAATGGTGATGGTGAGTACTTGGGTCACACTGATGTGACTCCGGGATTTCTGCAGTAAATGTAAACAATTAAGATCACTGTGTTTATACAAGACTTCATTTTCTCACAAACTTTCCATATTTTCTCTAAATATTTAAGTTAAAGTACTCACCAAAGTGACAACTCTACTGAAATAAAACATTAATTAGATACAGTAGAGAATTTAATTCAACATCAAATTCCCCCTCCCCTCCCCCATCACCCTCTCAGCCTCTGGATTTTCTGCAATGAGTTTTTAATCCTAGATTAGCTTCCTTGTATTACTTGGCATCTTCTGGAATGCCCCACTCCCCCATTGTTCTATACTCAGAAAATGTTCTATTTTATTATTTGTCTAAGAAAGAAATAAGTAGGAAAAAAAATCCTTAAGGCATTCCAGAGCCAAAAATAATTACCGCTAATTGGGAGGAATCTTTGTCATTGGAGCCTCATTAGTATGAATAATGTAATATCCACTTATTTCCTGTGGACACTGTCAAAGATAAAGATCACTAGCAATTTAACTTTTGAATACAAAAGATGAAATAAAAATGATGCCGAAATACTTAGTGTCCCTTAAGAAGAATACAAACAAGCAAGACAGCTGTACCTCATGGCAACAATAATGTCCCTGAAACCTAAAAGGAGCATTCAAGAAATCTGAAATGTGACAAAACTGTAAAGAAGCAGCTAGTCCTATCACTCCTTATCTATTAAAAGAAAAAAAAGTGTTATTACAGGATTTTGTTTGTAACCAACTGTTTAAAACACCCTTAGTATTTTTCTTTTCTTTGTGATTTAAAGAGTTAAAAATAAGAATTATTTTCAAATCATCCTATGAAATGATGGAAAAAACATGCAAGACCCAGTCACAACAACCAGCTCCTTTTCTGTTCCAGTCAAACTCTGCCCAGCCCTTCTTCCGGTTCAGCTAGAGATGCACAGCTGTGCTGTCCACAGCTGGACTGGAAATTTTTGGAAGGCAAGGACTTTATCTTGTCATAGTGTGTATCCCTAATAGCTAACATGGTACACTGTAGGTACTCAAATATTACCTGAAATGATTGGAATTGGCTTCCATGAGGACCAGTTAACAAGTCCTGTCATTGCTTCCCCCCTGGATGGTAGTCCCTTCCCTGGCAATCTTTCAACCATTTAGGATCTGATGACTATCCATTTTCAGACATACTGCAGAAAAAATATAATAGCAACCTTTTTTCTCCTCTTCCACCTGCCAACTCTTTTGCCCCACAAACATAATCACTAATGGGAGACTGGTTCAAGATGGCAGAGTAGAAGGACCTGTGCTCACTCCCTCTCGTGAGAGCGCCAGAATCACAACTAACTGCTGAACGATCATTGACAGGAAGACACTGGAACTCACCAAAAAAGATACCCCACATCCAAAGACAAAGGAGAAGCCACAGTGAGGTGGTAGGAGGGGTACAAACACAATAAAATCAAATCCCATAACCGCTGGGTGGGTGACTCACAAACTGGAGAACAATTATACCACAGAGGTCCACCGACTGGAGTGAAGGTTCTTGGCCCCACGTCAGGCTTCCCAACCTGGGCGTCCAGCAACAGGAGGAGGAATTCCTAGAGAATCAGACTTTGAAGGCTACTGGGATTTGATTGCAGGACTTTGACAGCACTGGGGGAAACAGAGACTCCACTCTTGGAGGGCACACACAAAGTAGTGTGGGCATCAGGACCCAAGGGAAGGAACAATGACCCCCATAGGAGACTGAACCAGACCTACCTGCTAGTGTTGGAGGGTCTCCTGCAGAGGTGGGGGACAGCTGTGACTCACTGCTGGGACAAGGACACTGGCAGCAGAAGTTCTGGGAAGTTCTCATTGGCATGAGCTCTCCCAGAGTCTGCCATAGCCCCACCAAAGAGCCTGTAGCCTCCAGTGCTGGGACACCTCAAACAACCAATAGGAAGGGAACTCAGCCCTACCCATCAGCAGACAAGTGGACTAAAGTTTTACTGAGCACTGCCCACCAGAGCAACACCCAGCTCTACCCACCACCAGTCCCTCCCATCAGGAAGCTTGCACAAGCCTCTTAGATAGCCTCAACCAGCAGAGGGCAGACAGCAGAAGGAAGAAGAACTACAATCCTGCAGCCTGTGGAAGGAAAACCACATTCACAGAAATATAGACAAAATGAAATGGCAGACGACCATGTACCAAATGAAGGAAGAAGATAAAACCCCAGAGAAACAATTAAATGAAGTGGAGATACACAACCTTCCAGAAAAGGAATTCAGAATAATGATAGTGAAGATGATCCAGGACCTTGGGAAAAGAATGGAGGCAAAGATGAAGAAGATGTAAAAAATGTTTAACAAAGACCTAGAAGAATTAAAGAACAAACACCTAGAAGAATTAAAGAACAAACAGAGATGAACAATACAATAACTGAAATGAAAAATACACTAGAAGGAATCAATAGCAGATTAATGGAGGCAGAAGAATGGATAAGTGACCTGGAAGACAGAATGGTGGAATTCACTGCTGCAGAACAGAATAAAGAGAAAACAATGAAAAGAAATGAAGACAGCCTAAGAGAGCTCTGGGACAACATTAAATGCACCAACATTCGCATTATAGGGGTCCCAGAAGGAGAAGAGAGACAGAAAGGGCCCAAGAAAATATTTGAAGAGATTATAGAAAAAACTTCTCTAACATGTGAAAAGAAATAGCCACCCAAGTCTAGGAAGCACAGAGAGTTGCAGGCAAGATAAACCCAAGGAGAACATGCCAAGACACATAGTAATCAAGTTGACAAAAATTAAAGACAAGGAAAAATTATTGAAAACAGCAAGGGAAAAATGACAAATAGCATACAAGGGAACTCCCATAAGGTTAACAGCTGATTTCTCAGCAGAAACTCTAAAACCCAGAAGGCAGTGGTATGATATATATAAACTGATGAAAGGGAAGAACCTACAACCAAGATTGCTCTACCCGGCAAGGATCTCATTCAGATTCGATGGAGAAATCAAAAGCTTTACACACAAGCAAAAGCTAAGAGAATTTAGCACTACCAAACCAGCTCTACAACAAATGCTAAAAGAATTTCTCTAAGTGGGAAACACAAGAGAAGAAAAGGACCTATAAAAACAAACCCAAGAAAATTAAGAAAATGGTAATAGGAACATACATATTGATAACTACCTTAAACATGAATGGATTAAATGCTCCAACCAAAAGACACAGGCTTGCTGAATGGATAGAAAAACAAGACCCATACATATGCTGAGGGACACATACAGACTGAAAGTGAGGGGATGGAAAAAGATATTCCATGAAAATGGAAATCAAAAGAAAGCTGGAGTAGCGATACTCAGATCAGATAAAATAGACTTTAAAATAAAGAATGTTACAAGACACAAGGAAGGACAATACATAATGGTCAAAGGATCAATCCAAGGGCTTCCCTGGTGGCGCACTGGTTGAGAGTCCACCTGCAGATGCAGGGGACACGGGTTCATGCCCCAGTCCGGGAAGATCCCACATGCCACGGAGCAGCTGGGCCTGTGAGCCATGGCCGCTGAGCCTGTGCGTCCGGAGCCTGTGCTCCGCAATGGGAGATGCTACAACAGTGAGAGGCCTGCGTACTGCTAAAAAAAAAAAAAAAAAAAGGAACACCTCAATACATAAGGCAACTGCTAACAGCTCTAAAAGAGGAAATCAACAGTAACACAGTAATAGTGGGGAATTTTAACACCTCACTTACACCAATGGACAGATCATCCAAAATGAAAATAAATAAGGAAACAGAAGCTTTAAATGACACAACAGACCAGGTAGATTTAACTGATATTTACAGGACATTCCATACCCAAACAGCAGATTCCACTTTCTTCTCAAGTGCACATGGAACATTCTCCAGGATAGATCACATCTTGGGTCACAAATCAAGCCTCAGTAAATTTAAGAAAACTGAAATCATATCAAGCATCTTTTCCAACCACAACGCTTTAAGATTAGAAATCAATTACAGGGGAAAAAAAGGAAAAAACACAAACACATGGAGGCTAAACAAAACATTACTAAATAAACAAGAGATCACTGAAGAAATCAAAGAGGAATTCAAAAAATACCTAGAGACAAATGACAATGAAAACACGATGATCCAAAACCTTTGGGATGCAGCAAAAGCAGTTCTAAGAGGGAAGTTTATAGCAATACAATCCTATCTCAAGAGACAAGAAAAATCTCAAATAAACAACCTAACCTTATACCAAAAGGAACTAGAGAAAGAAGAACAAACAAAACTCAAAGTTAGTAGAAGGAAAGACATCATAAAAATCATAGCAGAAATAAATGAAAGAGAAACAAAGAAAACAATAGCAAAGATCAATAAAACTGAAAGCTGGTTCTTTGAGAAGATAAACAAAATTGATACACCTTTAGCCAGACTCATCAAGAAAAAGAGGGAGAGGACTCAAATCAATAGAATTAGAAATGAAAAAGGAGAAGTCACAACAGGCACCACAGAAATATAAAGCATCATAAGAGACTACTACAAGCAACTCTGTGCCAGTAAAATGGACAGCCTGGAAGAAATGGACAAATTCTTAGAAAGGTATAACTTTCCAAGACTGAACCAGGAAGAAATGGAAAATTTGAACAGACAAATCACAAGTAATGAAGTTGAAACTGTGATTAAAATCTTCCAACAAACAAAAGTCCAGGACCAGATGGCTGCAGAGGTGAATTCTATCAAACATTTAGAGAATAGCTAACAGCCATCCTTCTCAAACTCTTCCAAAAAATTGCAGAGGAAGGAATGCTCCCAAACTCATTCATTTGGTACCATCACCCTGGTACCAAAACCAAACAAAGATACTACAAAAAAAGAAAATTACAGACCAATATCACTGATGAATATAGATGCAAAAATCCTCAACAAAATACTAGCAAACAGAGTCCAACAACACATTAAAAGGATCATACCCATGATCCAGTGGGATTTATCCCAGGGATGCAAGGACTCTTCAATATATGCAAATCAGTGTGATACACCATATTAACAAATTGAAGAAGAAAAACCATATGATCATCTCAATAGATGCAGAAAAAGCTTTTGACAAAATTCAACACCTATTTATGATAAAAACTCTCCAGAAAGTGGGCATAGAGAGAACCTACCTCACATAATAAAGGCCATAAATGACAAACCCACAACAAACATCATTCTCAATGGTGAAAAGCTGAAAGCGTTTCCTCTAAGATCAGGAATGAGAAAAGTATGTCCACTCTCACCACTATTATTCAACATGGTTTTGGAAGTCCTAGCCATGGAAATCAGAGAAGAAAAAGAACTAAAAGGAATACAAATTGGAAAAGAAGTAAAATTGTCACTGTTTGCAGATGACATGACGCTACAACTAGATAATCCTAAAGATGCCACCAGAAAACTACTAGAGCTAATCAACGAATTCAGTAAAGTTGCAGGATACAAAATTAATGCACAGAAATATCTTGCATTCCTATACACTAACAACGAAAGATCAGAAAGAGAAATTAAGGAAACAATCCCATTCACCATTGCAATGAAAAGAATAAAATACCTAGGAATAAACCTACTAATGAGATAAAAGACATGTACTCAGAAAACTATAAGACACTGATGAAAGAAATCAAAGGTGACACAAACAGATGGAGAGATATATCATGTTCTTGGATTGGGAGAATCAATATTGTGAAAATGACTATACTATACAAACCAATCTATAGATTTAATGAAATCGCTATCAAATTACCAATGGCATTTTTTACAGAACTAGAACAAAAAATCTTAAAATTTGTATGGAGACACACAAGACCCCAAATAGCTGGAAATTACTGAGGGAAGAAACGGAGCTGGAGGAATCAGACTTGTCTGAAGTCTCTGTCTTCAGACTATACTACAAAGCTACAGTAATCAAGACAATATGGTACTGGCACAAAAACAGAAATATAGATCAACAGAACAGGATAGAGAGCCCAGAGATAAACCCACGCACCTATGGTCAACTTATGTATGACAAAGGAAGGAAGGATATACAATGGAGAAAAGACAGTCTCTTCCATAAGTGGTGCTGCGAAAACTGGACAGCTACATGTAAAAGAATGAAGTTAGAACACTCCCTAATACAATACACAAAAATAAACTCAAAATGAATTAAAGACCTAAATTAAGACCAGACATTATAAAACTCTTAGAGTAAAACATAGGAAGAACACTCTTTGACATAAATCACAGCAAGATCTTTTTTGACCCACCTTCTAGAGTAATGGAAATAAAAACAAAAATAAACAAATGGAACTTAATGAAACTTAAAAGCTTTTGCACAGCAAAGGAAATCATAAACAAGATGAAAAGAGAACCCTCAGAATGGGAGAAAATATTTGCAAATGAATCAATGGATAAAGGATTAATCTCCAAAATATATAAAGAGCTCATGCAGCTCAATATTAAAAAAAACAAACAACGCAATCAAAAAATGGGCAGAGGGCTTCCACGGTGGTGCAGTGGTTGAGAGTCCGCCTGCCGATGCAGGGGACACGGGTTC
>NW_006792456.1:2898929-2921840 GCF_000442215.2 Lipotes vexillifer
AAAAAAAAAAAAAAAAAAAAATGGGCAGAAGACCTAAACAGACATTTCTCCAAAGAAGACATACAGATGGCCAAGAGGCAAATGAAAAGCTGCTCATCATCACTAATTATCAGAGAAATGCAAACCCAAACGACAATGAGGTATCCATACCGGTTAGAATGGGCATCATCAGGAAATCTACAAACAACAAATGCTGGAGAGGGTGTCAAGAAAAGGGAACTTTCTTGCACTGTTGGTGGGATTGTAAATTGATACAGCCACTATGGATAACAGTACGGAGGCTCCTTAAAAAACTAGAAATAGAATTACCATATGACCCAGCAATCCCACTACTGGGCATATACCCATAGGAAACCATAATTCAAAAAGACACATGCACCCCGATGTTCACTGAAGCACTATTTACAATAGCCAGGACATGGAAGCAACCTAAATGCCCATCGACAGATGAATGGATAAAGAAGTTGTGGTATATATATATATATACACACACACATACATATATACAATGGAATATTACTCAGCCATAAAAAGGAACGAGATTGGGTCATTTGTAGAGATGTGGATAGATCTAGAGACTGTCATACAGACTGAAGTAAGTCCGAAAGAGAAAAACAAATACTGTATATTAACACATATAAGTGGAACCTAGAAAAATGGCACAGATGATCCAGTTTGCAGGGCAGAAATAGAGACAGAGATGTACAAAAGAAACGTATGGACATCAAGGGGGGAAAGCGGGGTGGTTGTGGTGGGATGAACTGGGAGATTGGTGTATATGAACTGACATATATACACTAATATGTATAAAATAGATAATTAATAAGAACCTGCTGTATAAAAAAATAAAATAAAATAAAAACATAATCCCTAATGTCTGTAGGTTCCGCACAATACAAAGTACTTTCACATAAATGTTTTCATTTAATGCTTACAACAACCTTTTGAGGTAGGTAAGGCAGACATACTCCCCACTTAACACATAAGGAATGAAAAGTTTAGGAAGGTTAGAGAATTTGGTCAAGGTCACACAATGATAAAATGCTCTTTTTGCAATCTTAGTATTAAGATTCTGTCACTGTTAGTCTGGTCTTAACACCAATATTCTTGAGACATCCCACTTCCAAAGGCACCTCACATTCAGGATCTGCCCCGTCTTTCACTAACTCTCCGTTATTATTGCTTACATGTTAGAAACACATCCTAAAGCAATACTTTGTTTAATAAAGAAAATAATGTTTGTTAAATAAAAAACAGTGCCAGTATAATCATGGAATATGAAAAAACATGAGCTCTTCAAAAAACCATTCAGGCAGTTTCTTCAGTAAGGTTTGACTTTAAGGAACTAATGTTTGCCAAATTACTAGAGAAATTGCTTCCTAAATTAAAGATGAACCAATTAAAATTATATTAGAAATGAGTGAGAATTAAAGTTCTTTTGGTCAACGTGTTTTCAGCTTTCTTCCATGTAAAATAATTCTGAAAGGAATTAAAATTTTAGTGGCAAATCCTGTAAGACGAGAAAACAGTCTGGGCTTATCCGGAAGTAGAAAGCAGTTCTTCAACCACTTCTAACACAGTGTTGTAGAACCAAGTGCTTCAGTCTATTTAAATTTATACCAGCCTCTATATTCTGGGCTCATAAACAAACCAAGCTCTCAAACTCCTGAAATTCACTCTGAATAGCTAATAGAAAAAGTGGTCTGGAAAAAAGTACAGAAAAAGCTTACATCCAAATTTATTCTGTAATTTTTGTAAATCACATTTTTGGAAAGAGGTAGGACGTAAGTAGAAATCTAAAGATAGGCTTTTTCTTAGTTATGTAAAGTATTTTATTTCTAATCTAAGAAGAGTAGCTCTTTCTTGTATTAGATGTTTTCAGTTCTCACCATTTAAGGTTAGTTGAACAAAATTGTTGATGTTGAAAATTCCATGAAATTCAAATTAAAACTGAGCTAAACGAGGGCTGTCAGACTGATGAGACTAATTCCAAATTTTGCTGCTTTCCAAGAGAATCTCACGATTTTTGCTTTTAATGAGATAGAAACAAGGAAGGCACACACTGACACTCCAACTTGGGGGCAGAGATGTGACTCCCAAAGTTGTCAGGGACCTGGAATATCCTGGCTTCAAAGGAAAGGTAAACTTATTCTGCAAGACAGAAGGAGAAGAATTTGGGGAGAGAGGCAGGGCATTGCAATTAAGGGGCAAGGCTGAGAGGGAAGGGATGGTGGAAGACTTTGTGGTTCGTAAGGGGTTCCTTCCCAATACTCATAAAATGCTTGGTGAAGGCATGTGCTATAAAAACCTGAAAGGATGGAGCTTTACACCCAGATTGACATGCAAATGTCAACTGACATGGCAAATCGAGGTGGCCTCCAGACAAACACAGGAGGGGGACCATAAGAGTGTAAGACCTGGGAATTAGAAATTGTGGGGAGAGCTTCAGGCTTCCAAAGGCTATAAAACCACCAGGGTCTAAGCTAATTATACACAGATATCTAAATGCTGAGACAATTCCAGGTGATATCTGGGTCATACAGCAAATGATTATTAGTAATCACACACCAACACATATTAGGGAAATCAGTTTGTAAATTCTATCTTTTCTCATATTTCCACTCTTCCAAACATGAAGAACCCAATGATGATAATCGTATGATCTCTGAAATCAGACCTCGAGTCAAATCCTAGCTCTGCCCTTTCCTAGCTGTGAGATTAGATCTAGTCACTTAACTTTTCTGAGCCTGTTTCTTCATTCAACAAAAATAGGACAATACACCTTGCAATATCTGGCATATAACAAGTGCTCAATAAATATGTGTTTACTGACTGACAGGTTTGCTGTGAAAGAATATGTGACATGAATGCCAAGCACATGTGTGGCCAGGCCCTCAACAAATGTTAGCCATGGCTCCTATGGTCATTCCATTTTGTGATTATTTGAAGTACCAACCAGGTTTGTAAAAAAGAAAGTGCTTCATATCAGTCATTTTACTTAAAATTTGCAATGGCCACTAACCACGAGAATCTCTCGATTGGTGTTACATGCTATTATTTTTCAACTAATAAAGCAGGGAGGTGATAATTTAGTCATATATAATTATGGGAGCTGAACAATAGTCAAAAAGTACCCAACAATGAATGCTGAAATTTTAACTAGTTGGGTGTAATTGCATTATATCTGTATTTCTACATGGAGTTAAATTCATATTAATGGGACTCTAAAAGTAAAGATCTTATGGTAATTAAGGAGGAGACAGATGAGGCACTAATGAAGGTGGAAATTTCTGGTATTCCAATTACAAAATAAATGAGGTAATTCAGGCTTCAGATGTTCATTTAAAATTATATAGGAAATAATTTCAAGCATGTTTTACACGTTTCAGTTGAATCAGTCTATTTACTCAAACTGCTATGTCAAACCATCAAATGTAATTGATATCATTATTAAAGTAGAAGGTAAGAAATCCGTACTATTTAGTGAGATTTACAGTTGAATAAATATCTGTCATTTTTTAGAATAAATATCTGTCATTTAAAAAATCCGTAAGTATATCTGGGGAAAGCTCTAACACACCCCAATTATCTTAAAAAAAAAAAAACTTTGCAAAATGTATTTTGATTTTAAAAGGAAAATAAAACATTGGCTCAACATAAGTGCTTTGAGTTTAAGCAATTTCAACAGACTTTAAATTCTTGGTTGAGAAAATAGACAACAAAAAATACACTTAGTCAAAGGAGCACCAATCTGTTTTCAATCATCATTTTATTAATTATTCAGTGCAAGTTTAGAGAAATGATTTAATTAACAAAGATTACACTTGGGTATTAATATGATAAAATATTCTGACATAATATTTCAAATCCCTGTGGTGATAACAGAAACAAAGAACTCCTTGGCAATATAAAAAAAAATAAGTTTAATAGAAAATTTGAATTCTAGAGTGCCACTGTTCTACATTCGGGGCTTCAAGTGAAATAGTATTAAATATCCATTTTAGGTATTGGAGACCCCTTAGGACCAGCTGCTTTGGTGAAAAATGCTATGAACTATCTTAACTACTGGATAGGAGGTACAGCATTTGATATTAATTTTAATGAACTAATCTGTGAATTAGTCTTTTAAACTCTAACATGTTACCATTTCTATTCTACTTTCCCTTATTATTCCTCTTTTCAGAAATCTCTGGAAGGGTGAGCTGTGACAAAGTGAGAGAGAGGCATGGACATATATACACTACCAAACGTAAGGTAGATAGCTAGCCGCATAGTACAGGGAGATCAGCTCGGTGCTTTGTGACCGCCTGGAGGGGTGGGATAGGGAGTGTGGGAGGGAGGGAGACGCAAGAGGGAAGAGATATGGGAACATATGTATATGTATAACTGATTAACTTTGTTATAAAGCAGAAACTAACACACCATTGTAAAACAATTATACCCCAATAAAGATGTTAAAAAAAAAAAAAAGAAATTTCCAATAGATCTGTTGATCTGAACAAATCTCAAATCCAAACTCTTCATGGTGGCATACATAATCCTCCATTATGTTGTCCCAACTTATTTTCGATTGCCCTATGATATGAGTGCATTATTCTTGCTAAGCTGGTTTAGAAATTCAAAAACACACTTTAAACATGTAATTCCTCACTTGCAAAATAGGCATCCAGTACCTCTGTATAATATTTGACCCATCTTTTAAGGCTCTGTTCAACTCCCACCTCTTACATTGAAGATTTCCTAGTCAACTCCATCTTCCAAGGAGCTCTTCTACCTCTAACCTTTGAAAGCATTTATTGTCTGACTGTGTATATGTAATTTATCATATAATTGTCTCGAATTGTTGAACCTGTCACATGTATCTTATCACCCCTTTGTAGATTATAATGGTTTTACGTGTAAATTCCATATCCAAGATACATACCCATCCAAGATACATACCCATCCAAGATACATTCTCCTTTTCTTCCTTATGAAAAGAATACAAATTTTGCTTGTATGGCAATGCACCTATTTAAAAATACTCACCTTCCAAAATCCCCTGGCAGGTGGAAAAATGCCCATGTGACCCAAATTCTGACTAAAATGAACAGAAGTCTATTTGTAGAAACCTCCAGAAAAGTTACTGTTTTCCTGATAGAAAGGGACAGAAACATGAATATGATGCTTGGAGGTGGAAGAGCCTTATATGACCACAAAGACAAGAGTATAATGTAAGGACAGAAAAAATCTGGAGCATTGATGATATCATGACACCACTGTACCAGTCCTAGACTGTCTACCTCTAGCTTTCTTGTTATTTGAGAAAAATAACTGTTTGGTTAAGCTACTCTAATTGGATTTCCATTACATACAGCCAAACAGCAATTCTAAGTGATATGTCTTAACACTATTTTTATAAATAAGATTTAAAATAATTATCAATTATTCAAAGCTTAGCATTGTGCTAGTATGCAGACTACAAAAATAAATACATATGAGCCTTGCTCTACAAAAGTTATTAATTGAAGAAAAGACATACAAAACATACGATTAATACAAGTTGGATGTGACTCATTTAATAAATATTTACTGAGTGCATGTATAGTTACGCAGCATAGCAGCAGAGGGACCCTTCAGGACAGAAAGGTAAATCAGTCAAGGATTATTTCCTCAAAGAGCTTACAATGGATATGTACTGTAATATTTACAATGTCAATTGTAAAATATATCTATACAACAGACATAGATATGTTCATAAAAAGCTATAAGGAAATGTGCAGGACTAAGCACTATAAAAAGGAAGCACAAATCAAATCCTAGTTTCAAGGAAGACAAAACTACTTTTTTAAAAATAAATTTATTTATTTTATTTATATTTATTTTTGGCTGATTGGGTCTTCGTTGCTGCGTGTGAGCTTTCTCTAGTTGTGGCTAGTGGAGGCAACTCTTTGTTGCGGTGTGCAGTCTTCCCATTGCAGTGGCTTCTCTTGTTGTGGAGCATGGGCTCTAGGTGTGCAGGCTTCAGTAGTTGTGGAGCGCAGGCTCAGTAGTTGTGGCTCATGGGCTTAGTTGCTCCATGGCACGTGGGATCTTCCCGGACCAGGGCTCGAACCTGTGTCCCCTACATTGGCAGGTGTATTCTTAAACACTGTACCACCAGAGAAGCCCAAAACTACTTTTAATTTATGAGATCAAGAAAGGGTTATTTCATACAGAAGGTACACTTGTGAAGACCTTGAAGAATGGGTAAGATGTAGGCTCGTGGATATGGAGGTGGGGTGAAAGAATATTTCAGTTTTAGGGCACAAGGAAGAGAGAAAAATCAAAAAAGTTATAACAAGGTTTTGGGCTAAGATCATGGTGACAATATTCATAGAAATAACGAAAATAGAACAAAGTACATATTTTGGAGGATAAAAAAGGGTTGGGTTTGGGAACCACACTTATGTTAATAACAAAATCAACATATGGAAAACAAGCTTTGCTTCAACCCTCATCTCACTCCACCTATCATTCAATCCTCTACTCCCTTTCACATCTGCTAAAGGCTTGTGTTTGGCAATTATCTATTATACATGATAATCTCACTTTTACCCCATCATCTTTACTCTAAGTTGGCTTTAACAAGTTAAAAACCCATCTGAAATAAACACAACATAATTAACAATGAAAACCCAGAGCTGTGCTGTCCAGTACAGTAGCCTCTATTGGCCCTACTAAAGCCTGCTGGCTGTTTATATTTAAATTAATTAAAATTAAATTAAATTAAAATTCAGTTTTTCAATATCATTAGCAACATTTTAAGTGCTCAATGGCCACATGTATTGATCAATTGGAGAATTATTGCAGAGTTGCAGAAAGTTCTATTGGATAGTGATAACCTGGAGCCTTCCTTTGAAGTCAGGGAAAAGTCAAGAAAGCACTGCTATCATCAAAATTTTCAACACTTTTCTAGAGTAGGTTTGAACCTATGGAAAGGTTCAAGAAAGGAAAATAAGATCTAAATAATGGAAAACCCAGGAAAATAAAATAAAAATCTAGTAGAATAAATGATTTTAAAAATAAGATAAAACAAATGTAATCAATTCATATATATCTGCACTACCAATAATCAGAAAATAAGAGAAAAAGCTCTTATTCACAATTGCAACAAAGGATAAAGTATTTTGAAATCATCTTAACAAATGTGCTATAGCTATATGAATAAAATTAAAAATATAATTAGGAAGTAAAAATAATAAGATAAATAGATATATTTTATGTTTTGCCAGATTTATTGAGAAATAATTGACATACAACATTGTGTAAGTTTAAGGTATACAACATGATGATTTGGTATATGTATATATTGTGCAATGATTACCATAATAAAGTTAGTTAACACATCCATCACCTCATATTGTTACCACTTTGTGTGTGTGGTAAGAACATTTAAGATCTACTCTCTCAGCAACTTTCAATTATAAAATACAGTACTGTTAACTATAGACAACATACTTTATATTATTTGATCAGAAGATATTATAAATATGTCAATCTCCCCAAATTAATCTTTACATTTAACATAATTTTAATAAAAAATTCAAGTTGCAAAAAATGTTTGCAACTTGACAGATTATTCTCATATTTATCTGGAAGATGACCAGCTGTTACACTAGTCAAAAAACTTTAAGAGGTTTTGCTCAAGCAGACATCAACTGACACATACTAAAGACACTCAATAATTAAAATAGACCAGAGGGCAGACAACAGAAGCAAGAAGAACAATAATCCTTCAGCCTGTGGAACAAAAACCACATTCACAGAAAGATAGACAAGATGAAAAGCCAGAGGGCTATATACTGGATGAAGGAACAAGATAAAACCCCAGAAAAACAACTAAATGAAGTGGAGATAGGCAACCTTCCAGAAAAAGAATTCAGAATAATGATAGTGAAGATGATCCAGGACCTCGGAAAAGGAATGGAGGCAAAGTTCGAGAAGATGCAAGAAATGTTTAACAAAGACTTAGAATAATTAAATAACAAACAGATATGAACAATACAATAACAGAAATGAAAACTACACTAGAAGGAATCAATACCAGAAAAACTGAGCAGAAGAATGGATAAGTGACCTGGAAGACAGAATGGTAGAATTCACTGCTGTGGAACAGACTAAAGAAAAAAGAATGAAAAGAAATGAAGACAGCCTAAGAGACCTCTAGGACAACATTACATGCAACAACATTCCCATTATAGGGGTCCAAGAAGGAGAAGAGAGAGAGAAAGGACCAGAGAAAATATTTGAAGAGATTATAGTCGAAAACTTCCCTAACATGGGAAAGGAAATAGCCACCCAAGTCCAGGAAGCACAGCGAGTCCCATACAGGATAAACCCAAGGAGAAACACACTGAGACACATAGTAATCAAATTGGCAAAAATTAAAGACAAGGAAAAATTATTGAAAACAGCAAGGGAAAAATGACAAATAGCATACAAGGGAACTCCCATAAGGTTAACAGCTGATTTCTCAGCAGAAACTCTAAAACCCAGAAGGCAGTGGTATGATATATATAAATTGATGAAAGGGAAGAACCTACAACCAAGATTGCTCTACCCGGCAAGGATCTCATTCAGATTCGATGGAGAAATCAAAAGCTTTACACACAAGCAAAAGCTAAGAGAATTCAGCACCACCAAACCAGCTCTACAACAAATGCTAAAGGAATTTCTCTAAGTGGGAAACACAAGAGAAGAAAAGGACCTACAAAAACAAACCCAAAACAATTAAGAAAATGGTCAGAGGAACATTCATATCCATAATTACCTTAAACGTGAATGGATTAAATGCTCCAACCAAAAGACACAGGCTGCTGAATGGATACAAAAACAAGACCCATATATATGCTGTCTACAAGAGACCCACTTCAGACCTAGGGACACATACAGACTGAAAGTGAGGGGATGGAAAAAGATATTCCATGCAAATGGAAATCAAAAGAAGCTGGAGTAGCTATACTCATATCAGATAAAATAAACTTTAAAATAAAGAATGTTACAAGAGACAACGAAGGACACTGCATAATGAACAAGGGATCAATCCAAGAAGAAGATATAACAATTATAAATATATATGCACCCAACATAGGAGAACCTCAATGCATAAGGCAATTGCTAACAGCTAAAAAAGAGGAAATCGACAGTAACACAATAATAGTTGGGGACTTTAACACCTCACTTACATGAATGGACAGATCATCCAAAATGAAAATAATTAAGGAAACAGAAGCTTTAAATTACACAATACACCAGATAGATTTAATTGATATTTATAGGACATTCCATCCAAAAACAGTAGATTACACTTTTTTCTCAAGTGCACACGGAACATTCTCCAGGATAGATCACATCTTGGGTCACAGATCAAGCCTCAGTAAAGTTAAGAAAATTGAAATCACATCAAGCATATTTTCTGACCACAACGCTATGAGATTAGAAGTGAATTACAGGGAAGGAAACGTAAAAAACACAAACACATGGAGGCTAAACAATACGTTACTAAATAACCAAGAGATCACTGAAGAAATCAAAGAGGAAATCCAAAAATACCTAGACACAAATGACAATGCAAACACGATGATCCAAAACCTATGGGATGCAGCAAAAGCAGTTCTAAGAGGGAAGTTCATAGTGATAAGAGTTTATCTCAGGAAACAGAAAAATCTCAAATAAACAACCTAAACTTACACCTAAAGCAACTAGAGAAAGAACAAACAAAACCCAAAGTTAGCAGAAGGAAAGAAATCATAAAGATCAGAGCAGAAATAAATGAAATAGAAACAAAGAAAACAATAGCAAAGATCAATAAAACTGAAAGCTGTTTCTTTGAGAAGATAAACAAAATTGATAAACCATTAGCCAGACTCATCAAGAGGGAGACGACTCAAATAAAATTAGAAACGAAAAAGAAGAAGTTACAACAGGCACCGCAGAAATACAAAGCATCCTAAGAGACCACTACAAGCATCTCTATGCCAATGAAATGTACAACCTGGAAGAAATGGACAAATTCTTAGAAAGGTGTAACCTTCCAAGACTGAACCAGGAAGAAACAGAAAATATGAACAGACCAATCACAAGTAATGAAATTGAAACTGTGATTAAAACTCTTCCAACAAACAGCAGTCCAGGACCAGATGGCTTCACAGGTGTATTCTATCAAACATTTAGAGAAGAGCTAACACCCATCCTTTTTAAACTCTTCCAAAAACGTACAGAGGAAGGAACACTCCCAAACTCATTCTATGACGCCACCATCACCCTGATACTAAAAGCAGACAAAGATACTACAAAAAAAAGAAAATTAAAGACCAATATCACTGATGAATATAGATGCAAAAATGCTCAACAAAATACTAGCAAACAGAATCCAACAACACATTAAAAGGATCATACACCATGATCAAGTGGGATTTATCCCAGGGATGCAAGGATTCTTCAATATATGCAAATCATTCAATGTGATAAACCATATTAACAAATTGAAGAAGAAAATCCATATGATCATCTCAACAGATGCAGAAAAAGCTTTTGACAAAATTCAACACCATTTATGATAAAAACTCTCCAGAAAGTGGGCATAGAGGGAACCTACCTCAACATAATAGGCCAAATACGACAAATCCACAGCAAACATCATTCTCAATGGTGAAAAACTGAAAGCATTTCCTCTAAGATCAGGAATGAGACAAGGATGTCCACTCTCACCACTATTATTCAACATAGTTTTGGAAGTCCTAGCCACAGCATTCAGAGAAGGAAAAGAAATAAAAGGAATACAAATTGGAATAGAAGAAGTAAAACTGTCACTGTTTGCAGATGCCTTGATACTATACATAGAGAATCCTAAAAATGCCACCAGAAAACTACTAGAGATAATCAATGAATTTGGTAAAGTTGCAGGATACAAAATTAATGCACAGAAATCTCTTGCATTCCTATACACTAATGATGAAAAATCTGAAAGAGAAATTATGGAAACACTCCCATTTACCATTGCAACAAAAAGAATAAAATACCTAGGAATAAACCTACCTAGGGAGACAAAAGACCTGTATGCAGAAAACTATAAGACACTGATGAAAGAAATTAAAGATGATACCAACAGATGGAGAGATATACCATGTTCTTGGATTGGAAGAATCAATACTGTGAAAATGACTATACTACCCAAAGCAATCTACAGATTCAATGCAATCCCTATCAAATTACCAATGGCATTTTTTACAGAACTAGAACAAAAAATCTTAAAATTTGTATGGAGACACAAAAGACCCCAAATAGCCAAAGCAGTCTTGAGGGAAAAAAATGGAGCTGGAGGAATCAGACTCCCTGACTTCAGACTATACTACAAAGCTACAGTCATCATGAAAATATGGTACTGGCACAAAAACAGAAACATAGATCAATGGAACAAGACAGAAAGCCCAGAGATAAACCCACACACCTATGGTCAACTAATCTATGACAAAGGGGGCAAGGATGTACAATGGAGAAAAGACAGTCTCTTCAATAAGTGGTGCTGGGAAAACTGGACAGCTACATGTAAAAGAATGAAATTAGAACACTCCCTAATACCATATGCAAAAATAAACTCAAAATCGATTAGAGGCCTTAATGTAAGACCAGTAAAACTCTTCGAGGAAAAAATGGGAGGAACACTCTTTGACATAAATCACAGCAAGATCTTTTTTGATCCACCTCCTAGAGTAATGGAAATAAAAACAAAAATAAACAAATGGGACCTAGTGAAACTTAAAAGCTTTTGCACAGCAAAGGAAACCATAAGCAAGACGAAAAGACAACCCTCAGAATGGGAGAAAATATTTGCAAACGAATCCACAGACAAAGGATTAATCTCCAAAATATATAAACAGCTCATGCAGCTCAATACTAAGAAAACAAACAACCCAATCCAAAAATGGGCAGAAGACCTAAATAGACATTTCTCCAAAGAAGACATACAGATGGCCAAGAAGCACATGAAAAGTTGCTCAACATCACTAATTATTAGAGAAATGCCAATCAAAACTACAATGAGGTATCACCTCACACCAGTTAGAATGGATACCATGAGAAAATCTACAAGCAACAAATGCTGGATAGGGTGTGGAGAAAAGGGAACCCTCTTGCACTGTTGGTGGGAATGTAAAGTGATACAGCCACTATGGAGAACAGTATGGAGGGCCCTTAAAAAACTAAAAATAGAATTACCATATGATCCAGTAATCCCACTACTGGGCATATACCCAGAGAAAACCATCATTCAAAAAGACACATGCACCCCAATGTTCATTGCAGCACTATTTACAATAGCCAGGTCATGGAAGCAACCTAAATGCCCATTGACAGATGAATGAATAAAGAAGATATGGTACATATATACAATGGAATATTACTCAGCCATAAAAAGGAACGAAATTGAGTCATTTGTTGAGACATGGATGGATCTAGAGACTGTCATACAGAGTGAAATAAGTCAGAAAGAGAAAAACAAATATCGTATATTAACACATGCATGTGGAACCTAGAAAAATGGTACAGATGAATCGGTTTGCGGGGCAGAAGTTGAGACACAGATGTAGAGAACAAACGTATGGACACTAAGGGGGAAAACTGCGGTGGGCTGGGGATGGTGGTGTGCTGAACTGGGCAATTGGGATTGACATGTATACACTGATGTGTATAAAACTGATGACTAATAAGAACCTGCAGTATAAAAAATCAAACAAACAAACAAAAAAACCAACTAATACTAAACTTTCTTTGGGTTATTTGTATGGAAATATGTTAATATAAATGTTTCAGACATTATATGAAATTTCTAAAAATCTTATATGTTCTGGTATAATGTTATAAGTCATAATTCTAGTTATTACTTAAAAATGTATATCTCAGAAATAACTAAATTTCCTTGTCAATTGCATTATTATGAACTTTCATCAAATCTTTAACCATGGTCATTTTAAAGTCTTTTGTCATTTACAGACAGTTCCAGGTGTACTCTGATGCTTTTGCAAAAATGTTCCTATGAAAGGGTTTCATCTTCAAGGAATTCATGGAAAAGACTCTGACAAGTACAGGTTTCTGGTAACTGTACTGCTGAACTGAATGAATAAGCATTTTCAGAACTCTAATGGAAAACTGATGAATTCATAAAATGCTAACAAAAGATCAAGATGAAAAAAATAATTAATTACATGGGACTGAGTGAACTGATGAGGATGATTATAATTTTTGTGACTTTCTGTTTGAATAAAAAAAAAATCCCACAAGGACTCAGAGGCAAAAAATATACAAATCAGTTTTCACTGCAAAGTAAAAGAGCTGTTACAGTGGAGGATTACTGGACTGAATGTCAATATTATGACATAGTATGAGTGTGTTTTGTGTTTGGTAATTGCAGTCTTTGTTGCTTTTGTTATGGTCATCCATTTACAATGCTTGTTGTCAGTTTATCTCTTGTAAAAATAAAATACAGTGTGTGTGTGTGGAAAAAAATAAAATAATAGGATTAAAAAAATAATTAAAATAGTATGGATCTTGCACAGGAATGGAAATTGATCAATGAAACAAAACTTTAAAGCCTAGGAACAGATCCATCGTTCAAATTAGCAGAGGGATAGATTATTTAAGCATTTTAGAAAAAAAATAAAGTAGATTCCTGTCCCATAATATGTAAGATAAATTTTATATTGGTTGAAGTTTTTAGTTTTAAAATAGAAAACACCAAAGTACTAGAAGAACACAGAGCTGAATAATTTTAAAATATTTCTATTGGTAAGGAATTCCTAAGCATGATCCCAAAAGCAGAAACCATAATGAGACTGACAGATTGGATTTATAAAGATGTAAGAATTATGTATGGCACAAAGTCTGCCATAAACAATTATCAAAGAATTTTTTAATGGCCTAATTTTTAATCACCATGAACTTTGCTAAATATATTTATTTTATACATCAAAAAAATGGCATGTCATATAGCCCATAGTAATGATCATGGGGATATATATAATTACTGACATGGAAAGATATTTGCAAAAACAATTATACCTAAGTATGTATGGTGTGCTTCCTTTTTATAAAAAATTAGGTACCTAGTCATAAATTTACATATTTTATTATGTAATTGAAAGTCTGGAAGAATATATAACAAAATCTTAATATCAGTTATCTCTAGATGGTATTATAATGGGTATTCTTTTTATTTAATCTATATCTTCTAATTTTTCTAAAAGTAAATCTATAATAAATAAATTTACTTTTAGAAAAAGAAAAAAAAGATATATTTTAAAATTCTTGTGGTGAAAATAGCCAAGACATTTAAAAAAAAAAAAGGTAGCTTTGAGACTTCCCTGGCCATCCAGTGGTTGAGACTTTACCTTCTAATGCAGGGGGTGTGGGTTTGATCTGTGACCGGGGAGCTAACATCCCACATGCCTCACAGCCAAAAACACAAAACATAAAACAGAAGCAATATTGTAACAAATTCAAGAAAGACTTTAAAAATGGTCCACATCAAAAAATAAAGGTAGCTTCTATTAAAATGTGGTTATTTCTAGGTGGTAAGATTATAGGTGACAAATTTTCTTCTGTACATAAAGATTTTTAATATTTTTGTACAGGAATATATTTAATCTTTTAGTCAAAACAAAATGAACTTGATTTATCACATGCATCTGGCTACTGTGCAGCTACAAACTACACAACTACTTTTTAAAAGGAAATCTGCTAACCCAATTGGTGAATTGACTAATGAAGAATGCAGTTGCGTTCCTCATTTTCATACTTATCACCAAGGTCATATGTAATAAGCTGTGTGTGCAATGTCAGAAATAAAGCCATTTTCTTTGTACTCTTTTTGTGTTTTCACTCCTATTTTGATTCTGGGAGCAGGGAAGCAGAGAGTAAAGGCCTACATGACAGACCACTATTAGCATGATCATAACTGGGTTATTCCAGCCCCAGTAAAGCACAGAGAAATGCATTCAGTCAGCAGTTCAGGGAAAAGGAGATAACATCTAAGGCTCCAGGATGACAGATGAACTCAAACTAAAATTAAAAAGCAAAACAAAGTAGAAATTCTACGCGCAGTTTCATGTGTAATCTATGGCAACTGTTTCCTGAAATGTGAAAGGCAATCCATCCACTATGGTTATCCAAAGATCATGCTCACCCTAAGTGTCATTAGCCAGAGGAATTAACAAATTTTCCAAAAGATTCCTGCATCTCCAAAAATAAGTAAAAGCTCAGGCAATATGAAAATCAGTTAAGACAAAGCCTCCAGCTTCAAATGGAAAAACAACCTAAAATGTGCCCTGCTTAAAAATCTAATACGGCCACACCATCACCCCTACTACTACACCAAATTCATTCATTTCATTTGTTTATTCCTTCATTCACCTACAATGAGTACCTACTATGTGCCAAGCATGAAAGCAGTCAGTAGGTGGAGCTTACAATCATCCCCGTATCAAATGTAAACACGTTATGCCCCTGATTAAAATCCTGCCAGATATAAATTAGCTAAAAATAAATGAGAGGGAAAAAAAAAGGAATAAAGCAGAATTCCTGGCATCATGAGATACAGGTTTGTTCTGACTAAATTTTCAAGCTCTGATTATCCTACCTTTCTGATCAATTAGAGATGGAAATAATGAGTTTTAAAGTTGAGAAGAAAGAGAGCACTGTAATACAATACATAGAGAAATGGTAGATGTCATTTAGATATCTGAAACCCAGAAAGGGAAGGGAAAAAAGCTGGTGAGACTAGAGTTAAATTTATTCTTTAGTAAGTGAATCAATTATAATATTTAGGAATTAAATATAACCAGTAATACCTGGAAATTGAACATCACAGTCCTCAAAGTAAAATAAAAATTCTACACTCAAACACAGAAATAACAAAACTGCCCATAGCCAGGTCTGGTTATAGAAGACATCAAAGCTGTTCTTCATAGTCAGTCTTTCACCCCAGCTAAGTAGATCAGGATGCTCATAGCCTCCACAGAACAAGGGCTAACAGTAGTTAGGTTTGTCTCAAAACCTAGGACATACCTAAAGGACATACCTAAATTCTTTGTATTTTACGTCAGGTCCTGGACATCAGATTTAAATACCATTGTAATACTATACTTTAATAGTGGATCTAGAATAGAGAAAGTATTTACCAACTTACTTAAACAGATAGAAATCAGGATGTGAGTCTTTTTTTTCACCATCAGGAACTGCTGAATACTCTATAGCAGTATTTCTCAAGCTCAGATCTATGAATATATTATTAAAGGTCTTCAAGGGCTTCCCTGGTGGCGCAGTGGTTGAGAGTCCGCCTGTCAATGCAGGGGACGCGGGTTCGTGCCCCGGTCCGGGAAGATCTCACATGCTGCGGAGCAGCTAGGCCCGTGAGCCATGGCTGCTGAGCCTGCACGTCAGGAGCCTGCGCTCTGCAACGGAAGAAGCCACAACAGCGAGAAGCCCGCGTACCGCAAAAAAAAAAAAAAAAAAAAAGGTCTTCAAATTCTTGGCGATGTTTTAAAAAAAATTTTGTTTTAAGTTTTACGACCATCTTTTTTTTTTAAACATCTTTATTGGAGTATAATTGCTTTACAATGGTGTGTTAGTTTCTGATTTATAACAAAGTGAATCAGCTATATGTATACATATATCCCCATATCTCCTCCCTCTTGCGTCTCCCTCCCTCCCACCCTCCCTATCCCACCCCTCTAGGTGACGACCATCTCTTAAAAAGAAATTTAAAGACAGTATGCATCTTTTGGATGACCCCGTACAACTGTGTATTGCTGTAAGATTTTTATGCAGTAGTTTGTATGTGCAACTGAGTTCGTTGATTAACATTAGGGAGAGCTGACTGGAAGGCTCTATATAAACAAAGTGGTGGGAGAGCCCAATATCATCTTTGACTGTGCCAACTCATATCAATTTATTGGAAATAAGTATGGTCTAAATTTTCCAAAAAGTTTTTCTATCCCTGATCCTAGCAATAGTTGCACTGGATACCTATTTAATGAAGATATCAATTAGGCTAACTTTTTCTCCAACTATCAGTAATAAAGCTTTACAGAGTTGCCAAGTGATATGTCTTTAATGTGCTGTTTCAAGACTACTCACTGAGGTTTGATTTGCCCAAGTTCCAATCAGAGACATAAAGGTATTAATATTGTTTGAATAACATACTTATGTAAACAGGCATTGGCTGAGTAAGTATTATCAAAATCCAAACACAGAAAACAGATGAACCACAACACTAGACTTGGGGTGACATCTTTCTGCTATAATTCTCCAAATCAATGCTATTTCAGCAAAGCAGTGTCACCCATCCCATTAAATCCATGTTGATTTAAATTGAATTGTAATGTTCATTTGAATTATAATGATTTTGTAGTCTTATTTAATTTGTACGTTTGTCTTGGTTTTATTTAGAATAAGAGTTATAAGCATAAAATATGTAGTTTTATGTTTGTGAATACTAATTAACATAATAAGTAATTAGTAAAATGAGTAATTTAAGTAATATTATAATAACAATTTCAGTCAGTACTGGAAGTT
The DNA here is from genome assembly GCF_000442215.2 of Lipotes vexillifer. Taxonomy (NCBI): domain Eukaryota; kingdom Metazoa; phylum Chordata; class Mammalia; order Artiodactyla; family Lipotidae; genus Lipotes; species Lipotes vexillifer. Next base: position 2,916,519 of record NW_006792456.1, read on the forward strand.
CACAGGGATTTTATTTTATTTTATTTTTCTTCAAGAGGGTGGGAAACATCCCTCAACTTGAGGACCTCTGCTTCATGATGTATATTAATTTTATCTAGGATTTAAGAGAAAGAGAGCATAGCACCATGTTTCTCTACAGCAGCTTAAATTTTACTTTTTTATTTCAAAGTAAGCTGCTCTGCATTGTTGCTTCTGCTTTATTGCCCAACTTCAAAGCTCAAAGTGGCAGGCCATCTGGAGATGGCCAGAAATGGACACCCTCAGGAAAAGTCACTATACTATACTAACAGTCACTATACTGAATATAATTGCTTTCATTTTTGTCTAAACTGTCAGTTTCTGTAGAGACAGGATGGTGTCAAAGCCTGTCACAACTGGGAGGCTTAATAAACGTTTGCCAAATGAAGGTCATTTTCTCAACTCTTCTTACTCCAGTCTGGTTCAAACAAAGTGCATCAGAACAATGTCTTGATATAGTTATTTTAACTGTATAAGAAATACTCTACAAGAAGTGTATAGTTGTTGATGGATCAAATAGTCACAATCTACTAGCAATTATCAATAACCTTGCAGACTGACCTCTGTAGGAGGCTCTCTGGATGATAAGAAACAATTCTAAAATGACACGAACAATACATTCAAATATTCCAGAGAAAATAAAAACATGAGTAACTTTCACCCCCTTTCCATAAAAATCATTAACTATGAAATAATGAATACCCCAAAGAAGTCAAAAAGCCAATATGGAATGAAAATAAGCAGTATATTCAAAAGTAGTATTTAAAATGCATCATTTAAATATATTTTCCCAAATCTACTAGTTCATAAAAATGAAAAGATCCCCTATGTCCCCCATAAAAAAATATATTTTAAGAAAACAGATTTTTAAAAAATTTCAGGGTGGTACTAACCTGGAAGCCAACAAACACTCCTAGCTCCATTCTTAAGAACTTATGAAATACATCTGCAAAAATAAACAGCTTGAAAAAGCTGAGCTTGCCAAAAAAATTAATAAATAAAACCCAAAACTTGTTTTTGTAATTTCCTCAATATTTTTCTTTAATAATGGAGAAATCAAAGTAAAAGCTAATCACATACACAGTCACACAATAGGGTGTAAGGACATAATTTGACAAATGACTAATCCTATAAAATTTGATTTATGACACGGAATATTGCCCAATACTATATGAAAGTCACATTTTTTCTTTTTACTGTTCTCTGTAACTGGGACCTATAGCAAGCCCTGAAAAAAAAAAACAAAACAAAAAACAAAAACAAAACAAAACAAAACCTCTCCTTTCCTTCTGAAGTCTAAACATAAATTCTTATCAGCAAGCTATCTAATGAGTTAAGTCAATCACTAAGCCACTATTTCAATTTGTGCTTCTGCAGCAAAGAAGGCTTTGGAGCTAAGAAAATCATTTCTGTTGTATCCTGCTATTCTGGACAAAAACTAATCTCCTGCCCAACCCTGGGGGGGTCACATGATGCCAAATTAATTGAAAGTCATCTAGAGATTAAACTCCAACAATTAAAAAAACACACACATACACAAACACACACACTACACTTCCATTCAACATTATAGGATTTTAAAAGTACATTGTAGTAACCTTAGGAAAAATAATATAGATGAAGACTGTCACATAAGTTGAAAATAAGAAGTCCAAGATTAAGGACAGTATATTATGAACATCAGGATCAGAACTGAAAGAGAAAAAGAGAAGAGAGGAAGGAGACAGATGGACAGAGGGAGAAACCACTTTAGGACTGCAGGGGGAAAAAATAACTAAAAACATTTTTTTATGTGAACTGAACTACAGTAGACAAAAACTTAGAGTCAAAAAACAACTAGAGGGTGAATGCAACTAGAAGACCTCCAACTGAATTATGCAAGGTCAAAGGGAAAGTAAGCTTGACATCTCCCTGCGCTGGAAGCTTACACAAACCACATGAGGAACGTAGCCCAGAAGATACATTTTATGGGTATGTGTGAGGTCCTGGAACATTCTGTGTGGTAACAATTTTAGGATTTCAGAAATTCCACAGGATAGCAAGTTCATTAACCTTCTCTCTCTAATCCACACTTTGGCCACTATTCTAATTATGTGTTCAAAAATGCCCAATACTGAATGTATGCAAAGAACTTGAAAGTTAAGTTTCAGAGGGAAAACTGGAGCAATACCATTATAGATTACCCAAAAAAATATTATGGAAAAAGTCCAAACTGATAAGAAGGATGGTTTATAATCAACAAGGACCTACTATATAGCACAGGGAACTCTATTCAATATTATGTAATAACCTATATGGGAAAAAAATCTAAAAAAGAATGGATATAGATATGTGCATAACTGAATCACTTTGCTGTACACCTGAAACTAATACAATATTGTAAATCAACTATACTCTAATATAAAATAAAAATTAAATTAAAAAAAGGATAGTTTATGGTTTATATGTTTTATGTCCCACCCACTCAACTTTGGAGTACTAAAGTGTACATTTGCATCTTTATTACTGCAGAGTTGTACTAAATATTGACTCCAAGCTACCCCAGAAAATCTAGCTACCATTATCTTTAATCATGATTCATACCTGCATTGACAAAAATATATGTAAGATGCCAGTGATGATTAATTTTATGTGTCAACATGGCTAGACTATGGTGCTCAGCTGTTTGGTAAAACACTAGATTAAATGTTGCTGTAAAGTTATATTTTAGATTTGATTAACATTTATAATCAGTTGACTTTAAGTAAAGCAGATTATCCTCCATAATGTGGGTGAGCCTCATCTGATCACTTAAAGGCCTTAAGAGAAAAGACTAAGGTTTCCGAGAGAAGGAATTCTGTCTCCAGCCTGTAACTTGGATATTTCCAGTCAGCCAGCCTGCCCTACACATTTCACATTTGCCAGCTCCCACAATAATAAAACTCTTTCTCTCTTTCCATATACATATACACATATGGATATCAATATATGGTGTGTGTATGTGTGTGTATTGTGTGCATATATATATATTAATATACTATATACACATACTATTGATTCTGCTTCTCTGAAGAACACTGATTAATATAATGCCCAAAACCATAACAAAGAGTAAGTTTACTGCATTTATCCTAACATTATTGCAAATTTTATAATTTGAGGAAAACATTGACTATCATAAAATATACAAGGTTTTCAAATAACCTGAGTTAACGTGGAGAAAGCCTACAAATGTTCCCCCTATGGTTTATAGCTTTTATTACACATATTAAGAGTTTAAAACAGATTGCACCCCCTACCGGGGAACATTTAGTTTGCATTTCCAAATTATATTTTGGAGTAAGTGAATTTCACGTACTCTATAAATTATGGAAAAGATCACAAAGAGGATTCAATTGAACTAAAGTGAAATGGATTGGTACACCTGTTTCAGGAAACAAAGAGACACCAATATCATGGAGAATTTATATAACACTAATAGGCACCTGATATAAATAAAGGATGTCATTTGTGAAAACTACAAGTCTTAGATCTGTCAAAACACGGAGGATAAATTATCCTGTTTTCAAAGTGCCTTTTAGTAGATTAGTTTTGAATCAAAAACAATAGAGATAGAATTTACTAATTATACCTTTAGCAAAGTGACAGACAACCTAATTAAATGAAAACATATAATAACATGTTTGGGATATAAACATTTTAGAAACATCACAAGACTTGAAAAAAAAACTTTTTAATTGAATAGGAAAACAATTCAAAGTCATTCTCTAAGCATAGCCAGCAATGACAATAAATAACAGATCTAAATTGCAATTCATGACATGTGCCTCTTATTCACAATGTTATCCATCATAAATATTTAAGAAAAATATTTGCAAGCAAATAAGTTACAATGACATCTTGAGCCCAAGGTCCCACACTTAAAAGCCAAATGCCTTCAAGGAGAGGGGACTTAACAAATATCTGGGAAGTATAAAGAAGTAAATTAGAACGGTAAATACATGAATTAGTAGAAGAGAATATAACCATAAATATCTAGAAAATATACTCTAAAAGGGAATTTGTTTGATTAGCACATTACTCATAATTATTGATACATATTTAACCCTAAAGCAAAGCCTGTATCACGTGAAAGGTGCAAAATTAGCTGCAGAGGAGTATCCCTGACCCAATTATGTGAGATACTTTAGTAAATCTGTACAGATAAAAGGCTCTAAGAAGAGAGTTAAACTTCAGGAACTGAAGGAGAATTTCAGAAAAGGGATTTAGGAAAGGAATGGAATTGTTTGGAAGAGATTACTAAAAGGAGATAGCTGGTGAGGTAAATCTAAGTCACTACAGAAAGGATGTTGAAGAGATGGATCTCCACCTTCTCCCGAGCCCTGTGTGAAGATGAAAGCATCTCACAGCCACAGTGGTGTGACTGCTGCCTGGTTTGGGAAGAGACATCAACTCAAGCCACCTCAAGAAAGGGGTGGAGGGTGGGTGTATGGTAGGAGTGGGTAGGAAGAGAAGATACATAACTGGTATCATAAGAAGATACACAAAGGTTTTGTGAGAAACCAAGGACAATAAAAAACAGCAGGCCTCCCTGTCAAGAACAGGTTTCTGATCCTCACATGGCCTGTCTTCTTCTCTCTGGGTGTTACCTCTTCAACGCTGACTAGTTTCCTCTGGTTCTTCATCTTGCCTTTGACTAAAATAGCCTCTCTACACCCAGATGCTGTCTCACAGTTTTTGAGCTCAGCTCCTGCAGGTTATTGGCAATATCCACTATGGCCCGACAGACTTCACCCACCACACCTCTACAGGTGTTTGGGAGAACATACTCCCCTGACCTAAGAAAGCAAAGAAACTTCATAGACATCTAATGGACTATGCAGCAGTTCAAACTAGGGAAACCTGAATGGACAGAATAGTCACCTTCTACGAAGGCCAAGTAAATGGAAGAAACAATAACAAGGTAATAAGAATGTTTCAGGGAATGTTACACATAGAGAATAACCACAAAAATTTTGGTGGGGAGGGGCTAAAAGAAATATGAAACCTGGGGTTAAAATTCCAGAAGAGGGAAAAAAATGGAAACCAAATTAAAAAAAATTTTTTTAATGGAATTAAATTTTAAAAATGGAGGGATTCCCTGGTGGCGCAGTGGTTGAGAGTCCACCTGCCGATGAAGGGGACACGGGTTCGTGCCCCGATCCGGGAAGATCCCACAAGCCGTGGAGCGGCTGGGCCTGTGAGCCATGGCTGCTGAGCCTGCGCATCTGGAGCCTGTGCTCCACAACGGGAGAGGCCACAACAGTGAGAGGCCCGCGTAACGCA
>NW_006792456.1:2921881-2927456 GCF_000442215.2 Lipotes vexillifer
TGTGCTCCACAACAGGAGAGGCCACAACAGTGAGAGGCCCGCGTACCACCAAAAAAAAAAAAAAAAAAAAAAAAAAAAAAAATGGAAACCAATTTCCAAAACTGGAAAATGAAATAAAGGAACTATCATATCATAAAGCAAAAATTACAAAGAAATGTAAATTATTGGTAAAAATATGAGGCATGTAAGACAGATCCAGAAAGCCTAATATGCAAATACTAGGATATTCAGAAAAAGAGAAAAGAAGCAATGATCACATAGGAAAGCCTCTGTGCTGAAGAAATTATTGAATTTTCAGATCAAAGGAGTTCACCAAATGCCAGGCAGTTATAATGGGCGGGTGTGGGGGGGAGGGGGGAACACACAACTGACAAGTTATGATGAAGTTTTTGAACTTTAAGAGTAAAAATCAAGTCTTATAGAGAGCAAGAAAAGAATACTTACAAAGGAAAAATAAACAGACTGCCACTGGATCTTTCTTATACCACATTGGAACCTGAAAGATGTATACAGACTTTAAAGAAAACAGAACTGCATTCCAAGAACCTTATGTCCAGGCAAGATATAATCCATAACTGAAATGAAAATTTTCAGACTTATAACGACTTGTAAAACAAATCATTCTTTTACACTTTTATGAAGAAAAAGGTATTGGAAGAATACTCTATGTTCAACATATAAAAAAATTAATACATATTAATAGAAAGAAGGAAAAGCCAACCATCTGACCAGTTCAACAGATGCAAAGAAAATATTTGACAAAATATTGCACCCTTTCATGACTAAAAACCACTCAACAAACTAGGAATAAAAAGGAACTTTCTCAACCTTATGAAAGACATTTACAAGAAACCCACAGCCAACATTATACTTAATGGTGAAAGAATTCCCCCTAAGATCAGGAACAAGACAAGATGTCTGCCCTCACTACTTCTATTCAACCTTGTACTGGAGGGTCTAGCCAGGGCAATTATGCACGAAATAGAAATAAAAGGCAACCAGATTGGAAAGGAAGAAGTAAAACTATCTCTATTTGCAGATGACATGATCCTGTATATAGACAATCATAAGAAATCCACTAAAAAACTATCAGAACCAATAAATAGGTTCAGCAAGGTTGCAGGATGTAAGATCAAATCCAAAAATCAATTGTATTTCTATATACTTGGCAATGAAAAAATCTGAAAACAAAATTAGGAAGACAATTCTATTAACAACAGAATCAAAAGGAATAAAATACTTTGGAATAAATTTAACAAAAGAAGTGCACAACTACAAAACATTGTTGAAAGAAATTAAAGAAGACCTAACTAAATCAATGAAAAGAAATCCCATGTTTATGAATTCCAAGACAATATTGTTAAGATGTCAATACTCCCAAATTGATCTACAGTTTCAGTGAAATCTCTGTTAAAATTCCAACTTTCTTTTTTGCAGAAATGGACAAGCTGGTCCTAAAACTCATACAGAATTGCAAGGAACTACAAATAGCCAAAAATATCTTGAAAAAGAAGACTAAAGTTGGAAGACTCACAGTTTCCGATTTCAAAACTTACTATAACCAGTAATCAAGACTGTGTGGTACTGGCATACGAACAAATATATGGATCAATGGAATAGAACTGAAAGTTCAGAAATATGCCTATGTATCTATGGTTAACTGATTTTCTACATGGGTATCAAGATTATTTAATGGGGAAAGAATAGTCTCGTTAACAAGTGGTGCTGGGACAAACTGATATCTAAGTGCAAAAGGATGAAGTTGGACCCCTAACCTTACACCATATGTAAAAATTAACTCAAAATGAATTAAAGACCTAAATATAAGAGCTTAACATATAAACTCAGGAAAAAATAGGTGTAAATTTTCATGACTTTGGATTAAGCAAGATTTCTTATGTATGACAACAAGCACATGAGCAGCAAAAGAAACATGAACATCATCAAATTAAAAGACTGCTGTGCTACAAAGACATCATCAAGAAAATGAAAGGAATCCATAGAAAGGGAGAAAATATTTGCAAATTCTATATCTGATAGGGGTTTAGTATGTGGAATGTAAAAAGAACTCTAACAACTCAGCAATTAAAAAGACAACCCAAATGTTTTAAAAATAGGCAAAGGATTTGGACAGAAATTTCTCCTAAGCGTATATATAAATGGCTAATAAACACATGAAAAATGTGCAACATCATTAGCTATCAAGGAAATGCAAATCAAAACCACAATGAGATATCACTACATACCCACTAGGATGCTACTGATATAATACAAAATGCAATAACAAGCACTGGTGAGGATGCGGAGAAAGAAATCTCATACACTTGCTTTGTAAAATGGTGCAGTCACTTTGCGAAATAGTCTTGCTACTCCTCAAAAAGTTCAACATAGAGTTACCAAAGGACACAGCAATTCTAATCCTAGGAGCATACCCAAGAGAACTAAAAACATGTCCACACACAACTGTGAATATGAATCATTATTATTCATAATAGCCAAAAAGTAGAAATGATCTAAATGTCCAAGCAGTGATGAATGGATAAACAAGATGTGGTATATTTACAGGATGGAATATCATTCAGCCATAAAAAAGAATGAAGTGTTAATGATACATGCCACAACATAGATAAATCTTGGAAAACATTATGCTAAGTCAAAGAAGCCAGTCACAAAGGACCACATATTATAAGATAACATTTATATGAACAGGCAATTCCATAGAGAAAGCAGGTTAGTGGTTGCCAGGAGTTGAGGGTACAAGGGAAGGGGGAGTGACTGCTAATGGGTATAAGGTTTCTTTATGGGGTGAAGAAAATATTCTGGAATTAGATAATGGTTGTACAATCTTGTGAATATACTGAAAACCATTGAATTGTTCTCTGTAAATGGCAGGAGAGGAAGTCAGAGATTTGAAGCACAAAATGGATTCAATGCATGGTTGCTGGCTTAAAGATGGAGGGGACCGGGCTTTCCTGGTGGCGCAGTGGTTGAGAGTCCACCTGCCGATGCAGGGGACACAGGTTCGTGCCCCGGTCCTGGAGGATCCCACATGCCTCGGAGCGGCTAGGCCCGTGAGCCATGGCTGCTGAGCCTGCGCGTCCGGAGCCTGTGCTCCACAACGGGAGAGGCCACAACAGTGAGAGGCCCGCATACCGCAAAAAAAAAAAAAAAAAAAAAAGATGGAGGGGACCACATGGCTCCTAGGAGTAAAGAGTTACCCCCAGAAAACAGCCAGCAAGTAAGTGGAAACCCCAGTTCTACAACCACAGGAAACTGAATTCTGCCAACAACTTGAAAGTGCTTGGAGGTAGGATTTTCCCCAGTGCCTTCTGATGAGAACTCAGTCCAGTCAACACCTTGTTTTCAGCTTTGTCTTACCCTGAGCAGAGAACCCAGCAATGCCATGTGTATGATCAGGCCACCCAAGATGGCTGTCCTCTTGCTCTCTGTACATCCCCTGCTCAACCAGTCCCTACTCCACCTACACCCTACTCACATGACTGAACTTCCTTCTTAATCATAGAGCCTAATCAGTAAGTGCCTACATACTTACCCCCAACCCCAGCTAGTGATTGTTCTAATCTTTAGATGAGAACATCTCCCCTGTGATAGCTTATCAAAGGGGTGTTGGGGAGTGTGGTCCTCTGGTTTCCCTGGTAACTGATGAGCCAACCTGATGATGTCAATTCCCCCTATAACTGGTAACCTCCTCCCCCCGACCTGCTGCCCCACGTCCTGCCCACCATCTGTAGCACACAGTGCTCCAGTACCTTGCTTCAGGCATGTTAGCTCCCCCACCCATTAAACTATTGATGTCTCTGTCCCTGATTCCGGGCTTTTTCTTCAGTTTTACAGCTGGGCAAGTACGGGACTTGCAGGCCTGCAGGGTGCAGCCCAACACCATGTCAGACATGTGACCACAACACTGAATTAATAAATGGGTGCTGTTTTAAGACATTAATTTTGTAGTAATTTGTTACATAGGGATAGAAAACTAACACTCCCCACGGGAAAAGTGGCTGGGTCTTTGTGAACATTGTTCTCCACTTTTATCAGTTAAGGGAAGGGGGTTCAATCCCCCTGGGGAAAACTAATGGGAGAGTCAGTGGAGAAGTTTCCCAGCTTCTTCCCAACCTATGGAGTGGGGAGAGGGATATTATTCAGAGATGCATTCTTCATGGCTCTTCAGAGGGTCCTCAGAGGTATAGTGCCCGTGGCCCTGTGGTAACAGATAATGGCTCAGCATCAACCCTTCACTGACTTTTCTTCCTTCCCTGTTTCACTCTCCCTTCTGCATCACTCTGCTGCCTGGGATCACCTCCCAGATAAATGGCCCTCAAGCCTGGGTCACAGACTCTGCTCTCAGGGGAATTCAGCTAAAATAACCTCTAAGCCTCATTTTCCCATCTCTAACATGAGGGCAATAATACTACCTAATATCATTAGTACCTTCTACTAATGCAGTGCTGTTGTAAGGGTTAAATCAGGTAACATATGTAAAGTTCTCATCACAGTGTCTGGCACACAATAAAAATTCAACAAATACTGTGTTCATAACACTGAGAGTGAGTGGCACTTAAAGTAACACTTAATCTCAGGGATATACTCTTACAGGAAACTGAACAGGCAATTCAGTTAAATGTGGGGTTCTCCTCCAGCAAAGTGCTTCTCAGTGGGGTTGACTCTGTCTCCCGGGTGACATGTGGCAATGTGTGGAGACAACTTTGGTTGTCACAACTGGCAGTGGCTACAGGGATGCTGCTAAACCTCCTACAGCAAAGGGCAGCTCCCCACAATAAAGAATTATCTTGTCCAAATGCAATAGTGCCATGGTTGAGAAAGCTTGTCTAGTACAATATCCTGATTACGATAGGAGCTTAATGTTTATTTAATGTTATTAATCAAAGCTTTTTAAAAAATAAGTTTCTTCTTCTGATGTGATTATTTCAAAAGGTTATGTCAAGACATAATCGACAAAATGTCTGTTAATGTTGACCATAAAAACACAACCATATGAAACATGGCTCAGTTGGAGAAAAAGGACAAATCTTAAAAATAAAATGGGTTAAATATCAAGGTGTGGCAGAAGTTTCTAGATGCCCATATAATACACATTCAGCCCTTTTTCTGTAGTAAAAGAACCCCAGTTTTAATTGACACGGCAGTATGCCCAGCTAAAAGAATTTATTTACCATCTGTCCTGTGGCTAATGAAGCACAAGTCCCTGAATGGGGCTCCTAAGAAATCTCTTTTAAGGCAGTTGACCCAGCCAGGAAGCACACCCTTTTGCCTTTTTTCCTTCTTCCTTCTTGCTGCCTGGACTGTGGATGCTAAAGCTGGAGCTGTGGATGCCACCGTGCTACTATGAGGAGACGTGGAAGATGGAGTCTGGATCCTTGTGACTAGAGAACTGCCATGTGAGCCTTAACTGCATTCTCAGGACTTCTCTTACGTAAGAGAAAAACAGCCAATATTTCTTTCAGCCAATATTACTTGGGTGTTATTTTCTTTCTTTCTTTTTTTTTTTTTGGTGGTACGCGGGCCTCTCACTGTTGTGGCCTCTCCCGTTGGGGAG
>NW_006792456.1:2927485-2937656 GCF_000442215.2 Lipotes vexillifer
TTTCTTTTTTTTTTTTTGGTGGTACGCGGGCCTCTCACTGTTGTGGCCTCTCCCGTTGCGGAGCGCAGGCTCAATGGCCATGGCTCATGGGCCTAGCCGCTCCGCGGCATGTGGGATCCTCCCGGACCGGGGCACAAACCCGTGTCCCCTGCATTGGCAGGGCAGACTCTAACCACTGCACCACCAGGGAAGCCCATTACTTGGGTTTTATGTAACATACGGCTAAACTTATTCCTAACACTTACTCAAGAAATTAAATCTGTGAACCCCAGTCATGAAAGATGACTAAATGTCAGGAAGATATATGTTAGAAGCACTACAGGAACCTAACACTCCACCCCTGACAATAGCAACATTCCCAGAGGAACTAATAAGGCTAACAGAAGAGAAATGCCAACTTGTAGGAAGAGGCACACATTGTTTGTGAAGATAAAAACCTGCCACTGAAAATTTAAATAAAAAGAAGAGAGTGATATAGTTTAGCCACTGAGTTCTGAGGTCTCTAGTCTGATTTAGTTTGGTGAGGTCCCCAAAACAGGCAAATGCATGTGGTTCTCTTTTCCTGCTTCCACTTGAATATTCATTATCAGAAAGCAAAACATCCTAAAATGGCTCCTAGAGTTTTCACTAGTGATACCAACTGAATATTTATACTTTAAGTAACATCATAGTTGAATGACCATCCACTGCATGGATAGCATTTTAATTGGGTGCAAAGGTGTGTAAAAGAAGAAGATAATTCATTCCTCAATAGTTTTCATATCTAGCTAGGGATATCAAAAATTACACTTAGAAAGAAATTGATTTTAATGTTACAAAGCAACAGAAAAGAAGGAAAAAAATGTTAGAACTTGTAAATAAGATATAGAAAGAAAAAACTAAGTTATATGCTGAGAAAATAAATCTTTAATGTTTCTTTAATATTGATGGTACTTACTACTCTACAAATATGATTTGTACTTACTATGTGCTCATATAATATTATATGAACTTCCTGATAAAAGAAAATATCAATCAATGCTTTTAAGATTTGAATAGCATGCCTCATGGATAAAAAGCTAGGTTGAACAAAAGCTTTAACTCAATAAAAATGTGCTGTTAATTTTTTTCATTTCTAATTGTTGATGTCTTCTTGTAGAATTGACTAAAACCCATTTGCAATATTGTGATTTATAAGAAATATATATATTTGGTCATTCAGATGACCAAAACATATTTCTCAGATATATTTGGTGTTCATACATAGTTTCTGGCTCACAACTCCCCAAACCCCAGGAATTTTCTGATCTGTAAGAGCAATGGGAGCATCCATCACAATTGGGTTTACGTTAATGAAGGTGACTTTTGGATCCCACCCCCAGGGTGGGGGCTGGTTGCTAGGAGACTTAACCACGTGATCTGAGGGTTAGAACTTTCAGTCCTATCCCCTGATATACAAGGAGGGGAAAGGGGCTTGAGGTTGAATCGATCACCATTGCCTAACAGTTTAGTCAATCATGATTATATGATGAATCCTCCATAAAAACTCAAAAGGACAGTTTTCTGGCCCTTTTTCAGAGTGCTTCCACGTGGCGGAACCAGAACACTTCCATGTGCAACCATGCCCAGCCCCAAGCTCCATGAAGACAGAATCACCATTGTTTGAGACCCCCATCCTGTGTATCTCTTCATCGGGCTATTGATTTGTATCCTTTAATATCCTTTTATAATAAATCAGTAATGTATTGAGTAAACAGATTTTCCTGAGTTCTGAGAGCCCTTCTGGAAAGTAAATCAAACCGGAAGAGGGGGTCATGGGAACCTCTGTTTCATAGCTAGGCGGTCAGAAGTACTGGTAACAACCTGGACTTGCAATTGGCATACTGAGTTGGAGGAGATCAATGGAACCTCCAGTTGGTAGCCAGTCAGGTAGAAGCACAGGTACTAACCTGGGCTTGCAAGTGGCCTTTGGAATGGAGGGTGATCTTGTGGGACTGAGCCCTTTACCTGTGGAACCTGATTCTATTGCAGTAGATAGTGTCAGAATTGAGCTGAATTCTCAGACACTCTGCTGGCATCAGAGAATTGCTTGTTGGTGTGGGGAAGTCTCCATACATACATTTTGGAATTGGGTCCAGGAAGTCTTTTCACCATTTTACAGCATTCCCCAAGGAAAATGCTGATGGGGTGAAGGATTTCAGTCTTGAGGATTCATACATCATGCCTATTTAAAACTCTGGTTTTTAAATGTTTTTGAACAAAGTACCAATAAAACCAAATGAATGAATTATTTTACTGTATAATTTTAAAGCAAACTTTAAATCAATCATAAATGGGAATGTTTCTATTTTCTCCCAATTCATAATGTCAGCTACTTTCTAATATATTATTACTTATCACTTGCAAATACAAAGACAATAATATCCTAATTACAAAACACACAAATTGCTGCCATTATTCCACTAGAATGTGGTATTTGTGTGATAATAGTTGTCAATCATTCCAGGCTACATTCCAGACAATATTGTAGGCTAAAAAATATAAGGTTGATTTTTATCATTAGTTTAAATCCACATAATTATTATTAAATGAAAATTTGACCTTTTAAGCAAAACAAGAACACACCTGAAAGAAAGCAAAGAGAAAACAAAGTTTCATTTTATCTTTGAGCACTTATCAGTGTGGGATAAGTGTGTGCCAGTTCAGGAATTATGTATATGATTCAGACCCATGGTAGAGTCAGCCCTGGGAGCTCATCCCAGCCCTACCATCTACAAATGATGTCTGTCTCAACAATTTCCTTCGCCGTCCCTAAACTTCCGTTTCCTCAACAGTTAAAGTTTAATAATCACCATTTTATAAAGCTAGTCTTGGAATTAAATGAGATAATAAATATATTACGTTGTAACAGATACATAAGCATTCAGCAAATGGTACCTATTATTTCTATACTGCTATTATCTTCTATGTTATAGTAAAGCTTAAGTGTGCATTATTTGATAAACAGGACAGCAAAGACCTCAATAGATCTTAAAATAACTAAAACCAAGTCTTTTAACCTGAAGCCAAGTGTAGCTTATGGGGAAGATTTTTTGTTTCATGCCCAAGTCATATCCTTAATACTTTTATTCATAATAAGGGATAGTAATTGACACCCAGATTTCTTCTTTCATTTAAAAAATATTCCAATCCTCTTTTTTTTAAATAACAGGCAAAATGCAATGAATAAAATGGCATCAAGGCTTTTTGATTAATAAAACAACTTTCCAGGTTTTTGCTGGAGTTAGAACTCTGTATCAATAAAATTGGATATGTTATCTACATTTTTATTTTGAGCCATTCTCAGATTTTTGGATTTCACAGAGTGGCAATATTTTTAAAATTTTGAAAAGCACCATAAGTTTGACAACTTTTTATATTTCAATTTTTTAAAAAATTTAAAACAGGGATAATTGGAATATTTTTAAATAGAGCATAAAAATAGGAATAATAGGGAAATTTTTAAACTATAATCTAGTAGCTAAAGCATTTAATTAAAGAAAGAATATTTTGACACTCTAAGAGGAAAAACATACTTTCAGATTAAGAAAAAAATGTTCTTTCCCAAGCAAGAATAGCTGGCCTCCCTATACTGACTTATAGGGAAGCCATATTTATTGATTCTCTGAGTGTATATCCTAATTTGTCTCATTTCTCCAAGGATTAGTTCTTGGATTTAAATTTGGGAATCTTCGATTCAAATACAAACAAGATTTGACAAATTTAAGGTCTTATATCTTTAATTGCACATGCCAGACACTATTAACCAGAACAATAGCCAGCTCTCATTGAAACCCACATTCTAGTGGGTAGAGATCAATACCAAACAAATTAACAAACATGTTCAGATATTGATTAGTGCTAAGAAAAATGAAGCAGGTTACAACAGAGAGATATGGGGGGAGGGAGGGTATTCAGAGAAGTCTTCAACTAGGGCACATTTGAGCAGACATGTTAATAAAATGAGGGAGTGAGTCATTTGCATACCTGCGGGAATAATAATAGTTAGTAGTCATGAAGCAATTTCTCCTGTGCCAGTCAGTATTCTAACTGCTTTACAGGTAAACTCATTTAATCCTCTTAACAACTGCGTGTAGGTACTATTATGATCCCCATTTTACAGATGAGGAAACTGAGGCTCAGAGAGTTAAGGTAACTTGCATAAGTCACACAGCTAGTAAACAGCAGAGGTGAATTGGGCTTGGCTCCAAAGTCTTGCTCGTAACTACCACCACTATACTCTACTGCCTCTCAGGGAACAACAGGGGCAAAGACCCTAAGTGGTAGTGCCTGTGCTTGGGATGCTCAAGAAACAGCAAGGAGGGCCCACTGTGGTTGGAGTGGGTGGAGCAAGGGAGACAGGAACAGAAGATCAGATCAGAGAGATGATGGTACCGTGGAGAAGGGGGCCAGCTTACATGGGCCTTGAAGTACACAGTAAGGACTTTGGGTTTTATTCTGAGTGAGATGGGCAGTCACTGAACTATTCTGAGCAGAGGAGAATCAAGACCCAATTTGTGTCTCAGAAGGATCCCTTTGGCTGCTGTGCAGAGGATAGACTACTGGGGACACAGATAAAAGCAGAAGCCAGGTCTGACGGCTCTGCAATGGTCCCAGAAGATAAATGGTGGTTTGGACTTAGGTGATCATTGTGGTGGGGGGATGATTCTGGATATATTTTGAAAGTAGAAGAGAATTTAGTGATGGATAGGAAATGGGAAGACAAAGAAACAGAGGAGTCATGGATGACCAAGGTTGTGACCTGAGCAAATAACTGTAATAAAGGAGCCGGTGTTGCTTGTATAGGAAATACTGGCTAAGGAACAGGTTAAAATGAAGATGCTGATTCAGGAAGTCAGAGTGGGGCCCCAAAATCTGCATTTCTTACATGATCCCAGGTGATACGGACACTGCTGTCCATGGACCACACTTGTGAACAAGGCTCTACACTTTGTTTTTTAAAAATAATTTCTTTCTGATTATAAGAAATATATGTTCATCTTATAAATATGAAAATTACCACATAAAATAATTCTATATCCAGAAATACTGTTAATATTTAACTGTACATCGTTCCAGGCTTTTTGATGTTTTTAAATGTTTGTGTATATAATAGAAAATATTGTTTTCTATTTTCTAGAAAATTAGAATCCCATTATATCTCACTGCTTGCTTTTTAAACATAATGAGCACCTTCTAGTTTCCTTAAACATTTTTAAACTATGATTTCAATGAGATCAAAATATACAAACTGATATGGAAAAAATATATAACTTTATTGAGTTTCTGTACCAGACCACATCTTGCTTTACAGCTCCCATCCCTAGTAAGGGTAGGGGGGAAATGTTACTTTTTAAAGTAAGTAACATTTTGAAAAGAGGCATTTAAATATTTTCAAAATATTTTAATGTGTTTTAGGTAATTGCTATCATTTTAAGGTTCAGACTATCAGGACTGTGTTTTTCCCTTCCAAAAAGCTCCCTTTCCATTCCTTTTTCCCCCAGGATGGCATCTAGTGCAAGGGAGAGCTTGTCCTATCCTGGTGATAGGGGTGGAAAGTCTCTTCTCCAGGTGTGACCCTCTGGGTCCTCACCAGCCTCCACTGAGATGCCCCTTGACCCTCTGGCTCACCGGGCACCAGGCAGTACTGCCTGCTATAGAGCAGCTGCTTTCAGGACTAGGTGGGCACATGCCAGTCCTTGGACCTTGTTATTTGTTTCTGGTCTATAGCTTCCTCATCCCTCCTCAGGTCTCTTTCTGTTACTTATTCCCTCAGCTTTTTTGTAGGCAGCCGCCGTCCAGCACTGTGTGCACAGGCTGTAGGCCCCCACAAGGCACATCTCGAGCCATGCACCCAGACATCTCCCTCCAGCAACACCGCTCTGTGCCCCGAAGCCGTGTGGACTGGGTCAGGGAAGTCAAGTACCACTCCTATGCTTTCAGAAACCCCACGTCTTCTTTGAGATTTTTAACAAGAGGGCAATACAGACACTTTCCAGTCTGAACTCCTGCTGCTGTCTGTACCCAGACTGACCTAAAAGGCTTCCTTCCTTCCTTGGGACAGGAAGAACGCATACATCAGATTGAGAGCCCTCCTATATTTTGGCTTATAATAAAACTATACACTCAGACTGCCTCATTTTCCTCCAGAAACAAAGAGGAGCTTTTGAAATTCAGAAACAAAGACTGACTTTTAAGATGTTTCCCCATGGATTAAAAAATAATTTCAAATTTAAACAGTTCCTTCGTCCTCCTTCCATAGTGTAGCATCTCAAAAATATTACTTGGTTATATGATTTTTAATGAATGAACATTTCATTATATGTATATAATAATTTAACCAATTCTCTATGACTGAACACTATAATTAATTGTAATTTTCACCATTAAAAATGACTTGCTTCGCAGTGGTTGAGAATCTGCCTGCTATTGCAGGGGTCATGGGTTCGAGCCCTGGTCTGGGAAGATCCCACATGCTGCGGAGCAACTAGGCCCGTGAGCCACAACTACTGAGCCTGCACGTCTGGAGCCTGTGCTCCACAACAAGAGAGGCCGTGATAGTGAGAGGCCCGCGCACCGTGATGAAGAGTGGCCCCCGCTTGCCACAACTAGAGAAAGCCCTCGCACAGAAACGAAGACCCAACACAGCAAAAATTAATCAATTAATTAATAAACTCCTACCAAAAAAAAAATGACTTGCTTGTACATAAATCTAAGCACATCTAATTATTTCCTAGGTATATATTCCTATAAGTGGCATTACAGAGTGAAAAGAAAGGGTACAAACACTTTCAAGGTTTTTTGCTACATACTGCTAGTTTGTCTTCCAGAAATTTTTATACCAATTCTTAATACAAACTGTAGTGGCTGAGACTGGCTATTTCCCCATATACTTCCCACACTAGATATTATCATTCTTTTTTTCGCCCTTTCAAAATTGAGTTGAATTTCACATAACATAAAGTCAACCATTTTAAAGTGAAGAATTCAGTGGCATTTAGAATAGTCACAACGTTGTGATGGTATTCTTTTTAATCTTTGCCAAGTTGATGGTTGAAACAACTTCTCTCTTCCTATACACTAACAATGAAAGATCAGAAAGAGAGATTAAGGAAACAATCCCATTTACCGTCACATCAAAAAGAATAAAATACCTAGGAATAAACCTACCTAAGAAGGCAAAAGACCTGTACTCAGAAAACTATACAATACTGATGAAAGAAATCAAAGATGAGATAACTAATGAGAACCTGCTATATAGCACAGAGAACTTTACTTCACTTTGCTGTACAGTAGAAGCTAACACAACATTGTAAAACAACTATACCCCAATTAAAAAAAAAGAAATCAAAGATGATACAGAGGGAGAGATATACCATGTTCTTGGATTGGAAGAATCAATATTGTGAAAATGACTATACTACCCAAAGCAATCTACAGATTCAATGCAATCACTATCAAATTACCAAGGGCATTTTTCACAGAATTAGAACAAAAAATTTTACACTTTGTATGGCAACACAAAAGACCCCCAGTAGCAAAAGCAATCTTGAGAAAGAAAAATGGAGCTGGAGGAATCAGGCTCCCTGACTTCAGACTATACTACAAAGTAACAGTAATCAAAACTGTATGGTACTGGCACAAAAACAGAAATATCAATGGAACAGGATAGAAAGCCCAGAGGTAAACCCACGCACCTATGGCCACCTAATCTATGACAAAGGCAGCAAGAATATACAATGCAGAAAAGACAGTCTCTTCAAGAAGTGGTGCTGGAAAGACTGGACAACTACATGTAAAAGAATGAAATTAGAACACTCCCTAACACCACACACAAAAATAAACTCAAAATGGATTAAAGACCTAAATGTAAGGCCAGACACTATAAAACTCTTAGAGGAAAATATAGGCAGAACACTCTGACATAAATCACAGCAAGGTCTTTTTTGATCCACCACCTAGAGAAATGAAAATAAAAACAAAAATAAACAAATGGGACCTAATTAAACTTAAAAGTCTTTGCACAGCAAAGGAAACCATAAACAAAACGAAAAGAGAACCCTCAGAATGGGAGAAAATAGTTTCAAATGAAGCAACTGACAAGGGATTAATCTCCAAAATACACAGCTTATGTAGCTCAATATCAAAAAACAAACAACCCAATCAAAAAATGGGTGGAAGACCTAAATAGACATTTCTCCAAAGAAGACATACAGATGGCCAACAAACACATGAAAAGATGCTCAACATCACTAATTATTAGAGAAATGCCAATCAAAACTACAATGAGGTAACACCTCACACTGGTCAGAATGGCCATCATCAAAAAGTCTACAAACAATAAATGCTGGAGAAGGGGTGGAGAAAAGGGGACCCTACTACACTGTTGGTGGGAATGTAAATTGGTACAGTCACTATGGAGAACAGTATGGAGGTTCCTTAAGAAACTAAAAACAGAGCTACCATATGATGCAGCAATACCACTCCTAGGCATATATCCAAAGAAAACCATAATTCAAAAGTATGTATGCACCCCAATGCATTGCAGCACTATTTACAATAGTCAGGACATGGAAGCAACCTAAATGTCCATTGACAGAGGAATGGATAAAGAAGATGTGATGGAATATTAAAATGGAATATTACTCAGCCATAAAAAAGGAACAAAATAGTGCCATTTGCAGAGACATGGATGGACCTAGAGATTGTCATACAGAGTGAAGTCAGAAAGAGAAAAACAAATATCATATAATATCACTTATATGTGGAATCTAGAAAAATGATAGAGATGAACTTATTTGCAAAGCAGAAATACAGTCACAGAGGTAGAGAACACACTTATGGTTACCAAGGGGGTAGAGGGGGGATGAATTGGGAGATTGGGACTGACACATATACACTACTATATATAAAACAGATAACTAATGAGAACCTACTGTATAGCATGGGGATCTCTACTCAGTGCTCTGTGGTGACCTAAATGGGAAGGAAATTGAAAAAAGAGTGGATACATGTATACGTATGACTGAGTCACTTTTCTGTACAGCAAGAAACTAACACAGCATTGTAAAGCAACTATACTCCAAAAAAATTAATTAAAAAATAAACTTCTCTAAGTTGAATTTCCTTAACGACTAGCAATATTAAACGTTTTGTATATATTTGCTGATCAATGCCTTTTCTTTTTTGTGAACAATCTGGCTATTTTTTTTTCTATTTGGATTTTTTGATCTGTATTTTATGCAAATATTTAATATATATTTTACTTATATATAATGCAACTATATTGACAATTTACCTCTTGACCATAAATTTTGTTTATGCTGTCCCTTGGCATATAAAATTTTAAATATTTCAAAACTGTCCTACATTTCCTTCACATTTTATTCAACTTTCAGTTTATAAGGCCCTCACTAACTCTAAGAATTCATATCTATATGTTCTTCCTGTTCTTTAATGGTTTAATCTTTTATGTTGAACTCTCAATCTGGATAGAATTTATTTGGTAGGAGGGAGGAAAACTTATTATTTTTCCAAATAGTTACCAATGGTCTCAGCATTGTTTATTAAATAATCCATCTTGATCATAGAATAATTACATGTATTAGGGTCTGTTTCTGAACTCTTGTTCTATTTCATTGACCTAATTGGCCTGTATGTGTATTAGTATTACAATGCTAAAATTACTGTATTATTTTAAATTCTTCATTCTTCTAAATAAGTTTTAAAACATTTTGTTGTTTCTCTAAAAAACATCCCTGGGAGATGATTACTGTATTAGTTAAGATGTGCTAGGCCACAAAAAGATTGAAAGCCAATTCAAACAGGCTTAAACAATAATGAAAGTGATTGGCTTTCAACTGAATCCAAAGGTAGATCAAATTTCAGGGTTGCTTGACACAATGGCTCATCAATTAATGGCTCATGAGTGATCAATAACCCATGTATTTCCATCTCCCATTTTCCAGCTCTGCTGTCCATTATGTCAAGTTCACCCTATAGCTAGGTCTCCTCATGGGTGTAGGATGGCTGCCAGAAGCAAATAAGACCACTGTGTTCTCATTCATATCCAGCAGAAGACTAGAAGCCACAAGCAAACTGTTTGTGTGTCGTGTCACCTACCCATTCTTTTTTTTTTTTTTTTTTTTTTTCC
>NW_006792456.1:2937752-2942638 GCF_000442215.2 Lipotes vexillifer
TTCCCTACAATTAAAATTTCTTGAAATGCATTAATTAATTTGAAATTAATTGGTATCTTTATATTGACTTCCCTGGCAGTATTCTTCCCTGGCAGTCCAGTGGTTAAGACTTTGCCTTCCAATGTAGGGGATGTGGGTTCAAACCCTGGTCGGGGAGGTAAGATCCCACATGCCTTGCAGCCAAAAGACCAAAACATAAAACAGAAGCAATATTGTAACAAAGTCAATAAAGACTTTAAAAATGGTCCATATCAAAAAAAAATAATCTCAAAGATATAGCACCTTTCCTATTTTTTTCAAGTTTTCTGCTTTTCTATCATGTATTTTATTTAGTAAGGGCTCCTTCACATATATTCTGTACATGTATCTATTTATTCCACAAGTCTATTAAATTCTAGATAATTTTGTTTCTATCATGAATGCGATCTATTTTCTGTCATATTTTATACCTATTTGTATGATTTAAGATTTTTTCTTTTTTTAGTTTTAGTTTAGTGTTGTTCTTTCTCTCTCTTTCTCTCTCTCTCTCTTTCTCTCTCTCTTTCTCTCACTTTCTCTTGCTCTTCCTCTCTCTCTCTCTTTCTTTCTCTCTCTCTGTTTCTCTCTCCTTCTCTTTCTCTCTCCTTCTCTTTCTCTGTCTCTCTTCCTTTCTCTCTCTCTCTCTCTTCCTCTCTCTGTGGCCTGTTCATGGGGGGATCCAGGGATTAAATGACATTGTAAAGTTAAGATATCTGCTGACAGCCTAGTCATAGTCCAGCCTAGTAGAAAGTGGGCTTCTTTTTCTCAGTGTTTGTTATTAATCCTGCTTGGGGACTTCCCTGGTTGCGCAGTGGTTAAGTCGTGCAGTGGTTAAGAGTCCGCCTGCCAATGCAGGGGACACGGGTTCGATCCCTGGTCCGAGAAGACCCCACATGCCGTGGTGCAACTAAGCCCAGTGTGCTACAACTACTGAGCCTGTGCACTAGAGCCCTCATGCCACAACTACTGAGATCACATGCTGCAACTACTGAAGCCCACGTGCCTAGACCCCATGCTCTGCAACAAGAGAAGCCACCACAATGAGAAGCCTGCTTGCCGCAACGAAGAGTAGCCCCCACTCGCCACAACTAGAGAAAGCCTGCACACAGGTACAAAGACCCAATGCAAAAAAAAAAAAATTAAAAAAATTGTTTTTAATTTAAAAAATATTTTTTAAATGTTTAAAAACAAAAATCCTGCTTGGACCACCTATTCATCTCCCAGACAAATCATGGTACTCAGGGAATGTGGCATGGTGACCAGACCAGCAGCATCTCATATGCTCCTTTGTATCTGCAAGTTGAGGGCTCATGGAGTGGAGAAGGGGTGATTCCCTAAAGATGCTGGCAGTTAAAATCAAATCCATCACATTAGAACCCAAGGTAGATACTTAATTTTGCAAATTCATTTTATATCTTCCCTCTTACCAAACTTAATAATTCTAATAGTTTTTCTGTTGGTTTTTGTTGGTTTTCTAGGTAGATAATGTTATAAAATGCAAATGATAAGCTGTCTCCTGCTTTACAAAATTTTTATTATTATTTTGCTTGTGTCTTATTATATTGCCTCAAACTCTCAAAGCAGGATTCAATGGTGGTGACAGCAAATATCCTTATCTTGTTCCTAAATTGAACTGGATTTGCCTTTAGCATTTTAGCATTAAATATCATTTTGATATTCTTTTCAACAAAGATATTCTTTGCTCTTTCCATATGGGGTCTTTCCCAAACTATATGGCCAGCTCCCCCTGCCACGTTTTGGGGATCCTGGGTCTGTACCAAAGTGGGCCCTGCCACTGTATACAAATGATAAAGCAAGAAAAAAATCAACTCCCAGTTGAGTAAACAGACTGCTCTAAATTCAGTCACTGCCAGTCGTGTAAATTTGTGTGACTGAATCCCTATTCTACTCCTTCAAGCCCAAAACAATCCAAAAGAAAAGATTTCCAGACACCAAACAGTGGTCATAAATTTCATCTTCTATTTTTCTGTTTCCTTTGTTATTTTTCGTATTTGGGGTTCTGTGAGAGAAGGCTCAGATTTTAAATTTATGGCCTATATTTTAAGCATTTTGTACATGTTTATTTTATTTCACAACAAAAATTTAACATAAAGTGTCCTAATGGGGTGAAAAGTCATTACTACTAGTCAGGAGAACCAATGGCAAGAAATGGCTTTGTGAGTCATGGCCAAATAAGATCACTAAGTGAACTCTGACGAAGCAGGATGGTGCCTACTTCACTTACCGTTATATATCACCAAGGGCTGGCACATAGTAAGTGCTCAGTAAATATATGATGAATTAAATTGATTCCAAGATGTATCATTGCACAATGGGGCATCACAGAATTCAGGTTATATATAATTTTAAGAGGTTAACAAGGATGTTAATATGTATTTGTGGCCTGGCTGAATGTAATGTTTACAGCGCTAGGACTTTTCTCTGATTCAACTGCACAACTACTACAAGTAGTACACATTATCATCATCTATGTTCAGACCGTCCAGGTGTTCAGAGAGGTTAAGGAACGTGTACAAGCTGGGCTACACATGCACTCCCTCCCTCCATTCCAGCATGCTACCTTCCATAACACACGAGGTTTATATTTATCCCTACTATCCAGTCAAAAGTGCTCTGCCTTTTTTACTCTTCCATCACCCTATTTCCTTCTAGCACTTATCAGTTTTCATGATTATCTTGTTTATTTGTTTGCTTGTTAATCATCTGACTCTTGAGAGACAAGGCATTAGAGTAGGTAAATTATCCAACATGTTCACAGTCATACCCTGGTGCCTAGAACACTGTAAGTGCTCAATAAATATTTATTGAAAGCACTGAATGAATGAGTGAATGAATGAATTGACTTAAGTACTTATTGTAATACTAGAGAAAGGATAACCTAAGTAAAGAGACCCTACACAGGGTCACCAAATAATGAAGAGAGCAAGCAGCCCAGAATTTTAAAATTCATGGTTACTTTGTTCCAATCTCACACTCCTTGATTAAAACCCTACTCTTACATTGCTATTCTTATGCAAGCTACATGGTGATCAAAACTACATTCTCGAAGATGGCGGAGCAGAAGGACATGCGCCGACTCCCTCTTGAGAGAGCACCGGAATCACAGCAAACTGCTGAACAATCATCGATAGGAAGACACTGGAACTCACCAAAAAAGTTACCATACATCAAAAGACAAAGGAGAAGCCACAATGAGATGGTAGGAGGGGCACAATCACAATCAAATCAAATCCCATAACTGCTGGATGGGTGACTCACTAACTGGAGAACAATTATACCACAGAAGTCCAACCACTGGAGTGAAGGTTCTGAGCCCCACGTTAGGCATCCCAACCTAGGATGCAGGAGGAGGAATTCCTAGAGAATCAGAATTTGAAGGCTAGTGGGATTTGATCTCAGGACTTTGACAGGACTGGGGGAAACAGACTCCAATCTTAGAGGGTGCACACAAAGTAGTGTGCACATCGGGACACAGGGGAAGGAGCAGTGACCCCACAGGAGACTGAACCAGACCTACCTGATAGTGTTGGAGGGTCTCCTGCAGAGGCAGGGGTGGCTGTGGCTCACCATAGGGACAAGGACACAGGCAGCAGAAGTTCTGGGAAGTACTCCTAGGCGTGAGCCCTTCCAGAACCACCATTAGCCCCACCAAAGAGCTGGGTAGGTCCCAGTGCTGGGTTGCCTCAGGCCTAACAACCAACAGGGAGGGAACCCAGCCCCATGCATCAGCAGACAAGCAGATTAAAGTTTGACTGAACTCTGCCCACCAGAGCAACACCCAGCTCTATCCACCACCAGTCCCTCCCATCAGGAAGCTTGCACAAGCCTCTTAGATAGCCACATCCACCAGACAGCAGGCAGGAGAAGAAAGAAGAACTACAATTCTACAGCCTGTGGAATGAAAACCACATTCACAGAAAGATAGACAAAATGAAAAGGCAGAGAACTATATACCAGATGGAGGAACAAGATAAAACCCCAGAAAAACAACTAAATGAAGTGGAGATAGGCAACCTTCCAGAAAAGGAATTCAGAATAGTGAGAGTGAAGATGATCCAGGACCTCAGAAAAAGAATGGAGGCAAAGATCGAGAAGATGCAAGAAATGTTTAACAAAGACCTAGAAAAATTAAAGAACAAACACCTAGAAGAAATAAAGAACAAACAAAGAAACAGAGATGAACAACACAATAACTGAAATGAAAAATACACTAGAAGCAATCAATAGCAGAATAATGGAGGCAGAAGAATAGATAAGTGACCTGGAAGACAGAACGGGGGAATTCACTGCCACAGAAAACAATAAAGAAAAAAAAATTAAAAGAAATGAAGACAGCCAAAGAGACCTCTGGGACAATATTAAATGTACCAATGTTCGCATTATAAGAGTCCCAGAAGGAGAAGAGAGACAGAAAGGACCCAAGAAAATATTTGAACAGGTTATAGTCAAAAACTTCCCTAACATGGGAAAAGAAATAGGCACCCAAGTCCAGGAAGTGCAGAGAGTTCCAGGCAGGATAATCCCAAGGAGAAACATGCTGAGAAATATAGTAATCAAACTGACAAAAATTAAAGGCAAAGAAAAATTATTGAAGCAACAAAGGAAAACCAACAATTAACATACAAGGGAACTCCCATAAGATTAATAGATGATTTCTCAGCACTCTACAAGGCAGAAGGGAGTGGCATGATATATTTAAAATGCTGAAAGGAAAGAACTGACAACTCAGATTACTCTACCTGGCAAATATCTCATTAAGATTAGATGGAGAAATCAAAAGCTTTACACACGGGCTTCCCTGGTGGCGCAGTGCTTGAGAGTCCGCCTGCCGATGCAGGAGACGCGGG
>NW_006792456.1:2942684-2949881 GCF_000442215.2 Lipotes vexillifer
CATGATATACTTAAAGTGATGAAAGGGAAGAACCTACAACCAAGATTACTCTACCAGGCAAGGATCTCACTCAGATTCGACGGAGAAATCAAAAGCTTTACACACAAGCAAAAGCTAAGAGAATTCAGCACCACCAAACCAGCTCTACAACAAATGCTAAAGGAACTTCTCTAAGTGGGAAACACAAGAGAAGAAAAGGACCTACAAAACAAACCCATAACAATTAAGGAAATTGTAATAGGAACATACATATCAATAATTACCTTAAACGTGAATGGATTAAATGCTCCAACCAAAAGACACAGGCTCGCTGAATGGATACAAAAACAAGACCCATATATATGCTGTAAGAGACCCACTTCAGACCTAGAGACACATACAGACTGAAAGTGAGGGGATGGAAAAAGATATTCCATGCAAATGGAAATCAAAAGAAAGCTGGAGTAGCAATACTCAGATCAGATAAGATAGACATTAAAATAAAGAATGTCACAAGAGACAAGGAAGGACACTACATAATGATCAAGGGATCAATCCAAGAAGAAGATATAACAATTATAAATATATGTGCACCCTACACAGGAGCACCTCAATACATAAGGCAAATGCTAACAGCAATAAAAGAGGAAACCGACACAATAATAGTGCAGGACTTTAACGCCTCACTTACACCGATGGACAGATCATCCAGAAAGAAAATTAATAAGGAAACACAAGCTTTGAATGACAAAATAGACCAGATAGATTTAATTGATATTTATAAGACATTCCATCCAAAAACAGCAGATTACACTTTCTTCTCAAGTGCACATGGAACATCCTCCAGGATAGATCACATCTTGGGTCACAAATCAAGCCTCAGTAAATTTAAGAAAATTGAAATCATATCAAGCATCTTTTCTGACCAGAACACTATGAGATTAGAAATCAATTACAGGAAAAACAACGTAAAAAAAACAAACACATGGAAGCTAAACAATACGTTACTAATAACCAAGAGATCACTGAAGAAATCAAAGAGAAACTCAAAAAATACCTAGAAACTAATGACAATGAAAACACGACATCCCAAAACCTATGGGATGCAGCAAAAGCAGTTCTAACAGGGAAGTTTATAGCAATATAATCCTACCTCAAGAAACAGGAGACATCAGAAATAAACAACCTAACCTTACACCTAAATCAATTAGAGGAAGAAGAACAAAAAACCCCTAAAGTTAGCAGAAGGAAAGAAATCATAAAGATCAGATCAGAAATAAATGAAAAAGAAATGAAGGAAACGATAGCAAAGATCAAAAAAACTAAAAGCTGGTTCTTTGAGAAGATAAACAAAATTGATAAACCATTAGCCAGACTCATCAAGAAAAAAGGGAGAGGACTCAAATCAACAGAATTAGAAATGAAAAAGGAGAAGGAACAACTGACACTGCAGAAATACAAAGGATCATGAGAGACTACTACAAGCAACTATATGCCAATAAAATGGACAACCTGGAAGAAATGGACAAATTCTTAGAAAAGCAAAACATTCTGAGACTGAAGGAGGAAGAAATAGAAAATATAAACAGACCAATCACAAGCACTGAAATTGAAACTGTGATTAAAAATCTTCCAACAAACAAAAGCCCAGGACCAGCTGGCTTCACAGGCCAATTCTATCAAACATTTAGAGAAGAGCTAACACCTATCCTTCTCAAACTCTTCAAAACTATAGTAGAGAGAGGAACACTCCCAAACACATTCTACAAGGTCACCATCATCCTGATACCAAAACCAGACAAAGATGTCACAAAAAAAGAAAACTACAGGTCAATATCACTGATGATCATAGACGTGAAAATCATCACCAAAATATTAGCAAGCCGAATCCAGGAGCACATTAAAAGGATCATAAACCATGACCAAGTGGGGTTGATCCCAGGAATGCAAGGATTCTTCAATATACGCAAATCAATGTGATAAACCATATTAACAAATTGAAGTAAAACCATATGATAATCTCAATAGATGCAGAAAAAGCTTTTGACAAAATCCAACACCCATTTATAATAAAAACTCTCCAGAAAGTAGGGATAAAGGGAAATTACCTAAACATGATAAAGGCCACATATGACAAACCCACAGGCAACATCGTTCTCAATGGTGAAAAACTGAAACCATTTCCACTAAGATCAGGAAGAAGACAAGGTTGCCCACTCTCACCACTATTATTCAACACAGTTTTGGAAGTTTTAGCCACAGCAATCAGAGAAGAAAAAGAAATAAAAGGAATCCAAATCAGAAAAGAAGTAAAACTGTCACTGTTTGCAGATGACATGATACTATACATAGAGAATCCTAAGGATGCTACCAGAAAACTACTAGAGCTAATCAATGAATTTAGTAAAGTAGCAGGATACAAAATTAATGCACAGAAATCTCTTGCATTCCTATACACTAATGATGAAAAATCTGAAAGAGAAATTAAGGAAACACTCCCATTTACCATTGCCACAAATATAATAAAATACCTCAGAATAAACCTACCTAAGGAGACAAAAGACCTGTATGCAGAAAACTATAAGACACTGATGAAAGAAATTAAAGATGATACCAACAGATGGAGAGATATACCATGTTCTTGGATTGGAAGAATCAACATTGTGAAAATGACTCTACTACCCAAAGCAATCTACAGATTCAATGCAAACCCTATCAAACTACCACTGGCATTTTTCACAGAACTAGAACAAAAAATTTCACAATTTGTATGGAAACACAAAAGACCCCCAAATAGCCAAAGCAATCGTGAGAACGAAACACGGAGCTGGAGGAATCAGGCTCCCTGACTTCAGACTATACTACAAACTACAGTAATCAAGACAGTATGGTATTGGCACAAAAACAGAAAGATAGATCAATGGAACAGGATAGAAAGCCCAGAGATAAACCCACGCACATATTGTCACCTTATCTTTGATAAAGGAGGCAGGAATGTACAGTGGAGAAAGGAGAGCCTCTTCAATAAGTGGTGGTGGGAAAACTGGACAGGTACATGTAAAAGAATGAAATTAGAACACTCCCTAACACCATACACAAAAATAAACTCTAAATGGATTAAAGATCTAAATATAAGCCAAACACTATAAAACTCTTAGAGGAAAACATAGGCAGAACACTCTATGACATAAATCACAGCAAGATCCTTTTTGACCCACCTTCTAGAGAAATGGAAATAAAAACAAAAATAAACAAATGGGACCTAATGAAGCTTAAATGCTTTTGCACAGCAAAGGAAACTGTAAACAAGATGAAAAGGTAACCCTCAGAATTCGAGAAAATATTTGCAAATGAAGAAACTAACAAAGGATTAATCTCCAGAATATACAAGCAGCTTATGCAGCTCAATATCCAAAAAACAAACAACCCAATCCAAAAATGGGCAGAAGACCTAAATAGATATTTCTCCAAAGAACACATACAAATTGCCAACAAACACATGAAAGGATGCTCAACATCACTAATTATTAGAGAAATGCAAATCAAAACTACAATGACGTATCACTTCACACCAGTCAGAATGGCCATCATCAAAAAATGTACCAACAATAAATGCTGGAGAAGGTGTGGAGAAAAGGGAACCTTCTTGCAACGTTGGTGGGAATGTAAATTGATAAAGCCACTATGGAGAACAGTATGGAGGTTCCTTAAAATACTAAAAATAGAACTACCACATGACCCAGCAGTCCCACTACTGGGCATATACCCTGAGAAAACCATAATTCAAAAAGAGTCATGTACCACAATGTTCACTGCAGCACTATTTACAATAGCCAGGATGTGGAAGCAACCTAAGAGTCCATCGACAGATGAAATGATAAAGAAGATGTGGCACATATATACAATGGAATATTACTCAGCCATAAAAAGAAACGAAATTGACTTATTTGTAGTGAGGTGGATGGACCTAGAGTCTGTCATTCAGAGTGAAGTCAGAAAGAGAAAGACAAATACCATATGCTAACACATATATATGGAATCTAAAAAAAAAATGCCTCTGAAGAACATGGGGCAGAAGAGGAATAGAGACACAGACATAGAGAATGGACTTGAGGACACAGGGAGGGGGAAGGGTAAGCTGGGACGAAGTGAGAGAGTGGCACGGACATATATACATTACCAAATGTAAAATAGATAGCTAGTGGGAAGCAGCCACATAGCACAGGGAGATCAGCTCAGTGCTTTGTGACCACCTAGAGGGGTGGGATAGGGAGGGTGAGAGGGAGACGCAAGCAGGAGGGGATATGGGGATATATGTATATGTATAGCTGATTCACTTTGTTATACAGCAGAAACTAACACAACAATGTAAAGCAATGACGCTCCAACAAAGGTGTTAAAAACATAGCTTTTGAACATGTTAATGTATAAATGAACATGAAAATATGAATTGTGTACAATACTAAAGAATTCATTAAAAAAAAAATAGACTAAGATTTGCATGTAGGAAGTCTGTTGTGGAGTGCTCCTGGGAATGGTGGCTGTGAGTGGAAGAGAAGCAGGTTGGGCAAAGGAAGAGGTTAAACTTTAATGCAGTTATAATAGAGGCCTTGGCCATTCCTACAAGGAGCTCTGAAACTGGGATGGCCCTTCAGAGTTGTCCGAATTGAGGCAAGAAGGGTGGGCTTTGGTAGTCCCTGAACAACCGGTTATTGAATGCAGGCTGCCCCATGAGGCCAAGGGCAATGCCTGGGTATGAGGCAGGAGATAGATGGGCCCTAGGCTGAGCATCTGGAGTTTGTCCCCTCTGGACAGATACTCCAAGATGAAAAGGAGATGAGTCCTTCCCAGATAAGAGACCACATATTTCTCATTCTCGAGGTCAAGGAGACCTTCCCAACTATACATGTGCAGAGAGGCTCCTTGGAGGTAAAAAGGGAGTCATGTCAACCTACCCATAGGCCTCTTCACTGGAATCCATCTTGGCTAAGAGATGCGCGCACACACATGGGAGGACCCTGACATAAACCAAATACGGACTCAGAACCAGGCAAAGCAAGATGACTGGCCAAAGGAAACTCAGAAGAAATGCCCCATATAAGTGATTCAAACTACGATGAGGGCACAACTCTCTCTCTGAGCCAGCCCATGTGAGTCTATTCACACGTACTCTTTTTCCTCCTAATAAACACTTTACTGGTTTCACTACTTTCTCCTTGTGGAAATTTATTTCTACAAAGCTGATGGGCCAGGGTCTTGTCACCGGCCACTGGTCCCTGGTGGTCTAGTGGCTAGGATTCAGTGCTCTCACTGCCACAGCCTCACTTCAATCTCTGGCCGGGGAACCGAAATCCTGCTTCAAGCCGCTGCAGGCCAAGGTCACCCGAGATCAGGTAGAGCCATTAGCAGCTACACTGCCAGCACTCAGTGACTGAGGGCATCATCCCCAAGCGGGTGTGTGTGCTGGGGTGGGGAGGGCGGGGCAGGAGGGAATGTCCACTAAGATAGCAGTTACTAACAGCTGATGGTTGAGTTATTTTCCTGCTTTGTTTTTTGGGTTTTTTAATACTTTTATGTTGTTCCAAATGTCCTAAAATATATTAGGAGACAACTGGCAATCTATCACAATATGTATTAATTTGATAATCAGTAAATTTACAGTAAAAAAAAAAAAAAAAAAAAAAGGAAGAAAGAGGTGTTGCTGTTTGGTAATCTGTACACTCCTAGAAGATTTAGAACAAAACTTTCTCTTCCCTTGTAATTCTTATAATTCCCAGTGTGCTGCAGAAACATATGAGAGAAGGTTGGTGCCCTTGGCTACACATTCCACAGCATGGATTAAGGGCTTAAGTCAGAGGCTACTGTTACACATTGTCTGTTAATAACTTCAGTGTTATTAGTGTGATGTTAAGTACAAGCCGGGTTAGTTTAACTTTTAATGCTGGGGTTGGTCAGGTAACTTGCTATAAAGAATCACAATGCAGAGTGATCAGCTGGCATTACCTAAAAAAGGCAACATTCCAGGGGCAGCTTCTACAAATCTTTCTACCATTCAGATCAATAAATGACACTCTGCTAACTATTAGGGTATTTTATTAATGGGATTTTATTGGTGAATTAGTGAGTTATTAGTCAACCTATATTCAAAATATATGTTATCACTGGTGAAATGAAAAGTATTCAACATATGTGGATTGGCTTGAATGACTTAGAAACACCCCTCAATCCTTGTACAAACCTAAGAATCCAGCAAATCATAACATGTACTATTAGAGACAACATTAGGGGTTTGATTCTTTAATCGGTCCCATAGTTAGCTACTGGTTTCAGAGGAGTTCTGACTGCATGATGGCATGCCTTTCTTCAGTGAGTTCTGCATACAAGATGCAGTGTAAGCACTTAAAAGAATCCCACAGAGCAGCAGGATTCCTCTGAGTTTTCAGAAAGTTTGAATGAACTGCTTTGGGCCACTTGCTAATAAATACTTGGTTAATAATTGCCTTTTGTGTCCCTAAATTTTGCTTGAAACCTGCTTTTATTATTACCTGGTAGCAAGTCTGTGACAGAGTAGCTAAACACACCACCTCCTTGATAGCTATTATTATTCACCAAAAAGAACCTAAGAGTCATGCATGTCTAAACTGGCTTAGGCTCATTTTGCAACATGCACTCCCCTAGCCAGGCCAAATACAGGGGACATCAAAAGAGGATATTATTCTTATCCTTTCGGAACAGTCTACTGATTCAAGAATATTGTCACATTCTATTTTTAGGAGTAAATATATTGATTTCTTCATGTAATAATTCCTCCCTTTCACTCTATTAGTTAATTCATTATCAGCTGGTAGTAACTGCTGGCTAATCAGTGTTCCTCATCAGGAGTCCACGAGCTACAGCCCAAATCTGGCCAAATCTGGCCAGCCATCTGTTTCGTACAGCCCACAGCTAAGCACAGTTTCGATGTATCAAAACCGTCAGGAAAAAGGAATAATGTTCCAATAATGACATGGAAAATTTATGTGAAATTCAGATTTCAGCATCCATGAATAAAGTTGTTTTATATTTTGTTGTTGTTGTTTTTTTTGCGGTACGCGGGCCTCTCACTGCTGTGGCCTCTCCCGCTGCAGAGCACAGGCTCCGGACGCGCAGGCCCAGCGGCCATGGCCCACGGGCCCAGCCGCTCTGCGGCATGTGGGATCCTCCCAGACCGGGGCACGA
>NW_006792456.1:2950151-2969036 GCF_000442215.2 Lipotes vexillifer
ACCCTCCCAGGCCGGGGCCCGACCTGGCGCCCCCC
Organism: Lipotes vexillifer; assembly: GCF_000442215.2. Taxonomy (NCBI): domain Eukaryota; kingdom Metazoa; phylum Chordata; class Mammalia; order Artiodactyla; family Lipotidae; genus Lipotes; species Lipotes vexillifer. The sequence continues at coordinate 2,950,187 of NW_006792456.1, forward strand.
GCATCGGCAGGCGAACTCCCAACCACTGCCCCACCAGGGAAGCCCCCATGAATAAAGTTTTATTGTAACACAGCTTCATTCATTAGTTTACGCATCATCTATGGCTGCGTTTACACTATGATGATAGAATTGAATAATTGTGAATGAGACTACTTAGGCCCATGAAGCTTAAACTATTTGCTATCTGGTCCTTTATAGAAAAAAAGTTTGCTGAACCTCTCCTCTTGATGGGATATACCACTGAACAAGTCAGGATATAGGCTCAGTTCTCATATGAGCTTAGTTTCTGGAGGGAGATAGAGAACAAACACACACAGAAATACCCAACTGCAGTTGAGCGCTATGGAAAATAAGGATGATGTGATAGGGACTGACACCAGGTCTACTGAGATGGAGTCCAACAACGTCCTCTCTGATGAAGTGATATTTGAGTGGGGAACAGAATGACAAGAAGACAGCCACGTGAAGACAGACTCCTCAAGCTTTAAGTATTAGGGAAGTAAAAAGATGGCCAGTGGGGCAGGTGTATGGACAAGAAGGGAAGAGTGATACAAGAGTTCATGTGCTCCCCTTGTTTCTAAAGATTGTCAGTGACAATAAGAATCTCCCTGGAATGTGGTAACAGCAGCTGAAGAGTCGTTCATAACCATTTGGTCAATGTAAAAGACAGTGTCAAAAGGGCAGACAGGCTAAGAGATTCTACCATTTCCCTCAGTTCACACCTCCAGAAGAGGCAGCAAATCATCTGCAAAATTTCCCTCTCTCCTCCCACTTTTCATCTGTGAAGCATCTTAAAAAAGATATGAATAGGGGCTTCCCTGGTGGCGCAGTGGTTGAGAGTCCACCTGCCGATGCAGGGGACACGGGTTCGTGCCCCGGTCTGGGAAGATCCCACATGCCGCGGAGGGGCTGGGCCCGTGAGCCATGGCCGCTGAGCCTGCGCGTCTGGAGCCTGTGCTCCGCAACGGGAGAGGCCACAACAGTGAGAGGCCCACGTACCGCAAAAATATAAATAAATAAAAAGATATGAGTAAATGAGTGGAAATCAGTCGAAGTAATACATAAACCTTGCAACGTACCAGGTCCATTAGCTACAAACTAGAGACATAGGAGCTGCAGTTCAATTCCCCCCCCCCTCCCCTCCCTGCATTCTCACACTGCTCCTTCTCCAGGTGGGGAAGCTAGCTTTGTCTCCACACTCATTCACTGTCATGGGTTATACACACTGTTGTGTGGTTGATGATCCGGGGACATGAAGGAAATTCAATCCAGGCTGTCACTTCAGTTGTTACAAATGTGTTCACAAATAATAACACGTGATCACTCTGAGCAACTTCAAAGGCTTTACATAAAGCACCTGACTTTTCTGCTCTCCCTTTGAGAGCATTTATATATATATTTAATGACTATGGTTGGCGGGAATATGAATGTTTAAAATCGATAATCCTATTAATACAAGCAAAGAAGTCAGTACCTTTTTAAAGAAAACCAAGCCTCTCAAAAGGGGAGAAAGAAATGTAGTAAGGTTTAAAAAGCTGTTTTTAACTTATTTCCTAAGAAACCAAAAATAGAACTGACAAGTACAACTTCCAAAGAAGCTTAGACCTACTTACTCTATTATTAAATTTTCCAGTTCCAATTTTTTAGAATAACTAATTTAAGGGGTAAAAAAAACTCTCTTATATGAAATAAAATTAAATTCCCCAGTTAATTGTGTTTGTGATTCTTTCATTAGTGAAAATTGACCTTCATGAACAAAGAAATTGCCAGGGTTGCTCTCAAACAGGTTGATACCGCATTTTGCAACCAACAACACATTGTAAGTCTTATACAACCATAAATGCCACCATAGTCTGCTGAAATTGTGCAAATAATAATTTCCTGGCACCTAAATTTACTTAATAAAGGAAAGTAATTTCAGTCACCAGGAATTAAAACTTAGTAGAGAGACAACAGTAAAGTCATTCTTCTGTAACATCATTGTATTCCACTCAGTATCTTCAGTACGAGGAAGGAACATGTGATTGAAAATTGAGCTCATATATAAAGTCCTAAGTAGTTGTATGAAAGAGAAATGTCCATATTCGGAGCTAGACAGAGCAGACATGAAAGAAGACCATCAGGAAACTCTGGGAATATACGATCAATTCAGGAGCCTCAAAAATCATATGCTCAGCCTGTCATGCTCCCAACACTCCCCCCATGATTAAGCTATAGAAGAGGGGCAGTTAAAGGTTAGCCCTGAGTGAGAACCCTCCTCCCACCTTTGACTACCTAACTATATTCCATTCCAGAAGCTCCAGGGCTTCAGATATAGAGGTCAGGAGACCAAGAGAATAAAGCATATTCTCCTTCCTTTTGCCTGTCCAAATTCTAACCTTTCTTTCTCAACTCCCTCATTTTTGTGAAGCCACATTCACAATCCCTGCTCTCAAGACTCTTCACAGTCTAGCCAGAGATATGAACATGCTTCCAACCATCTAAGAGATTGTGTCTATTCTGACAAAATGTTTTAATAAAGTGTAAAGGGATTTGGGAATAAAAGTTTTCCTAGTACCCAGAACTGACAACCAAGTATTATTATCACCAAATTCTAAAAGGAGAAATGAACGATTAGAGCCAGGGGCTTCTGAGGAGGAAGATGAACAGCTGCACCCAACTTCCAAGCTTTAAAAGAATCTGAGAAGGGGGAGGCAAGTCACAGGCACCTGCAAGGGCAGCTTGGTAAGTGTCATGTTCTTGGGGAATACACTGCCTCGCTTAGTGGTGAACACAAAGTGCTAAGAATATAAAAACCAACTGCTGATTCATTTAACTAAAAGTCAGATGTAACCATACTGGGGAAAGGAAGGAATATGTGGTATAAGTACTATAAGAGTTATGACTTCACCTATCATAATAGAAAGTCAATAGATAATAGCTAAAATTAATGATTTAAGACATACCAGTGTGAGTATATTATTTTGAAATTGGGAGGAATGCCCAAAGAAATCACTAAAACAGTGACTGAGGAATGAGATGGGATGGGTGGGAAAGGGGTGCCTGCCTTTTTTAAAAAAAATATATGTTAGCTGGCTTCCCTGGTGGCACAGTGATTGAGAGTTCGCCTGCTGATGCAGGGAACACGGGTTCGTACCCTGATCCGGGAAGATCCTACATGCCGCAGAGTGGCTAGGCCCGTGAGCCATGGCCACTGAGCCTGTGCATCCGGAGCCTGTGCTCTGCAACGGGAGAGGCCACAACAGTGAGAGAGAGGCCCGCGCACCACACACACACACACACACACACAAAATATATATATATATATATATATATATATAAGCACTATTAGACTTTTTAAACATGTGCAGGTATTATTTTGTTTAAAAAACAAAATTAACATAAAAACAGAAGACGATATTTTTGTTTAGGGAAAAAAACCTAATAATTTTTGTGGACCTCTTCTGTGAGCTGTTTGTCCAAGATGTCTAGGGTAACATGGGTATAGCTGATAGATAACAGCTGGTCTTAAATTCCTACTGGTCTTAAATTCCTACAGTTTAGTGAGTATTCTAATGTGAGGGCCAAAGAAAGGGGAGTATATGTGTATGTATGTCAGTAAAGCCCATAGATTAGAAATTAAAGTAGGGGTTTTGGGGCTGGAGAGTGGAAGGCTCTCATGGGCAGGCCCCAAAGTCACAGAAGCAGATAAAAAACAGGCAGACCCACTGAACAAAGTAGAGAAGAATGACATTCAGGGACACAAGGACACAGGGGCCCTTTGGTGTTGGCACAAATGGCGCTACACATGTTAATTGGCCCTGGGAGATTCACTGCTGAAATTACAGACAGAAATCATCATCAGGAGAAGGTTAACTTTTGTTAAATAGCTTCCAGTTAGAAGGAGAAAAAGTAAGGGATGAGTGTAATATACTTTAGAAAGAATACTATCTAAAATAGTTTAGGTTAAAAAAAAAATTCTGTAACATTCCTATTTGGCTCTTCAGCAGCAAAATCAAGTTTTACAAATCAAATTTAAAGGAGTGGAAACTGCTGCCAAAAACAGAGCTTTGGCTTATCTTACCAGCGTTGGTCACCTTGGTTGACCATTTTATATGGCATTTATGGTTCTGATAGGCAATACAAATTTTGCCTTTATCATTCTTAGCTAATCCAGAAAATGGCAATACATAAAATTTTATTTCTAATAGACACACCCAGACTAGAGTTAATGTATTATCTTTAATAATCATCCTCTACATTAGTAGTGTCTTATCCATTTTATACTTTCCCAAGAGATACTTTATATTCATTTTCATAGCTCTTCCTCTTTATTAACTTGAGTTTCTCTTACTTTAATTCAATGATTACCATATACATATTTTTAAATAACTCAGCCAATATATAACAATAGTTGACTTCTATACCTAAATATTATCCTAGTAATGTGTCTAAAATTATATTAATAACTCTCCCCTTGATAATATCCAATTACTTTTTATGGTCCCTAATTTACCATTTGTCTTTTTTCCTTTAACGGACATTCTGATGTAGATTTGACACAGTGGTTTTGTCTGGGGCATGTTCTGATGGAGCCAAGGGGCAAAGTGAACATTTTGACAGAACGGTTTTGAGCAATCTACACCAAAATATAGAAACAATTTTTATTATAAATTACAATAACACCAGCAGTGGAGAAATGGGATGGAGTGAGGCTCTGGGATGGCATGGGGCCCAGGAACAGGATGAGGATTTCTTTTTTGCACATTATATGGTAATTTTTTAAGTTGGTTTCTTATTTAGAACTTATCAAAATATTCTAGACTCAAAACAATTTCATCAGTATGGACTGACAACGACCATTAAGCCATTATTCTGACTCTTTATATATCTCCTACCCAACTCTCTTCCCATTGGATTTTCATGCCAGTCATAAGTACTATAAATAAGATTACGGACATCGTGACTTTTCACCCAAATACTTCAGAACACAGCTTTGAAAAATAAAGACATTTTCCTACATAACCATGATGTTACTGTCAGACCTAACAAATTTAGCACTAATTCCTTAATATTCTTTAATACCTAAGCCATATTCGAATGTCCCCTATCAGTACCTCAAATGTCTTTTACAGCTGGTTTGTCCCAATTAGGGAAGAAGAAATCAGTCTATTTTTGTGACAGAAATATGGAAAAATATTACAAGTGTAAGATCTAGATGTAGATGTTCACTGTGCTCTTCCCTTACTTTTCTATGCATTTGAAAAATTTTATAATATAATGATGTAATTCTTTTGGACATTGTATCTGTGCAAATATGTCTATATATGTGAAAGCAGTGGGAAGTTTCTAGCTCATGCTGAGCCCTGTCCTGTTCGACATTGTCATAATTATTTGGACAATTATATAGAAAGGATATGTATAATATTTCTCAGTTGATGAGCTGGGAGAAACAATGAGTGTGTTAGATAGCTGAATCAAGATCCAAAAATGTAACAAGAACTGGTAAAGAAATGAGTGGTGATACATAAAAATATATCCAGTGTTCAGCAAGAGCTGGAAGCAGAAGGTCACAGGTCAATAGATGTAGTAATGAAGAGGGGACCTAAGGATTACCATCTAGCTTTTGTGACAACCAGAGCAAATGGAACTGTTGGAAGCATTAAGAAAACAGAATAGGTTTTTCGTTTTTTTTTTAATTAAGAGGGGCTGCTGCTCTCCCTGTTTATGAGCTACATCTGTCAGCTTTGTCAGAAGATATTATCATGGGCACTATTACCATGGGCACTGGGGTGGTAAATGTGCAACTAGGGAAGGAGAGGGAGTGGTATGGGAGGTGGGACTACAAAAGCCAAATTGTCGTAGAATCTTGATTTAAGTTTCCATTGTTATGGAAGGCAGAGACTATATTACTCATCTCTGTGTCCACAGTTCTCAGCACTCTACCTGACATATAGCAGATACTTCACAATGTTCATGGAATAAATGAATTCTTTCCTACAGGCTACAGGCGATAATCTATGCATCAACTGATGCATTGAAGACTTACAGTCCTTTGGATGCTCTAAGGCAACACCATGGCCACATGGAATATACATACCTTGGGTCTCTTTGCCTGGCCAACCAAAGAGCATGATGTCAATAATTGAGGCTGCCCCCAGGTAAGAGCATCAACAATGAGGCATCACTGGACCAATGGACCAGGCTGCACTTTTGCCAGATGACTGTCTAAACTGGAATGTAAAGCGGAAAACATCTCAGGAGAGAGGGTCACGTGAGTGTGTTTTGGCGTATTAAGACACTGTGTTTTCTATAACAATTTAGGCTGGGTAGTTCAGACTCAGTGCTCTTCCAAGGATCTGGGGAGCTATAATCTTTTGCAAAATGGCCAGTGTCGATAAAGAGCCACCCGGATATCCTGCCAGATTTCTTCATCCAGTGTCCAAGGTGCATCAGCTTTCCCATGGGGCAGAGTAGGAGGGAAACGCTTTGTTCTGAGTGCTCTCCTGGTACCAACCCTCCTCTCTTGCCTGAGGCACTGGTGATCAGATGTGACACAGCTCCGAACCATCTTATCATGAATAGGGCATGGTGATACCTGGCATTGCCTTTAAGTGTAGTTTCCTTCTGCTTTAAGTCCTAGAAAACTTTTGTTGTTTCTGAAGTGTAAGAGTATGTGAGAGAGAGAGTTTGTACGTGTGTATGATTCTAGATAACCTCTCAGGTCCCTTCTAGATCTAAAGTTTTAGGATGATTATTTTGATAGTACTATCTAACAAGGCTATTCCAGCTTTGGAATTTGTGATAACTAGCAGTATTCAAAACATATTCTTGATTGCAGAAAATAAGGCAGAGGACCATATAGGGAGATAAAAAACCAAAAAGATGTGAGTGAAATATATAAATTTCAAACCATTAAAAAGGCAATACCATTTAACCCAATTTGTCTATACGGTGTCTCCAAGATTGTTAGTTGGAAAGTAAGGCTGTTTGTCCCAAGGGGCACTTCAAAAGAATAAACATAGTCGCAAAACCCCTAGTTTCCATTTATATTGAGCAAATTATCTTAACTTCTCTTTAATCCATTGATATTTTCAGTTTATATTGCCCCTTTGCCAAATCTCTTATTTTCTGCATTGTTCTCTCATGCGTACTGCCAAGGGCACCCAAGGCAATGGCCTTCCAACAAGAATTTCTGCCTCCAGTCTGTCATCTCAATTAACCCGGCACATTCCATTAATGACTCTTTCTAAATCATCTTTAAGATTGGGTCATTCTCTCTCTCTCTCTCTCTCTCTCTCTCTCTCTCTCTCTCTCACACACACACACACACACACACACACACACACACAGCTCAAAGTCTCCAATGTCTCCTTGTTGCACAAGGGGTTAAGTCTAAACTCATAAGCCTGGCAGTTAAATCCTAACCAATCTGGCTCCAGCTCACTTTTAAAATCTCTCCCAGACAAAAGTCTAAACTCTATGTAGTCTGAACTATTCCTGTATTCCCATGTGGTTCACTTCTGGAAGCTGCATCCTGGCCCTACCACCCTGTCTTTTATGGAGTCCTCTCCTTCACTCTGCTCTGAATATCCAAATTCTACCCACCTCAAAGTCCAAATCAGACTCCATAGTTTTAACCTCCTCAGCCAATAACTATCTTTTGGTCTCCTGAGGTTCTACCACACTTTACCATCGGACAGCATGCTCTCTATACTGGTAATTAACTTTCACAGGCATAGGTTTTATTTCCTTGGGTAGATTATAATCTCAATGTTAAGGACTTTTTTTTTTAATTTCCCAAAGTGCCTAGCACAATGCTGCACATGGCAGGTGCTAAATAAATATGGAGCACTCAATGATTCCACAGGGACATAGAGAAGAGAATGATGGTTGCCAAGGGGGTGAGGGGTGTGACAAGGGTTAGATTGGGAGTTTGGGATTAGGTATATGCAGAATGGATAAAAAACGAGGTCCTACTGTACAACACAGGAAACTATATTCAATATCTTGTGCTAAACCATAATGGAAAAGACTATGAAAAAGAATGTATATATATGTATAACGGAGTTACTTTGCTGTAGAGCAGTAATACAACATTGTAATTCAACTACATGTCAATAAAAAAAATACATAAATGAATGATTCCAAACATTTGTGAACCACTTCTTTTTGTCTGAAAACGTCACCTAACTTCAGGACTTTCTTTCTAGCTTCATCATGACATGAATAAGTTTCTCAATTAAAAAATAATGCACTCCTCAAGTGTGCCTGCTTCTGATACAGTAGAGGGCCTCAGAGACAGTAGCTGGCAAACAAACCCTCTTGTAGCATTTAATAAGGGTGAGTCACTTTATAGACAAATGAGCACTATATTCCAGAAACTGTCTCCTTCCACTGTGATTGAAAAGGAAAAACTCATTGACCTTAGATATACTAAACCAAAAATATATACTCAGAAATCATAGGTAACTTTGATATGTGGGCATGAGTATGGTCTTAACACGTGCTATGTGTCTGGTCAATATCCTCCATACTCCAGATGTGCTCCATGGATAAGCAAAACCTACATCACTTGGGAGCTTGGGTTAGAAATGCAGAGTATCAGGCTCCACCTCAAACTTACTGAATGAGAATTCTGCCTTTTAACAAAGTCCCTACATGATTTTAAGAGCCTTGAGCAACCCCAAAATGGGCATAGATTATGGCACAGGAGTTTTTTGTTTTTTGTTTTTTTATGTAGGCGCCAGTGACTATAGGATTTCTCTCCTTTCAAAATAGCATATACCAGTGGTTTGACATTTGCGGGACCCCACCCCCAGGGTTTCTCACTCAGTAGGTCTGGGGTGGGACCCCTGAATCTGCATTTCTAACCAACTTCCAGGTGATGCCAATGGTGATGCTGCTGGTCCGGGAACCACACCACTGGCTCACATCACCTAAAACTAACATGAGGCATATTCTGGGAACTTTGCTTCAAGTGCACTCCCAGTAGAAGGGAGAATACTGAGATGGCAAAGAGGAAAGAGCAAAAGAAGTGGCAGCAAAATGTTTCATTTATGTTACAGGAAGGTAGCTGTTAACATTCCTTTGTACACAATGGGGTAAATATAGTTGAAGAAATTACTATAGCAACAGCTATGTTATCCACCAGATTTTTTCCTACTGACATTATTCAGAAAAGGAAGCCCACCTTATAGAAATTCTATTTCAACACTGAGACTTAGAAAAAACAAAAGCTCTAGGAAACATATTCCATTCGTTAACGACTATGGGAAAACAATACAGATTTAAGATGGTTTTGAAAATGACTCTCTGAGGCCTGGATTTGGATTCTTTGGTCAAGCAGTGAAATAAAAATGAGTTTTTAGAACTATGACTCTAAAACAAGAAGAAAAGGAAAGCAATGTTGCGAATGTCTTATAAACTTTTAAATTAAAAAAATCATCTCAAATACCTCCGTTTTTAAAACTAAGACTCTCAAAATTATAAATAAAACAATATACGTATGTATAAACCAAAGAGCTCCACCTAGAGTTGGAAGAAAGTGTTATTGCTTAACACACACAAATACAAATAACAGAGCACTATTTACCCATATCTTATCTATACTCTTTTGTGCTTATGGTGAAAATATCTATTTTTAGGAAATCTTTATAAAAAGGATAACTTTCTGAAGTGTGAAATATTGTTAACTAAAGAACTGAGTTTTTAATAATGCTGTAACCTATGTTTCTTCTAAAAAATTGGCAGTAATATTTGTTACTGTGGATGATCTAGAAGCCATTCTCTTAAAGCAAATTATTTAAAAGCTGGGATACTGTCTAAAGCATTAAGAAGAAGCTTAAAAATGGATTCTTACCTGAACTTGCTGTATGAACTTGAGCAACTCACCTTCCAGCTCTGAGCTGTCTCATCAATGAGGGTTAAATAAGATCAGTGGTTCTCAGCCCTGATTGCACATTGGAAGCATCTGGGAGCAATAGAAAGAAATTGATGCCTGGGTCCCAACCCCAGAGATTGCGATTTAGTTGTTCTACTAGGGGGCCAAACCTAGTTGCCATGAAAAAGCTCCCCAGGTGATTCCAATATGCAGATAGGTTTCTTTGGATCAGTGACTGGCCAAGCTCTCTTCCACCCCCAAGCCTATTATTCTAGTTAACGGTTCTTAAGCTTTAGGTACTTGAGAGTCACCTGGAAGTCTTGTTAAAACACAGATTGCTAGACTCACCTCCAGGGCTTCTGATTCTGTAGGGGCCCAAGAATTTGCATTTCCAACAAGTTGCCAGTAATGCTGATGCTACTGGTCCAGAGTCACACTTTGAGAATCACTGTTCTAGATGGTGACCTCAATATTAGATTTTCTGAATTCCTTGTATTATTTTCCCTCTACTTTATCAAACCACAGTATGGCATTGTTAACTAGTCTCCCTGATTCCAAGCTCTCTTCCTCCAGTTCTTAGCCCACGCTACCAAGTTAACATCCTAACCCCCAAAATCCTGTGCTACGCCCGGCCTAAAATTTTTCAATGACTCCCCAACACTGACAGAAGACCAACTAACAAGACACGCAAGGCTTTTCACAGTTTGACCTCAAACCTCCTTCCCAGCCTCAATTGGGCAATTCAAGGACAAACAGGACAACCCCTTCCCTTCAGGAGTCTTGAGATGTGTGGTAGGCATTGTTGAGCAGTGAACCCAACACCATTACCCTCCTCACTGTATAATACATATTTTTATTTTCTATATATTATGAGGTTTTGGCATCTTAAAAAGCCTTTCTAGCTGGAGAGAGACTGCCCCTCCTGGGCACTTGTCAATTCTTAGAGACAGCAAAGAGCTCAGCCCTGAGCCTGCCTTTAATATGCAAACTAACCAATCCAGAGCCCTACCTCCTTCATGGGGCCCTGCATCCCAGGAGGCAACTGTCCTCTCCTTTAAATTTCCCAGGGCCAGATTCCTGGCAACAGGGGACCACCCCTATAGTCCAAAGCCCTCCAGAATAATTCCTACTAGCCAATCCTAAACTGTTCACCTGCCCTGCCTTGCCTTACCTTCCCCACAGACAGCCCAACAAAGGCTCTGGCCTAACCCTTCCCCTCACTCCATCCTGACTCCCCTGGTGTTGTCCCCTTGACCCTGAATGGCATGCCATGCGTTCTGTGTCTAGGACCTGTAAGCATAGTAAGCTTTTTTTTCCTGAGCTTCAGTGAGGCTACCTCAGTTAGGTGGCTGACCATCTCATAAAAGAACACAAAACACTCACCTTCCTTACCAGTGGCCGGGAATGCTGATTCAGCTAGAGATGGCCAATGGCATATACATGGAAGTGTGCTGCAGGCTTGTGGGAAAGTTTGCTTCCCAGATAAAAGGGAACAGACCCAGAGCCATTCCTTCCTCCAGCTCTGAGTGTGGTCGCAATGTTGGAAGTTGGAGGAGTCCTTTTACAACCACGAAGGAAAGAACAAGAAAATCCCACAGACCCAGGTCCTGACGTTGAGGATCAGCTGGCCAAGCACAACATCCACTGACCTCCAGGCCCCTTTATATCTGAGAAGAAAAAATCCCCACTTGTTTGAGCCACTTGCTTTATACCCTTGCTTACAGCTGACAGCAATCTCTGGGGATGGAGGTGGGAGATAGTAAGCAATTCTTCAACACAGCTGTGCTAAGTGACTTGAAGAAGCAGAGCATGTGGTGAGAGGGGATAACAGGTGAGTTGGGAGAGGCCTGGAGATAAAGCAGGCAGAGGGGAGAGCTTCCGCAAGAGTCCTCAGAGAGGAAGTGCGTGGTGTGGTGAGGGGACTGAAAGGCCCATGAGAGGCAGAGCAGCAGAAGAGGCCAGAAAGAGAGGCAAGGCCTGGCCTGCTCCCCAGAGCAGGAGGGAGCACCTTCCACTGTGCAGCCCAGCTCTCCATTCCCAGCCTCCACCCTTGTACCTCCCATCCTGTGCTGAATTCACCTGTTTCCTTTTCCCCCAGTTAGACTGTTTGGACTTTTCACAATACCTTTAATCATCTTTGTACCCCCAGCATCTAGCGAAGGGATGCGGAAAGACACCTAATAAATATTCACCAAATGAAAAAAATTATCATGATAGGCTATTGTAACTACTTAATCCAATAAGGGGGCTAATTCATGACTGTTTTTGAGGCCCAGTTCTGCAATTGAGTCCCACCACGCACTCAGTATGCCATCTTTACATGATTGGATGAGATGCTTGCTCCATTAGAGCCTTATAGGGGTTAAAATATTAGGTGACCTTTGATGAGCCTGTCAGCTCTACAATTTCCTGATTTTTAAGTATTTTTTAAAATCACAAGGAGCTTGATGTTATCACCCCAGCAAAAGAGGGAGGCAGAAATAGTTCTATTATGCATTGAAATATTATCCATATTTGATTTTAAGCAGCAGGTTGTGGGTTATTTAATTTCCATTTGTTAATTTTTTTTTTTTTTTTTTTTTTGCGGTATGGGGCCTCTCCCGTTGTGGAGCACAGGCTCCGGACGCGCAGGCCCAGCCGCTCCGCGGCGCGTGGGATCCCCCCAGACCGGGGCATGAACCCGTGTCCCCTGCATCGGCAGGCGGACTCTCAACCACTGCGCCACCAGGGAAGCCCCATTTCTTAATTTTTTAATAATTGACTTGATTCACTTAAATTATCTAAATCAGTCCAATTGCTTGCTTACAAATTACAAAGGAGAACAAAACTTCACCCATGAGTCCTTATTTTACTCAGCATTTATTTGAAAAATACTTCATAGATTTTATAATTAAAAGTGAATCACCAAGTTTAAATTTAAAATGCACATAGCCTTTAACTCATGTCCAGGAATCAACACTTCAAAAATACTGGGCAAAGCAAACACTTAATGTCAGAGTCGTGGTGGAGGCGGCAGGAGGGAGCAGTATTTTATTGGTTTGAATTGTGGCACATGATGGTAATAAAAAGTGGACTGATTTCAGTTAGTTGTTTTCAGGTTCCCTGCACACACGCATCCTTATTGCCTGCACTCCACCCTGCATGCTGTTCCCTCCACCCAGATTCAGGGCACTGGCAGCCTCTTTTTCACCAAGCAGCCCTCAGCTCAGATGTCACCTCCCTGGAAAGCTCTTCCCTGACCAGTCCATCTAAAGTAAGAAAACCACCACTCCCTTCACGGCACTTACCACTATCTGAAAATATCCAGTTTATTTAGTGTTTTTTGTGGGGATCCCCACACAAGAAATTGAACATCATCTCTGGCTCACTGCTGAATTCCAGCACCTGGACTGTGCCTGGCACACAGAATAGGTTCCAAATAAATAAGTGTGGAATAAATGAAAAATATATACATATTCATATGTACAAGAATGCTCATGTAACAAGATTCATAATAGCAAAAAGCTGCAATGACCTGAATGGCCAATAATAGATGAGTGATTAAATAAATTACGATTTATCTATACAATGGAATACTCTGCAGTGATTTAAAAGAACATTTACTGCCATGAAAATATATTGACAATACACAGTACTGTAGAATTTTTTAAGTTTCAGAACAATATGTGCAGCAGCATCCCATCTTTATAAATGATAGAGATAAATGTAATTATATAGGTATATATAGTTGGCTTTTTTTTTACAATGAAAGATTATACCATATTATGCTATATGAATTTTTTAACATATATACATGTTTTTATACACATAGGGGAAAAGATGTGGAGGACTGTGGTATTAGGAGGACAGGCAGGGGTTACATCTCTTACTCCATACAATTCTGTATCATTTGAATTTTTGGAACACCCATGTAAGCCTTTTGCAAATTAAAAAAAAAAAATACCACATTTATTTTGTAGTGAGGTGACTGAAATGAGTTTCAAGCTTTTGGAAATATGAGATATATTTTTCAAAAATATTTTATGTTCACATTTTAAAATTGTAGACTAACTTTAAAATAAATAAAAATAAATACTAAGAAGTTTATTTTATTTACAGCATTAACTTTTATAAAATGAATTAGTCTCACAACTGCCAAAACTTGGAAGCACCTCCTTCAAAAGGTGAATGGATAAACCAACTGCAATATAACTATACAATGGACTATTACTCAGCAATTAAAAGTAATGAGCAAAACCCAGAGAATGTACAACACCAAGAGTGAGCCCTAAGGTACACTATGGACTTTGGACAATTGTGATGTTTCAATGTAGGTTCACCCTTGGTAAAAAAAATATATATATATATACCACTCTGGTGAGTGATGTTGATAATGGGGGAGGCAATGCATGTGTGGAGGCACGGAAATTTCTATGCCTTCCTCTCAATTTTATTATAAACCTAAAATTGTTCTAAAAATAGCAAAGTCTTTAAAAAAAGAAATGTTAAAAAAAAGTTCCTGTAACTTTTTAAACTAAAGCTATACAATTATCGTCTAACCAAAATCTGTTTTTGAAATAAATTCCAAAATCACACACACACACACACACACACTCACACACATACACACACACACACACACACACACGCACACGCACACACACACACAGAAAAGAAATAAACTATTAAGTCATGGAAAGACATGGAGGAATCTTGAAGGCGTATTTCTAAATGAAGGAAGCCTATCTGAAAAGGCTGTATACTGTATGATTCCAGCTATATGACATCCCGAAAAAGGCAAAACTATGGAGACAGTAAAAACATTAGCAGTTGCCAGGGGTTATGGGAGAGGGAGGGAGGGATGAATAGATGGAGCACAAGGGATTTGGGGGACAGTGGAAGTATGAACCCTAATGTAAACTAAACTATGGGCTTTAGTTAATAATAGTGATCAATATTGGCTCATCAACTGCAGCAAATGTATCACACTCATGCAAGATATTAATAATAGAGGAAATGAGCTGGGGACAGATATATGGGAGCTCTCTGTACTTTCTGCACAATTTTTCTGTAAACCTAAAACCACTCTAAAAGATAAAGTCCATTAGTTTTTTTAAAAGGTGTTGCATTATGCATTTACTTTATTAAATATGATTAACTAAATTAACATATTAAAAATGTAAACTTCAAAGCAAAAGTCATGCACTTAAGTACTTTTAATAAAGATGTTATATTCCAAAAGAAAATAAATGACTTAGAATTTTTTTTTTACATCTTTATTGGAGTATAATTGCTTTACAATGGTGTGTTAGTTTCTGCTTTATAACAAAGTGAATCAGTTATACATATACATATGTTCCCATATCTCTTCCCTCTTGCGTCTCCCTCCCTCCCACCCTCCCTATCCCACCCCTCTAGTGGTCACAAAGCACCTAGCTGATCTCCCTGTGCTATGTGGCTGCTTCCCACTAGCTATCTATTTTACATTTGGTAGTGTATATGTGACCATGCCACTCTCTCACTTTGAATGACTTAGAATTTGAGGTCTAAAACCTGATATTAGATCTCCGACTCTACTATAGATATTTTTCAGTTTCTAGTTTTCCATTAGAGTAATTTACGTCAAATAGGTTATACTAAACTTTTTTCCAAAATTACATCTCCTCAATGAATTTTTGTTCTCCTGAAAACTGTCCAAGTCTTCTCTATTTCCATAGAACATCCAGTGGAAAACATCCACGCACACACACACACACACACACACATACACACACACAAATAGAACATCTAATGGAACTTTCTTAATAACACTATCTGTGTAAGAAGGACTTCAATGAATAAGGTATAAAAATATTAGCAAAGTGCTTTGAGATTCTCAGATGAAAAAGTTAGGAAAAACTAGCAAGTCTGGTAACATAGAAATTCATGCCATAATGGTCTGTCAGAGAAAAGTTATTTTTACAAATATTAAATAACTTTGAATAAGACACTACCTAATTATTCATGAAATCCATTACTTCATTCCAATCCACTACTGTAACAGCTGGAAATTTAAAACAATGGCATTTCATAGGTAAAGCAAAATGCTGTTAAAATTTCACATTTCATACAAATGCTATCTTTGGAAGAGATAAATACAACTATGTTGGTGAATACATCTATTCTACTTCTGACTCAGACTATGAACACATTTTAAGTAAATATATATTGTCTCTGTATAGAACCATAGAATCTTATGGACAGGGTCTTTGAGGTCACCTATACTAACTTACTATCCAATGAGTTAGATGTTCTATAACACCTTTGACTGTTATCTACACCAGAAGTCTGAAAATTTTTTCTGTAAAAGGCCAGACAGTAAATACTTTAGATTTTGTGCCCATCCAGTCTCTGTTGCAAATACTCTGCCATTGTAGCTCAAAAGCAACAGCAGACAAAACAGGAACAAATGGGCATGGCTGTGCTCCAATAAACCTTTATTAACAAAACAGGAAGTAGGCCAGGTTTGGCCAGAAAGCCACAGTATGCCAACTGCTGATATATACCCCTTCCAGTTATTTATAAAATTCCATTAGATACATTAGACACCTTTACAGGAAAATTCTTTGTCGGCGGGTGCGGGGGGGGGACTGAAATACTCAAATTCACCCATTGCTATAAACAAAATATTGCCTTCTGAAACAAGAGAACATTTATCCTTTGCCATGTATCAGCCATTCAAATACTTGAAGTAAACAATCATGATTCCCTCAAGTAGTACTCTCTCCAGTCTAAATATCCCCCACGCCTTCAAGCATTCCTCCTGTTATGACATAGTTTTCCAGACTATGTGACCAACTGATCATCCTGTTGTATACATACTCCAGTCCATTAACTATCCTTTGAAGTGCAGAGTACAGATACATGACATATGGTTTTCAAAATATGTAGTAATCAAGATGGAATTTTAATTTTAGAATTTGGCTCACTGTCTCCAAATACAAATGTTTTTAGTTTTCTGGGGGTTTTGTTTTGACAAAATTACCATTTAGTCTTTAAGAAAAATATATTTTGTGTAGATATAGCCAATGGTTTATTCCCAGTGTCATAACTCTATACATTAATTTAAAATGATTACCAAGAAATAGAAAATATTTTTCGTTTCATTTTGAAAAAAAAAGTAGGCTTAATAAAGCAATAAATTCAAAATGGTTCCTACACATCAAAAAATGTTGGCAGAACTTACCTCTACAATTGGAATCATATACTGCAAATTACAAAAGAAAGCCATCAGTCATTTTTTCAGAGAAAATGAAGCACAGAAGGGGAAGAAAACACACACACATCTGCAGTGTGTCCTTTGATGCTGCTGGCCTGTTAGCAAGAACAGAGCATGGCTGCTACAGTCATAGCCAGGCTACCTCTAAATGATGTTCCTTATTGTATTGCACATTTCAGTAACTTGGGAAGAAACCACATCCATGTTTTTAAAGACAATTTAGCTCTAATTTCCATGACTTATTGTCATAGAATCCTAAAAAAAAAGTTTTTAATAACTGGAAGAAAAAAGTCCATATTTATAGAGCTATAAATGCACCACATTCGGTCTGACTTTACAACCCATTTCTGTAACTTACCGTAGTTTAATATTTTTGATAATTCAGTACCCTAAACAGTATATTGTACATCGTAGATACTAGAGGAATAGATTCATTCTTTAAAGTATAAATATTTTTATTTGTAATGACATCCCAATTCATAACGTTTGCTGAGTTTGACTTACAGTCTCATGGTGTCTGCTTCCTGCTTGCTTGTCATCACAAAAGCTCTCCCTGGGTAAACTCATCCATGTATGTGATTTCAAACACTATCCACATACTGATGACAACCAAATTTGTTTCTCTAGCCCGGTTTCTCTGCAGGGATGCCCCATATATTTAAGAGCCTAGTGGCACATTCACCTGGACAGTCTAACTGCCACTAAAACAACAGGTGCAAAGATGGAACACCCTAGGTCATCTCATGATAGGGAATGTTTACTGATTATTCATTATGTTCCACACACTGTGCTGAGGGCTTCACATGGATTTTCTCACTTAATCTTTACAGTGCCATTAAACATGGCAGGTTCATTTCCTTTTACCTGAAACCCCATTCAAATGATAGCATCAGAATATGAAATATGTAACAGACATCATTCATTAACTACCTAGTACCCATTCCCCTGCCCTTCTTCCTGGCCAAGAGAACACCAATTTTGTTCAGGGCATCAATATGTCAAACTGATATCTCAGTTTTCTTTGCAGCAAGGAGCAACTACATGACTCTATAGGAGCCAGTGAAACATAAGGAGATATCTGTTTGGAGAAGTTCAGGAAACGCAACACAATCCTTATCCTTTCCTGCCTTCTTCCTGACTTAATAGTGGATATTATGTGCAGCTGCACTTTTCATTATTTTGGCCATCAGGGAAAGGCCAAGAGAATCACAGAGACATTGGCACTCATATCACTGAGCTACTGAACCAAGGCCAGTAACCATCTACCTCCAGACTTCTTGTTACTGAGAAAAATGAACTCCTATTTGTCATATCCATTTTCAGTATGGTTTTCTACTAACCTGCAGCTGAAAACATTCCTACTGGATACAAAACTATAATATGAACAAGAGATTTCAACAAATTAGAAGGAAAGCAGATGGAGGAGTAACTACACAGAAAAACAAAGGATGCTATAACCCAAGTACTTGCAGAAGCAAAAACAATGAGAAGCAAGTCAGCTCACCTCATGGAACCCACAGTAGACTCAGGATTTGGAGGTACCAAGGACTGCAGAAGACTAGACCTACAGATTTAGCATTTGGAGCTTCCCCAACAAAAAGCCGGCTCTCCATCAGTCACCACCATTCCTCAAGCCAACAAGTCTACTATTACATTTTGGAAAACTTCCTTAAAAGTCTGTTTATTCTTGGCTGTCTGTTCATATTTATGAGTAAGTCACTGAAAATATGATTGTAGGGGAAGCCTGGGTA
>NW_006792456.1:2969046-2978416 GCF_000442215.2 Lipotes vexillifer
AGCCTGGGTATGAAAGAGAGAAGCAAAACAAACAGAAAAAAGAAAAGGCAAGGAGGGGTGAAAGGAAAAAAAAAACTTAGAGGAAACAAAAACAACACAAAAAGCAGAAGAAAACAGCAAAAAGAAAAACACCTTATCCTCAGAGAAATATGGAAAAAAATTAATAAGAACAAGCTGCTATGAAGTAGAAACAATCAAAATATTGCAGCAGAAACAAACAAAATTAAAGGAAGGTTGGAAGATGAAGTTGAGGCAATTTCCCAGAAAATAAAGTTTGAAGACTAGGTGAGAAAAGTTGAAAATGAGAGAATCAGGGCGACATAGAAATTTCAAAAGAGGAGAACCAAGAAGAGAGAGAGAAAGAAATTGTCAAAGGAAGACATTAATTCTCCTCCTCCAAGACCCCAACATCTAAAGTGAAATTAAAACATGCATGAAGGCAGATGATTTTGAAAATGCAGAAAAAGAGGGAGAAACTGAACATCTCAAAAGCTTTCTGAGAGGAACAAACAGGTATAGCTCCCAAACCTTTGTATGAGAATGACATCAAATCTCTCAACAGCAAAGCAAGTCATGGTATTATGCCTTCAAAGTCCTGAGTGGAAGATAATTTTCAGCATAAAATTTTACAGCTCCAACAATCAAGTATGAGGACAGGTGAAGGCAGGCAGATGAAGGATACAAACTTTTTGTCTCTCAGGCACATTTTTGGGGGGAAGCTTACGGAGAATTATGTGTCAACAAAATAAGGGACTAAATCAAGGGAATGAAAACATGTAATTGAGGAAACAGGAACCTGCTCCAGGAAAGGGGCAAGAGGCTAAACACCCGAATGAATGCTGTTCATCAGGTCTAGACCCAGACTGGGAGGAAGACAAGCTTCCAGGGAAAAGTATAACTGATAGGTTATGAGATGCACTTTGACATTTGGAGGTAGATCTTCTGTGGGGGTTAGAAAAATAGATTGATAGGTATATAGAGTTTCTTTTAGAGAAAAATAGTAAAGTATTAGATTGAACAATATGAAATTACTGTTTTATAGCTCAAAATTTTGTCCAACATTGGCTGTTTCGTACCTTTCAAGGTAACCTACCAGTGAATAATATGATGCAGGAAATCTGCATCAAGAAGTCTAACAATAACAAAAACAAAAGAAAAGTTGGAGGAATATGTGAAACAAGAATGTCAGATATTGTTATTGAGACTGGGTAATAGACACATGTGGTTGGTTCATTGTCCTGTATATGTTTGACTATCCCATAGTAAAAAGCAGTAAAAAAAAAAAAGAAAATCAAGACAACATAGAAATGGGAAAAATTTCAGTAATCTTTCAAACACCTGGAAGAATTTCCACTTAGCAATGCTCCAATTAAGTTATAGAACCACTGGACACAGATAGAAAAAGTCAGTTTTTGAAAGAGCCCATCTACCCTGGATCATCAGTCATAGTGGGTTAAGCAACATCAGGGATGTTTCACATCCCCCATTTCATTCCTTCCTTTATACTGATTCCACTGATTCTAGGATTGCATTGTGCAACAAAACAGTACTGACAGCTGTTCCAAATGCTTAGATCCAAAACTGAATAAGGCAATCATTTCTCACTGCCCGTCAATTACCTCCCAGTTCATTTCTCTTCTTGTCCAAACTAGATTCCAGGATTCATCATTCTATTCACACCCTTGTAAATATCCTTAAGCCCCTGCTCTATCACTTCTGCTCTTTGCAGCTGGCAACAACCAGCTCTGGAATGAACTCTACCTCCTGCCTTCTCTGCATCTGTACCCAGAGAACTAAATATTACTGGAGAAAATCACCTAAACCTGACAGGCTTAATGTTATATTTATTATTGCAAATCGTAAACTGGCAATTTTACTATTGTTGCTGTCTTAAATGCAGCTAAGTTACTTTAAAGGAGCAAAGTGTAAAACCAACAGCCAGCTTCACAACAAAGCAATGGATGCCAGACACTCTCATGGTATCCACAAGGAACTGAAAAAAATAAATGGCATGTTAGAATTCTACTCACAACAAAGATATTTTTCAAGAATAAAGGTAAAATAAAAACACACAGAGACAAAAACTGAAACACAGTTCTCAGGTAACACATCACCAGCAGGCCCAAATTAAAGAAAATACTAAAGAACATTCTTTTGGCAGAATGGAAATATTCCTACACAGAAGCCCAGAGAATTTAGGAGGGAAAAGAGCAACAAAAATGGCAAATCTATAGGAAACCCGCCAAATACTGACTTTTAAAAATAATGTCTTATAAACTTTAAAATAGATCATTAAAATACACCACAATAGCATCTAAGTAAATAGGGAGATAATGGCCTTAATAGGTGCTATAGATCTTGCATTGTTGGAAAAAAGAATAAAGGCCTAAATTAATATCAAATTTTGATATGTTATGGTTGCATGTTGTATCTCCAGGAAAAGCACTAGTAAGAGAAATAAAAGAATATACAACTTTTAAACTAATAGAGAAAAAAAAGAATAATAAAAAATATTCAATCCGAATGAAGGCTAGAAAGAGGAAACATAGAACTGATAAAACAAGTAGAAAGAACACAGTAAGATATAAATTTAATTCTAAATATACCAGTAATTCCATTAAGCTTAAATGAACTAAACAGTCTAATTTTAAAACAAAGTTTATATGACTACATAAAGAAAAAAAGACAACTATATGCTGTTTAAAATGGACACATATAAAACATAATGAGAAAGAAACATTGAAAATGAAACAACAGGAAATAATTCTATTCAAACACATTCATAAATTAAGCTTGTATAACTCTATTAATATCAGAGAAAGTAAATTTAAGGCAAAAAGCATTATTAAAGATAGAAACACTTTACAGTGATACAAGGCTTAAGTCACCAGGAGACTACAACAGATCTAAATTTGCATGCATCAAATAACACGAACTCAAGGGCTTCCCTGGTGGCGCAGTGGTTGAGAGTCCGCCTGCCGATGCAGAGGACGCGGGTTCGTGCCCCGGTCCCACATGCCGCGGAGTGGCTGGGCCCGTGAGCCATGGCCGCTGAGCCTGCGCGTCTGGAGCCTGTGCTCCGCAACGGGAGAGGCCACAACAGTGAGAGGCCCACGTACCACAAAAAAATAATAATAATAATAACATGGACTCAAAAGATATATAGAAAAAATTGACAAATCTACCAGAAAAAAAGAAGCAAGTCCACAATCATAATTAGACAAGCAGTCAAAAACAAAACCAGTATGGGTTTTAGACAATATGATATGGCAAATTTGATTTAATGAACATACAGAACTCTATAACCAATGATTACAGAATATACATTCTTTGTAAGGCATAGAGAAGTTTTATAAAAATGATCATATACTGGGCCATAAAAACAGTCTCAACAAACTTCAAAGGATTGAAATTATATACAGGATGTTCTCTGATTGTAAGATAATTAGGTAGAAATCAATAACAAAAAGATACCTAGGAAAGCTAGATATATTTAGAAACTAATAAATATATTTCTACATAATTGATAGGTCAAGCAGAAAATTACACTGAAAATTAGAATATATCTTGAAAAAATAATTTTTTAAACTGTATATAAAAACTTATGAGATAAAGATAAAACAGTGCTTAGAAAGCAAATTGGCTTTTAAAATGGCTTTTAAAATGCTATATATTTTAAAAAGAAAGGCTAAAAAATCAATTCACTAAGCATCCATCTCAAGAAGTTAAAAAAAAGAGCAGCAAACTAACTACTAAGAAAATCGAAGGAAGAAAATAATTGCAGCAAAATTATAAAACAGGAAACATCATATATAGAAAGGATCAACAAAGGCAGAGGTTGATTCTTTGAAAGACTAAGAATATTGACTGATAAAGGCCTAGGGAGAAAAAAAACAAAAAACAAACAAAAAAGCCCAGACAACTAATGTCAGAAATTAAAGGTCAACAGCACTATTCATACTGCAATATTAAAAAGATAATAAGATTTTATGCCAATAGATTGGAAATTTTAGAAAATATGGACATTTTTTTTTTAAATACAACTTACCAAAATTGACAAAAGGAAAAGGAAATATGAAAAGTCTTATAAGTGTTAAAGGAATTCAATCTGTAATTTAAAACATTGGGACAAAGAAAACTCCAGGCCCAGAATTAATTGGTGATGAATTCTACTATTTACAGAATAATATCAATATTATAAAAATTCTAGACAAACATAACTTAACTTTGACATTATAAGAAAGGGAAATTACAGACCCATCTCTCATGTGAACATACATGTAAGAATCTTAAACAAAATGTGAGGAAACAATATCCAGCAATATATAAAAAGGAAAATCAGTCATGACTAATTTGAGTTTATTCCAGGAATATAGTACTGATTATATTAGAATATCAATCAATATAATTTGTCCCAATAACAGAATAAAGGCGAAAAATCATATCATCATATTAATTGATATAGAAAAAGTATTTGTTAGGATGCAGTATCCATTTGTGATTTTAAAAGTAGAAGGAAATTTTAATAATCTGATAAATAGTACCTACAAAAAAACTTTTACCAAGTATACTATTTAAAAGTAAAATGTTGAAAGTTTGAGATCAGTAACAAGACATGGATGCCAACCATTACTACTACTTCTGCACAATATTGTACTTAAAGTCCTAATCAGTGTAGTGAGCAAGGAAAAGAAATAAAAGGTGAAAGAATAGGAAAGGAAAAAATAAAACTCTCATTATCCTCAGATAATATTCAAAACAATAAAATTCAAAAGAATCTTCATGCAAATTATTAGAATCAACAAGTCAGTCTAGCAAAGTCACTGGAAATAAGGCAATACACAAAACTCAATTGATTTTCTATATATTAGCAATAAACAGGAAAAATGCTTAAGAAGATAGCATTTATAATAGCATCAAAACTATCAAATACCTCGGGAGGAAATATGCAAGACCTTTATGCAGAAAATTATAATATACTATTGAGAGAGTTCAAGAAGAACAAAATAAATGAGAGATTTATCACATTTATAACATAAATTCTCCCTAAATTTATCCTTACATTCAATGCAATCCCAGTCAAAAGTCAACAGGTTGTTTCATGGAACTTGACAACTTGATCTAAAATCTACATGGTAATGAAAGGTACTGGAATGGCCAACACAACCTTGACAAACAGTAAGTTAGAATAACTTGTCTACCGGATGCCAGGACTTATGATAAAGCTACAATAATTAACATGGCACAGTAGTGGTGCAAGGATAGACAAACAGACCAATGAAACAGAACAGAGAATCCAGAAAAACAGACCCATGCGTATGATCCATGGACACTTGATCCAAGGTGAGACTGCAGGAGAAAGATCTTTGCTTTATACTAATTCATCAACCTGCACATTAATATCTTATGCATTTTTCTATATATGTGTTGTAGTTCACTATAAAAAAGTGTATTGATGATTAAAACTAAAAGTAATAACAGTAAAGTAACATAGAAGAATAAAATTGTTACAAACTACTATTATACTAAATATGAAGAAACCAAGTTTGTGTACAAACCAATTATTATACTAAATTTGAAAAGATTGAACTCTGCCATTAAAAGAGAAAAACTTTCAAAATGTGTTAAACAACAAAACATAGCTCTATGTTGTTTATTAAAAGCACCCCTAAAATGATCAAGAGTGGATAAAAATATAAAGGTAAACATAGAAATACCAATGAAATGTAAATTTAAAAGAAAGAGGGAGTAGCAAGGTATAAATTAAATTTAAAAGCATTAAAATGTATAAAGACAAACATTATTTAATGAAAAAAGACACTGTTTATGAAGATGACACAAGTCATATATCTGTAGTATCAAACAACACAACAGCAAGAAATGTAAAGAAAAATTAAACTGCAATGATAACGATGAAAATACAGTTATACAGAAAGACTTCAATACACCTCTTTCATGGGAATTCCCTGGCAGTCCAGTGGTTTGGACTCCACGCTTTCCCTGCCGAGGGTCTGGGTTCAGTCCCTGGTCGGGGAACTAAAATCCCACAAGCTGGGTGTGGTGCGGCATGGCCAAAAAAACCCCGAAAAACAAAAACAAAATACACCTCTTTCATAATTAAATGGATTTAGTTGTCAAAAAATACTGGAATGGAATAACATAATCAACACATTCAAAGACAGATAGGTAGATAGAGAGATAGATAGATAGATAGATAGATAGATAGATAGATAGATAGATATGAAATCTCATATGCCTCAGAAAGAGAACATATGTTCCTTTCAGGTCTCTTTTACAGCAAACATCATTGGGTGTCTCCCTAACAGCCATTCCTCTCTCTCTCTTCCTTCTTGATGCCAAATCCCACTTGTCAGAAGGGAAGCTAAAATGCCAGATACTTCCCTAATATCACTTGAAGCCAGGGCATAGGCTTGTGACCTTGCTCTGTCCAGTGGAACCTGTAGAGCAATCTGCCAGGGTCTTTTAAGAATCTCCTCTCTTAGAAGAGAAGGGGAAAAGTCTCACATTCTTCCAGCTTTGAATTGACCCTGTGAGGGTGTGAAGGACTTTCAGGCAAGCAGAACAGATAGAAAGTCAGGAGGGTCCCAGAGAAACTGACCCCAGAACCCTAATATAATTGAGCAACTGGACCAACCCTGGAACTACCTGCCCCAGTTTCTTGGAAAGTGAGAAAAATCAGCCGCTTCATTAAGCTACTTTTAACAGATATTCTATTTCTTGCAACCTAAAGCATCCTAATTGGATCACCCATCCTAACTGATCTGTCCAAAATAAATCACGTCATCAGAAGGGTTTAACAATTTTTTCAAAGTAGAGATCTTCTAGGCCCCATTCTCTGATCATCATCAAATAGAAATAGAAATAAGTAATAAAAGGTGACTAAAAAAACATAACCACTGGAAGCTTAAAAAACACATACACAGAATACCATTGGATATTTGCTCAAAGAGGAAATAAAACATGAAAATACAAACTCTCCAGAAAGCAATGAAAAGAAGACTTTTTACCAAAACCTATGGAAGAACTCAAAAGATGTGTTTAGGGTAAATGCCAAATTACCATCTTTAATGTAAAAAGGCTAAAATTAAAGGCAACTACCACCCATGTTGAAGACTTAGAGACCAAGCAGCAAATAAATAAAAAAGAGGGAATTAATAAAGATAAAAGTTGAAATTAAGGAAATGGAAAACCAAAAAAGTAGAAATGATCAATAAATCCAAAAGCTGCCTTTTAAGATATACCAATAAAATAGATAAATTTCTTCCGAGACTGATTAAGGAAAAATGAGGAGAGAATAAAACTATATAAGATTAGGAATTTTCAAAGGAGATATAAACACAGATACAGAAGAGATTTTAAAAACTATAAAATCTATAGCCACAAATTTGAAACCCTAGGACAAGTGGATAATTTCAAAAAAGAATTGGATAATTTCCTAGCAAAATATAAATGAATCTGGGAACAAGTGGCAAACCCAAATACACAAATTACAATAGACCAGATTGGAAAGGTGATTAAAGGCCTATCATTAAGAAAGCACCAGGACCAAGTGATTTCATAACTTATTTCAGCTAACCTAAGAACAGTAATCCCAGTATTATTTAAATTATTCCAGAATGAATGAAAAGGGAAACTTCCTAATACATTTCATGAACCAGCAGAACTTTTAACACCAAGACCTGATACAGTAACACCCCTCCCACCCCAAAAAAAGGAAACCATAATCTCACTTATAAGTACAGATGCAAAATTTCTAAATAAAACATTGGGAAGCAGTATTCAGCAATGACTCAAGAGAATAACACACTGTGACCAACCAAAGCTTAATTCAAGGAATTCAAGAGTGAAATTCAATGTAATGAAGTTTATTTACCAAAAATCAACAGCAAACATCATTCTTCATCATCATGGTGAAAAAATAAAGCCATTTCAAATAAAATCAGAAACCAAACAGGAATGCTTGCTATGGCTATTACTATTCAACATTGCTGTGAGGAGGTCTAGCAAATGAAATAAACACTGGATAAAAGATACACTATTTTGGCTAACTACAGAATTGTATACTTAGGAAATCTAATAGACTATAGTTTACAAAAAAAAACAACAAACAATCAAATCTAGTACAATTAATGAGAATATTTGATAAGGTAACTCTGTAAGATAAATATACAAACATCATTAGGCTTTCCTTATTCTAGCATAAATACCCAGAAACAAAAATGGGAAAAATATTCCATACATAATTGTGAAAAAAAGCAATAAAATATTGTTACAGAATGAATGTTTGGGTCCTCCCCAAATTTATAGCTTGATGCTTCATCTCCAATGTGATGGTATTTGGAGGTGGGGTGTTTGAGAGGTAATTAGGTCATGAGGGTAGAACTCTCATGAATGAGATTAGTGCCCTTATAAGAACAGGCCAGAGAGCTAACTAGCTCTCTTTGTGCCTTAGGAGAATACAATGAGAAGTCAACAGTCTGCAACCCAGAAGAGGGCCCTCACCAGAACCTGAGCATGCTTGCACCCTGATCTTGCACTTCCATCCTCCATAACTCTGAGAATTTCTGTTGTTTATAAACTACCCAGTCTGTACGGTGCTTTGTTACTGAAGCCAAACTGACTAAGGCAAATACTTAGGAATAAACTCTGCAAGAAAAGCACAAAACTTAGATGGTGACAACCAGAAAGTCACATTGAAGGATACATTTTAAAATCTGAACAAATGAAAAGATATCCATATTCTTAGATGGAAAGATTTAATAACAATTCTCTTATATCATAAAAATGTGCAATTAAAAAGCAAGTAAAATATGGGCTCCTAAAAGAGAAAAGAGACATTAGGTAAAAGCTGAGGAAATCTGAATAAACTATGGGCTTTACTTAATACCCAGTACATCAGTACTGGTTCATTAATTGTAACATATGTATCATACTAATGTAAAATGTTAATGGGGAAAGGGTGAGGAGTATACGGAAACCCTCTGTACTATCGTCATAATTCTTATGTAACTCTAAAACTGTTTTAAAAAAGAAAGTTTTCTTTTTTAAAAAAACATATTTGTAAGACAATTAGGGAAGTTTAAAAAAACAAATATTATTCCAATTAAATAGATAAAATTATGTTAAAGTTTAGAGAGAAAATAAATGCCCAAGAAAGCAAAAAAGTAAATGAAAAAGAATAATGAAAGAAAATATACTATAAAGCCACTGTAATTAAATCAATATGGAGTATTAGTATAGGAATAGATATATCAATCAGTGGACCAGAACAGAAAAACCAGAAATAAAATCCAGTTTATATGAGATTTTAATATATGACAAAAATGTATCTCAATTCAATGGGGAAAGA
>NW_006792456.1:2978486-3014869 GCF_000442215.2 Lipotes vexillifer
GAAAGAGTGACTATTTAATAAATGGTGCTGGCACGACTCACTATCCATCTGGTAGAAAATAGTCTCCAATCTCATATCATAAATAAGAAACAAATTCCAGATGGAGTAGATGCCTAATGTAATAAATAAAGCATCAAAAAGTTTAGAAGGAAAGCTAGGAAACAACGCACAATCTGTTTTTTAACCAGAAAGAAAAGATAGCCATATCTAAGTTTATAAAAATGAAAAACAATTTATGTTGCAAAAGCTACCATAAACAAAACTAATAGGCAAATGATAGATTTGGGGAATACTTGGAAAAGAGATAACAGATAATGAGTTAGTAGTCATCACCAGTATACAAAATGCTGTTAAAAATTGGCAAGAGACAAGCAATCCAGTGAGAAAATTGGTAAAGGATGTGAGAAGGGAATCCATGAGAACAAATCCACATAGCATGAAGATGTTCCAACTATCAATTAGAGAAATGCAAACTACAGTAAAAAAAATAATATATCACTCTACACCAAATCAGATAAAAGAAAAATGACAGTGCAACAGTACCGATTGCCAACAGGATGAATAGAAAAATATGTAATTGTTTACAGCTGTTCTGAAAAGCAGTCAGGCAAATATTTTTAAATTAAAAGTATGCAAGACACTTCAACCAACAAATCACACTCCTAGAAATCTACCTCATAAATATAAAATCACCAATAAAATGTTTATTGCATCATTGCTCTTACTGCGGAAAAAAATAAAAAGTAACAAAATGAGTTCCCAGCAATAAGGTAATAAATAATGGTACATCTATACTGTAGAATATTAAGCAACCATTAAAAAGAATGAATTAGTGTTACACGATTTGACTTGGAGGGATTTTCCTGGATGTATTTTTGAATGATAAAAGGAGATGCATGGACTTCCCTGGTGGCGCAGTGGTTAAGAATCCGCCTGCCAATGCAGGGGACACGGGTTCAAGCCCTGGTCTGGAAGATCCCACATGCCACAGGGCAACTAAGCCCCCGAGCCACAACTACAGAGCACACGTGCCTAGAACCCGTGCTCCTCAGCAAGAGAAGCCACCGCAATGAGAAGACCATGCACTGCAACAAAGAGTAGCCCCCGCTTGCCACAGTGAAAGCGGCCTAGGGAAAGCCTGCTCGTGGCAAAGAAGACCCAACACAGCCAAAAATAAATAAATAAATAAATTTATATTAAAAAATAAATTAATTAAATAAAAGTGAGATGCAGAGAGGTGCATACACCACAATCCCATTTTTAAAAAGCAAACATTGAACAAAACCCCCAAATATATGTGCACCCAAGTGTGTGTGTGTGTGTGTGTTGTGTAAAGGCAAACATGGAGACAAACATGGAAGGAAACACACAGGTTGCTAACACAGATGACTGGCAGCATGGTAGGGAAGAAGGGTGTGCAGGGGTTGGAAAGGAAAAATGGGCAGAATGTATGATATGATTATGTTAAGGAAATTAATCAAAAACTTGCTACAACATGGATTAGGGTATAACATGATTGGCATGAGCGTCCATCCTCCATGTGGTCCCCACTCTCAAACTATATCATAGTCATCTGGCATTTTCTCATCCACTGAACTATTAGTTCTGTATAATGTTGCTCACAGTCCTCTCATTTGTGCATTTTGTGACCATCCTTCTGAAAAAGATAATTTTTCCATTAACTGTTACCCCACATTTTACGAAATTGAACTTTGGACCCCACTCTTCAAGTTGGGGTATGGTTTATGCACAAATGCAAATATGTACCTATACATAAAGAAATTAGAAAAAATAAGGAATTGGTACTTATATATATTTCTTGATTGTTGAACGTCCATAAAGTAAAAAATACTAGTTACAGAAAAATATGCATGAAGTATTCTATTTCAGTAAAAGCATGCAACACCCTAATTTAAAACGTACAATTAAGTATTTTTAAGTGAAAAAGAAAGCTTTGGATAGGATTCACAAAGCCACTGGCTCAGGTTACATAAAGGGGAAGGAAGTAGAAAGGAGGGGCCGATACCTAACTTTGCTTTTATACCTCTCTACGTTTTATTACTTCACTTATTACAACAAGTAAAAAAGTATTGCTCTTGAAATCTGAAAACATTAAGTAAAGAAAACAAAGATAAATTGCAAATGAAAAAGTAAATTGAGTATTAACGAGTAGCTACCTCGTAAGACATGTTGTGAAGATTAAATGAGATAATCCATGTAAAGTGTTTAGCACATTACCTAACATGTTGCAAATGCTCAATAAATAGGAGCAATTTTTATTTAAAAAATAAGACTACAGAGAGCAGTGGCAATTAGGAAGCTGAAAAGATAATGTCTTTGAAAATGACACTGTGTACACAAGGCACTTTTTTCCCTACAACTGAATCTGAGCTCCTTTGCACTGCAAGGACTCATATTATGGTAACTATACAGCTCATCAAACACACTTTCATTGACAGTAAAAATAAAATTACAATTAGATAAATAAGATACTTAAACAATACAAAGGAAATGGCAACTTTTTGCCTTGCAGGCTCTTTAAGAACTTCAAGAACCATCCTAAAGCACTATGCTTCTGTCACAACCACTTCAGATGAGAAATACTTGACCCTGGATGTTTCCCTCATATTAGAGGAGACTGAACAGAACACATTTCATACAGATTGGAGAGTGATGCCACTGCTCTTTCTGAGGGCCTGCCCAAATGGGAAATCCATTCCTAGACGTAGAAATTCCACTCTCAACTCTGAAAATTTCTTTGCTGGTCTGCCTAAAAGCATGTTGGTTTAGTGATAATCTACAAACTAAATTTGGTCCATCAATTCTATTCTTATTGTACAACCAAACATTGAAATAAGTTCATAAGTTGCATGAGTGTGTTATTAGTCTTATTACTTACATGGAATTGACTTTCTCTTCGGGGCCTTGCACTTGGCCTGTCACAGTGCCTTTGCTGGTATTCTTCACCCAGCCAACCACCCCTAATTTCCTTGCCTCATCTTCGGTGTACTGGTTTCAGGAGAAAACAAGAGAGATGACGTCCATCATCAAAGGTCTGAATTTACAACATACTTGATTCTAACATTCAAAAAGTTATGGTCACAAAAAAGCTGATTCCTTTAAAATATAGTCTATGCCAAAGATTGTGTAGCTGACCCATAGTAATACCTATATTTACAAAAACTTTCGTTTAAATGGTATTTTGTGTGTGTGTGCTAAATTCCACATTCAGTAAAGACAAGCACGTTATGAGAAAATAAACTGATGGTGGGAATTATTTCAGAAAACAATTTCCATGGTGTGTTTTGGAATCCATAAAGCTCAGTTGCATTGCCGTCACAACCTGCTAATGCTAAATTACACTGTCAATCTGGGTTTCAAATGATGATCACTCCAAGATTCTTAATCACTGAGCAAAAATATCCAGTTATGATCAACATAAAGTATTGGATTAAAAGATTCCAGTGTTCTCTGTTGACTCTGGAATTGCCACGCAATTGTTAAAATTGCCTGAGTAAATTTATTTCTCCTATTATTCGTAATAGTTTTTAAAAATTCCTTTTCCTGATTCCAAATTAAATTATGCTACCAGCACAAGCAAACCTAGAAACATTTTTATCTTGCATTACTTTAACTACATCACACTAAAATTCTTGTGAAGCCAGAATACCAGCATTTTTTAGAAACATGCTCGTCTCCTGTTTGGAGGCCAGGGTGACCAAGAGCTCTACACTCCACGTCCCCAACTAAATGAAGCAGCACAAACCAAGATGATTACAGCTAGGATTGCTGGAAGGGCTGGGTTCTGAAAATGTCATGCCTTCACAGATAACAATGAAAAAGGACACAATCTGAACTCCAGGGGATGCGACTATCTCAAAAGGCAGAGACTTGACTTGTGGGAACCTGTTAGAACCCTTAGAGGTTAGGAACAGAGACCTAGCTAGTGATTCCCAGCTCAAACAGTGGGTGAGAATACATGCCACGTTTAACTTTTAGGAAAAGAGTACTGTATTTTAAAAATCGATATTTTTAAAGTATTTTAAAATAAATAAATATTTTAAAATAAATACTTTAAAATAAATATCTAAAAGGCAGCAAGGGGTTTTAACTTTAAAAACCTAGGAACCACTTCCTTGTGCAACAATGGGCTTTTCTCATTTTGCAATTCAAGATATGTACCCTTGACTGGAGAGATTCTTCCATCCAGAACAAGTGGAAGACCCCATACTGTGTATTAAATGTACCTAATCAAAATGTTTAATTGGATCACCCCAAGAGAGGTACTTTCGAAATTCATAGAAATATTAACGGAAAACTAGGAAGGCTGTAATGTTTTTAATAGGCTACTTTTAAAAGACATCCTTAATAAAAATCTCAACCAGTAACTTGAAAGAAATACAAATATTTCTTCATTCACTGTCAAGGACAGGAAATTAGCAATAGATTAGCACTAAGTAGATAACTGCTCTGTCTCTGTGACTAAATAACAGTGGGGGTGGGAGGGAGATGGCAAAAAATAATAAACAGATTGGTGACTTACCATCCTGAAGCAAACACCTGTATAAGAGAAAGATGAAAAGAAATGTCAGGGTGTCTACCTCTAAAAATATTATATATTTCCTGACTTAGCTTTCATCTAGTTTATTAAATAGTAAGTAAATGAAATGAACAAAACCTTTAATATCTGAATGCATTCAGAAAGTGGTTTTTAAAAATTCTTTTCTTTTAAAACAAAAAGAGAAAAGGAAGGTTATTTTTGAAGAAAAAGAATAATATCCTGAAACCAAAGTATAATGAAACGCCAAACTGCATATTCCTTCTATTTTAAAATGCTACATAAAACAAAATAATTACTACAAGAACAGTTGAGTGTGCTGGCATAAAACTTACCCACCCTCAGCTTTGAGAATGTCTTCTTTAGGGGCTTCCCTGGTGGCACAGTGGTTAAGAATCCCCCTGCCAGTGCAGGGGACATGGGTTCGAGCCCTGGTCTGGAAAGATCCCACTTGCCACGGAGCAACTAAGCCCGTGCACCACAACTACTGAGCCTGCACTCTAGAGCCCATGAGCCACAACTACTGAAGCCCATGTGCCTACAGCCCACGCTCTGCAACAAGAGAAGCCATGGCAATGAGAAGCCCGCACACTGCAACGAAGAGCAGCCCCCACTCGCCGCAACTAGAGAAAGCCCATGTGCAGCAACGAAGACCAAACGCAGCCAAAAATAAATAAATAAAATAAATTAATAAATAGAATGTCTTCTTTAAATACAAGGACTAAATTCAAGTTTAAATGTAATAAAACATTTCTATTTTAATTCCACTTTCTGGAAAAGGCAAAACTACAGGGACAGGAAACTGATTTGTGATTGCCAAGGGCGGGAGTGGGAAGGAGTGGGGTGCCGAAAAGGAGCACGAGGGAAATTTTTGGCGTGATTGGACTGTTTTATGTCTCAGTTGTGCTGGTAGTGGTGGTGGTTACATGACTGTATGCATTTACCAAAACTCATTGAACTGTATACTAAAAAGGGTGAATATTACTGAATGTAAATTATACCTCAATTTTTAAAAATTAGAAAAAAAAAATAGGCAAATCACAGGGGATAGATTAAATCAGTCTCAGAGAGGTCAAAAGATATTGCTTCTCCAAACAGCAATTGAGCCTGGTTAAGAGGATACAGAAGACAAGATCAGTGGCTTGGGTAATTTTTTGTAGTTTTGTAAGCGGATTTATAATAACAAGGAGTATCATTTGTTTCCTGAGGGTAGTGTATTGTGGTACCAAATGAATACGAAGAAAAAAAGAGTAGTGGAGCAACAAAGACAGGATAGTATCACAAATGAAATTCTTATGGGGCTATAAAAAATATTTTAAAAGATACCTATAAATGTGAGGGAAGGATGAGTGGGGAGTATTGATCTGAAGAACCAGAAAGGTAATGTTATATAGATGGAGGGAAAGACATGAGTCAGTAGATATAAAAGGAATGGGCAGAAAATTCAAGAGAAACTTCAGGTTAACCAGACCATGTAGAAGAGACAAAACAGGCAGAACTGTGGAGAAGTGTGCAGTCATCTTTTCCTGGAGTGAGGGGATCCCAGAAGACACTGACTAAGCAGAGTTGAAGGTTTGGGTCCAGGCCTATTGTGCATATTCCCCTCTGAGTTTCTCAACAGTGAACAGCCCCAAATGATGTTAGCATTAAGAAAAGAAAGCACATGCAACTGAAGTAAACAGAAATTGGAAACATATAGTCCAGCTCTTTCCTATTCAGACCGGTCCGTGAACCAGAGGCACCAGCATCACCTGAGAGGTTTTTAGAAAATCAAATTGTCAAGCTCCTCCCCAGGACTAAAGAAACAGAAACTCTGCAGGCTGCATCCAGGAATCCAATTTTAACATGCTCTCCAGGTGACTTTTATGCCCGCTAAAGTTTAGAATCAACGGGTTGGTTCCACCTTAAAGGAAGGTCTGGGAAACGTTTGAAAAGGATTTATATTTCAGGTGAAGAATTGCATCACAAAGGGGAAAACTCCAATCTTGTAGGGTACTGCAGGTCTGATGCATTTCTCATTCATGCTGTTCAAATTCGTGTTGGTAATAAATCATGTACTTGCATGTCAATATTGCCTCAGCTATTTTACAAGTCAACAGCACTACTTGAAAGAAACCATGGACAATGAAAAGACAAAAAACCCTGTCCTGCACTCTAACTGGACTTGGTGCTGGAGCAGAGCAGGCAGCCTGTCACTTAGGTTGCTCCCTCCACGGTTACTACTTACTGCCAGAAACACAGGAGCTGCCAGAAAGGGAGGTTAACAACAAGCTGCCCACTCCACCCCACTCCACCCGCGGTGAACAGAGACATCCTTTCAACATTTATGAATTCCCAGCAGCCCTTCCACCATCTATTTACTGATGACAAAAATGCCATTTGCTTAAGGTGACAGGATTTGAGGAATTTTTAAGAGTTATCCAACACATTGCAGGGTTAAGGAAATTACCTACTCCAGTCTGCTAATGAAATGTTCTTTTCACACAGACATGATCTAAGAATCAGGCAACTCATATATATATATATATATATATATATATATATATATTTTTTTTTTTTTTTTTTTTTTTTTTTTTTTTTTTTTTGTGGGTTCCCTCATGTGGGATCTTCCTGGACCAGGGCATGACCCCGTGTCCCCTGCATCAGCAGGCGGACTCTCAACCACTGTGCCACCAGGGAAGCCCGGCAACTCATATATTTAATAAGCACACTAGGGACTTCCCTGGTGGCGCAGTGGATAAGACTTCGTGCTCCCTATGCAGCGGACCTGGGTTCAGTCCCTGGTCAGGGAACTAGGTCCCACATGCATGCGGCAACTAAGAGTTTGCATGCCACAACTAAGGAGCCCACATGCCGCAACTAAGGAGCCCACCTGCCACAACTAAGACCTGGTGCAACCAAATATATAAATAAATTTTTTAAAAACTAAGCACACTTTTAGACATTCTGATTATTCACTTAACAAATATTCATTGTCTAATTTTGCAGAGAATGAGATGAGTAAATAAGACAGTCCTGCCATCTAGGAGCTTACAGTATAGTGAGAAAGATAGACAAGTAAAATGGCAATTAAAATGTAGAAGACAACAGGTACAAACTTCCAGTTATAAGATAAATAAGTACTAGGGATGTGATGTACAACATGATAAATAAAATTAACTTATGAAATATGAGTTATGAAAGTTGTGAAGAGAGTAACTCATAAGAGTTCTCATCACAAGGAAAAATATTTATTTCTTTTTTATTTTGTATCTATATGAGATGATGGATAGTCACTAAGCTTATTGTGATAATCATTTCATGATGTAAGTCAAATCATGCTGTACACCTTAAACTTATATAGTGCTGTATGGCAATTATATCTCAATAAAACTGGGGAAAAAAGAATAATAAATAAAACTTTAAAAATAAATAAAACATAGAACAATTATGAGTTGAAAGATGCATAAACCAGGATGCAAGTGGGAGTTCACAGGACAAATGACCCACCCAGTCTTGGGTACTTTTAGGGCAGGCTTATTGAAAACGGGACATTGATACTTCAATGATGAGCAAAAATTAGTATGATGAGAATGGAATAATATTAAAGATGGAAGAGCATGTGCAAAGTCCCCAAATCAGGATCATGACCTATTTGGATACCACGCATAGTTAAATATTCAAAACCATGTCATTGCACTCATTTTACCAATTATTTCTAGCCCGAAACTTCATTTTCAAGACTTGCTAAAAAATAGTTTAATTCCGTTTCAACTGTTTCTAGAAAAATGTGTAAAAATGTTTTTACACCCTAGTCCAAGTTATCATAATCTCTCAACTAATCCACAGCAATGGCCCCCTTCACTAGTCTCCCTATGTCTAGTTCTGCCCTCCAAAGGTCTAGTCTCCATAAAGCAGCCAAGGTGGTTTTCTTTCCTTAAGTAAAATCAAATCACTTCCTTTCCCAGCTTAAAACCCTCTGATGGCTCCCTATCACACTCAAAATAGAATACATTCTGGTTACCACAGCCTCCAGGCCCCTTTCTAATGTTCTGTCTCATCTCTTAGGACTCCTCTCTGCTCATTCCATTCCAGCCAAATTTTTCTCCTTCGTGTCCCTCAACATGCCAAGCATATTCCTGCCTCATGGCCTTTGCATTTACTATTCCCTCTGTCTGAAATGCTCTTCCCCCTGATCTTCTCATTGCTGGCTCCTTCTCATCATTCATGTCTCTGCACCAATGTCATCTCCATAGAGAAATAGTCCCTGACCAATTTATCTAAAACAGCACTGCATCCTTATATGTTTCCTGGATATGCATAACCGATTACCATATGATATTACTAGGTATTTATTTGTGGGGTTTTTTTTCTGTCTTGTTCAACACTGTGTCCCCAGCACCTAGACCAGAGCTTGGCACATAGTTGTTGAATAAATGAGTGAAAGAAAAACCAGCTGATAAATATTTAAGTGAACTGTTTTACTGTCCTGTAGTAATTCATTATTAACATTATAAATATAGATGCAACCATACTGATTAGAGTTTAAGTTTAATTTCAAAGTGATGATAAATTTACTGCACTCAAAGCTGGAAAGAATCATAAGACTTCTGTGTTGATTCTAGCATAACTTTACTGCTTTATCTAAATGATAATATATAGTTTGATGTGTGTATGTGTGTATGTGTGTGTTTATATATAATATACTATATACTAAAAAGGGTAGCAAGAAGTCACTACATAATGCCTAAGTTGACAAATCAGGAAATATTAATATGAGCATGTTGTTTATAAATAATGGCTTAACACCCATAAGAACTGAAAAAAGTAATGGTTAAATTGGTTGTCTTACAGAACTTAGAGAACTTGGGATAGAAGACTAGAGCAGGACATGGTGGCTGTATTTGTAACTATGAATGGTAAGGGCACACACACATTTATTAAACAGATCTTAAAACAGTATAACTAAAGGATTGTCCTTTAAGTTTAAGAGACTTAATTTTAGGCTAAGTTCATACTGCTTGACAAACTAGGTAGATAATACAAGTGTTGCCCATTGCTTTAAGCAGTGATAAATGGAAAAAAAATAAGACTGAGATAAATCATATGTGAAAGATTCAATATGTACTTAACAGAAATTTAGGTTGTCTTGGTTATAAACCAAATATTTTGAGATTGAGACCAGGGAGATCAAAGTCATTCTGTAGTATGTCCTTTTGTATCACTACTTGGGAAAGACTACCAAATGTAATTACTGTGCTGTTAAATGTATTTAACATATGAATATCTGTGACAGACACTGTTAGTTGCCATTTTCCCCTTCTGCTTTTCTAACAGAATTCTGATTTTACTTGAGGCAGCAACATGCTCTTCTATATTTACCGATCTTCCTTATAAGGGGTGGTCCATGTCAAGTGGTTCAGCCAAGTCACTGGTTGAAGCTTTCAAGAAAGCTCTTTGACAGGGGCTATCTCAGTCAGGGGTTTCATCCTTGTTCCCTCTCTCTTCCTGACTGTAGGGTGAATGTAATGATTGGAGCGATAGCAGCCATCTTGAAACCATGAAGGAAAGTCCAAGGAAATCACAGAGACCTTGGCAGTGACATCCTTGAGGGACGGGGGAAGTAAGGGATGGGGAATGACTGATAAAGGGAACTGTGGGGCAGGGATTCTTTTTGGGGTGATGGAAATATTCTAAATTAGATAGTGATGATAGCTGCAAAAGATTGTGAATACAGTAAAAAAACACTGTATATTTAGTATGTTTGAACACGTTACAAGAGTGAATTTAATATTATGTGAATTAGATCTCAATTTTTTTTTTATGTCACACACACAAAAAAGGAAAGCAGGAAACAGGACTGTGACGTCGTCCTTCCTATCTCTCTCTGTAGAACAAGGACAGTCATTCCCCAATTTGCTCTCCACACAACATCCCTGACTTCTCCTATCATTCCACACCAAAACACTCTGCTCTGCAGATCATCTTGAAGTATTACAACCAGAACTAAATAGTTGAGCTCCCTCTAGATGTCACTGCTTATTTCTGGGGGAGAAAGTTTCTTTGCCCGTGTGATAGTTCCTTTAACGGGGAGAAATATCCGCTAGTGTGTCACTCCTGGCCACTCTCTACCTGTTCCTACCTCCTCGGGGACAGGCAGTGACTTATCTAATGGTTAAGTTTGGAAGGAGAAACATACATAGTCCAGGTGCTTCCTCTTCTTCCTTCTGGGAACTAGTTACTCAAAGGAAAATCATCCCTTCTGTTCTGTTGAGGAAGCCCTGCTGGTGCCTGGGTTGGTGTGTTTAATTCTGCAGTACAGATTATTACAAAATCTACTTACCTGAAGATTGAGACACATCCCCCAAACTCTGCTTTACTCATTGCCTTACTTGTCAATAACTCACATAATGAAGAGGGGTATTGTTTACTGGGTCCCTCAACCACAACCCATATTTTAAAGCCTTAGAAGGAATGTGTATCAGGAGGTGTCAGGACCTCTAGCCCATTAACTTTGTGAAGCAGTGAACCATGCAGGAATTAACTGTTCAAAGCTCTGGAATTTTCTCAGAGTCTTTCTGAGAGTCCCTATCCCTAGTCTGAAGCATTCTGTGCAACAGAGGGAGGTCCATATAGAAAACAAAGTGAATGTGAACACAGATTTTCTGCAGTTGAGTAGCACTGATGAACTGAGCACTCTCAGGACAGGACCTGTACTGGAGAAGTTGCTTCCATGGGCTTCCATGGCCTCTCTACACTGCTTTCACCCTGCTTGCTAAAGAGAAGGGAAGCTGATATGACACATGCAGTTTTTTTACAGACACACTGCTCTGGAAACTGGGACAGACATCAGCCGCTTCAGTTATGAGAGACTCAAACAAAATATGCCACTCAATCAAGGCTCAGTCAGCTGCAACTGGACCTTGCTTTGTGAAAAGATGTGTCAGGGAGAAACTCTGAGGTGAATATTTGCAAAGCAAATCATACTTTAAATCTACAAAGAAGTATTGATGTTTAAAGAAACCATATGATGAATTCTAAACATCAGGATCCTTTCATGTAAAATCAAATTTTCATATTAACCTGTAATCCTTCATCCTGGGATTGAACTGCATGTGTCAATTTTAAATGCAGGAAGTCATCAAGTCACTACTTTACAAATCAGCCCTTAATGACTTTAAACATCTTAATTGTTAGAAAGTGCTTCCTTCTATGGAATAAAATTCTGCCTCACTTTAACCTTCCAGCATCCATCCAGGATCTGTCCCCTGGAGCCACACACCATGGCATCTTTCAAATAGTCGAAACAGCAAATATACTACTGTTTCTTCTCTAAGCCAACTATCCCAAACACTTGAATTTAATTTGAGATACTCTGGAAGTTCCCAGCAGAAGCACAGCCTGTAGGGGATATAAAAACAAGCTAGCTTGACCTTTAAAATATTGGGTGGGCCAAAAGGTTAGTTCAGTTTTTTCCATAAGATGGCTCTAGTAGCACTTAGTTGTCTTTAACTTCATTCAAAACAATTTTGTTAGATTGTATGTGACATTTGTCATATCAGTGAGCATTTAAAAAAAGACATCAAAATTGGTGAATTTTTGTGTACCCATTTTAATATTGGAGATAGAAGAAAAAAAGCAACATTTTTAGCATATTATGCTTTATTATTTCAAGAAAGGTAAAAACTCAACTGAAATGCCAAAAAAGATTTGTGTGGTGTGTGGAGAAGGTGCTGTGACAGATCGAACGTGTCAAAAGTGGTTTGCGAAGTTTCGTGCTAGAGATTTCTCGCTGGATGATGCTCCACAGTCGTGTAGACCAGTTGAAGTTGATAGCGATCACATTGAAACAATAATTGAGAACAATCAATGTTATACCACGCGGGAGATAGTCGACACACTCAAAATATCCAAATCAAGCACTGAAAATCATTTGCCCCAGCTTGGTTATGTGATTCGCTTTGATGTTTGGGTTCCACATAAGTTAAGCGAAAAAACCTTCTTGACCATATTTCCGCATGCAATTCTCTACTTAAATGTAATGAAAACATTCTGTTTTTAAAACAAATTGTGACAGGTGATGAAAAGTGGATACTGTACAACAATGTGGAATGGAAGAGATCGTGGGGCAAGCGAAATGAACCACCACCAACCACACCAAAGGCCGGTCTTCATCCAAAGAAGGTGATGTTGTGTATATGTTGGGATTGGAAGGGAGTCCTCTAATATGAGCTCCTTCTGGAAAACCAAACGATTAATTCCAACAAGTACTGCTCCCAATTAGACCAACTGAAAGTGGCACCTGACGAAAAGTGTCCAGAATTAGTCAACAGAAAACACATAATCTTCCATCAGGATAATGCAAGACCGCATGTTTCTTTGACGACCAAGCAAAAACTGTTACAGCTTGGCTGGGAAGTTCTGATTCATCCACCGTATTCACCAGACATTGCACCTTCAGATTTCCCTTTATTTTGGTCTTTACAAAATTATCTTAATGGAAAAAATTTCAATTCCCTGGAAGACTGTAAAAGGTACCTGGAATAGTTCTTTGCTCAAAAAGATAAAAAGTTTTAGGAAGATGGAATCATGAAGTTGCCTGAAAAATGGCAGAAGGTAGTGGAACAAAACGGTGAATACTTTGTTCAATAAAGTTCTCGGTGAAAATTAAAACATGTGTCTTTTATTTTTACTTAAAAAAACCGAAGGCACTTTTTGGCCCACCCAATACTATCTTTATTGTCTAGTGAGAGACACAGATAGGTGTACACAAATAAATATAGTTGAAAGGAGAGGGACTTCCCTGGTGGTCCAGTGGGTAAGACTCCATGCTCCCAATGCAGGGGGCCCAGGTTTGATCTCTGGTCAGGGAACTAGATCCCACATGCCACAACTAAAGATCCCATATGCCACAACTAAGACCCGGCATAACCAAATAAATAAATAAATATTTTTTTTAAAAAGGGAGGATGGATTTGGAGAAGTAAAAACAAGAAGTAGAACATAACTACAAATGAAATGCTATAGGAAGAAAGATGAGAAAGGGAATTAGAGTTAATCATATTTCTTGACTTTAATGTACTAAAATTTTCAACCTCTAAAACATAACTTTTCCACTTACCTGTCTACGTAAGGAAAAATGTATACACCTAAATTATGCGGTGTGTGACAAAGCTATTTAGTAATTATCCTAATTTTCATTTTAAGCAATCTTAAAGAAAATCTCTATTTATTTCTGTAGTCTAATAAGTTACTCCCATTCTAAATCTGAGTCAATCCCATCAAAAACAAACTGTTAAATTTCTAACGCACAGGTAAACAAACAGATTGCCACAGTCCATTTCTACAAGTGTCGTCAGTATTTACCTGAGAGTTGGTAAAGCACCTATACACAGCTTAATCAATTTCTCTTTCAAATTTTCAGATTATTCTTGATGTAATTGTAATTAAACATTTATAGGAACATTATAAGCCATGCCATAGTTACAAATGCTCTAAAAACTGACCAGGAGGTCAGTCCCCTACTCCCCTATCCCTCATCCCAAAGCCCGCAATGTAACAGAAATTGGTGGGAAAAAAACATGTAGCTTCTTGAGAATATGGAAATAAAGTAGAGGATGGAAAGGGAGGGGAAAAAAAGAGTAACAACAGTGGACAAACACTATCTCAGCCAGGTGATCAAGGTTAACCTCAACAGTGATAAGTCATGTACCCTTGATATGCTGATGGGAACGGCACTTTACCTCTGTGGTCCTCTTCCCGATAACCCATAACCTCAGTCTTACAACAAAAATACCAGACAAATACCAGTGTGGGAGCATTCTACAAGGTACCTAGCATCAAAGTACTCCTCCAAACTGCCAAGGTCATGGAAAACAAGGCAAGTTTGAGAAACTATCACAGTGTAAAGGAGCCTAAGGGGACAAGATGACTCAATGTAATGTGATAGCCTAGATGAATCCTGAACAGAAGAGGACTTTAGGTAAAAACTAAGGAAACCTGAATAAAGTATAGACTTTAGTTAAAAATAATATATCAATACTGGCTCACCAGTTGTGACAAATATACCATACTAATGTAAGATGTTTACAGTAGGGGAAACTGGATGTAGAGTATACAGGAACTCTCTATAGTATCTTTTCTAACTTTTCTATAATTCTAAAACTGTTCTAAAACAAACAAAAAAATTATTAAAAGAAGAAATAGAGGGAAGGAAGCAGCAATGGAGAGCAGCAGCAGCCTGATGGAAGAAATGTTCACATATTGAGGTATGGGAAAGTCATTCTGGCTTATTCAGGAATTAACTTGACTTTTATGCTAACTAAAAGAGCCTGTTTGTGGCTTATCAAACGCTGTACATCTGCTTTAACTGTTAAAGAAAAGGGCACCTTAACCAGAAGTAAAGAATGTCCATGTTAAAAATAAAGATTAAATGCCTCCCTTTCTGGGATGCCAATGCTGGTACTTCTTTAATGATAGGACTCTCTTCCCAGGTGCCAAGGACATACTGGCTCACTGTGTACATGCTGATCTGTTTTTTTGAAACCTTGAAGGAATGAATCGCTGATTTGTTAGATGTTCTTTGTTCTGACAAGATATAAAACTGTGCTGGAAACCATGCTTCTCCAGAGCAGTTCCTCAGAATTACCTGAGAGACTGTCTCCCTGGCTATAGTCCTCAGTTTGGCTGAAATACAACTCTTTTCTATTCCAATTATAGATTGTTTATTGATTATTTCTGTCAACAAGCCTATAGCTCTACAAGTGGACTTTA
Organism: Lipotes vexillifer; assembly: GCF_000442215.2. Lineage (NCBI taxonomy): Eukaryota > Metazoa > Chordata > Mammalia > Artiodactyla > Lipotidae > Lipotes > Lipotes vexillifer. The sequence continues at coordinate 2,993,797 of NW_006792456.1, forward strand.
CCGAAAGGCCTGAGAAATAAGCCCACTATTTATAATATTGTTTCTATAAATGTATTTTCCTGAACTTCAAACAACCAATTTATAAACTAGTTCTTGAAATGCAATCTGTTTGCAAATTAGGGTGTGTGTATTAGAGAACAAGGCAGAGTGTATTTGACCCCTAGAACATTTTGACTACCATTTTGGCACCAAGGATGACTTAAATTCAAACATTCTAAATACAAATATAACAGCATACCCTGTTTTTGGTTAGAAAATATTTTCTGTCATAAGCTCCGTCAAGCTAATTCAATTCACTGATCAATTTTCCATCAGAACAAGACAGTTAAGTCATTTTCCATATTAATTTTTATATCATTGAAGCAATTTTCATTAAGAATATTTTTCATTTAAATATTTTAATGACAATTTTATTTATCAATCTATATCTTGTCCATATTCAATGTTCCTAATTATAGCTTCCTCCATTGTAAATTTACCTTCATAGCCATTATTTCTAACAAGTGAGTATTCACTAAGATTTTATTATTCCACACTTTTTAAAGATCCCTTTAATCATTCTCCATTTTACATTATTAAAGTAAAATTAAAAATTTTTATCATTTATTGTTAATTATTTCTACACTATCATTACGACTCAGACAAAAAGCTAGTGGTTTGTATTTATTTCTTAGGTAATCCACTAAAAAATTGTGAGCAGTTCTGTGAGACACAGACTGATATACAGCAACAGTGATAGTGCCAGCAAGCAACAAAGAGAGAGTCAGAGGCTGCAGTTTTGAATGTGCTGACTGCCTACTGACAAGGTCAAACTTCCTTGGAGCCAAAAAAAACATAAAAACATGCTCAGAATCATCTGGAATGGTCTAGATGGCTAGGTCCAAATGTCCGGCATCAGTGTATGTAGGTGTTCGGTTCATAGGTTCAGAGGAAGGCAAAATAAAGGTGGAAAAGGTATTGAGAGGAGGATCAGTAGGATATATAGTGATTAAGAGCATGGGCCCTTCTATAAAACTGTCAAGGTTCAAATCCCAGCGCCACCACTTAACTCACTCTGTAACCCGGGAAAGTTACTTCACTATGCCTTAATTTCTCCATTTGTTAAATGAGGAAAATGGTTGAGGTCACAGGATTGATGATTAAATGAGTACAGAGTTTGGCACATCCTAAATTCTCAGCAAATGTTGGTGTATATGTGTGCAGATATGTGATTGTGAATTTGTCCCACATACTAGGCCTTGATAAATCAAAAGCATGCATGTACTCTCTTCCATTTAACATACTGTAAGCAACAGTTATTGCCCTAAAGCTGATTTTTAAACCCCACTCTTTATATATTGTACATTTCTCTTTCCTATTACGTATACTGTTGCCCCAAACTGATCTTCATACACCATGTGACCACCATATGGACAAAGTGCAATTACATAGTTAAAATTAATAGAAATACATTATGTGTTATCAGAAAACCTCATCTAATGGGAAAGTGAAGGTTTTAGAGTTAGAGAGATGCAGGATCAAATCCCATTTGTCGACTAACGGCTTGTCCAAGTTACTGACACTCTACCTATTTTATCATTGTTAAAACAGTACTAAGACATATATCTCACAAACTTGTGATGAAGATTAAGTAAATAATAGAATGCTCAGCATGTGGTACACCCTCTGTAAACGTCACAAATGTGCACACACATGCACACACAAATGCTCCTTAACTACTCCCGTCTCTGTCCAGTAGACCAAATAGTTTGTCAAGTGATCTTTGCCACCATTTTCATTTTTATATACATGTTTCAATGACTTTTTGGGGTAGTTTTCAATCTAGAATACCATACCCCTGGGTGTACCGAAGACATTCTAAAGGGTACAAAGCATGAATAATTTTAAGTAATCAATTTCTGTATCTCGAACTTCCATATTTTTTTTTCCCCTAAAACTGACTTGTCTGAGGAGACACCTGTAATCCGCCATGATTCTCCTTCCCTACCTCCCTTCCTACAGTTACCCTTTGAAAGAAAGATCTATTTCTTTACAAAAGGCATACATTCACCCATCCTTTTTCTTATCTTGGTACACTGCCCTAAAGTGTAAAAACCTCTAGAATACCAAAATACAAAGATAACTCAACCCTTTAATCAATGTTCCATAAAACCCCCAGCTTTCCCCTTAAGAAATAAATTTCCAAAACAAATTTACCTTTTAAATTTTAATAATGTTTACCACACTTTTAAATGTATTTATATTATTTTCATCAAGTGTATTCTAATAAGTCACAATAGTAACTCAAGCCAAAAGAAAAAAAAATAGAGCTTTATGGTCAAAGGAAATTAAGAAAATATATGTATGTGTGTATATATATACACATACATATGCACATACATATTGCAGAGAAGTTTGGTAGGTGACCAATTAGAAATTGCTCAAGCATAACAATAGGAAAAAATTCTGTGGGGGAAATGGAATGGAAATCAAATTCAAAGAGGAAAAGGTATGATGCAAAATTTCCCACTGTTAAAAAGCTTTGCTTTGAATGAATGATGGCAAATATTAAATCACTACCATATTTATATTCCATTGGATAAATTTCAGTGATTTAACATTTTAAGTTAGAAATAACGATAGTTACAATAAGCCAGACATGACATCCTCTACAATGATTTAAACTTATAATGAAACAAAAATTAGATAACAACTTAATAATTCTTTCAGGAGCTATACAGGAAAAAAAAAAAGTATAATCTCCTACAAAGAGAACCCTCAAACACCATCTTAGGTGTCCATCCTGAACTCAAGTCAAGCGCAGTAGTTCAGTGGTAAGTAACAGGGACCACTAGTTCAAAGACCCTCTCTTCTTTCCTTCCCCCACTTCATTTTGTCCTCTCGGTCCGCACTCCCCGCACCCCCTTATGTGGCCCACTCCCCACGCCCGGCTGTTCCTCCTTCTCCCAGTCTTTCCCCGGCTCCGCTCTCCCCCCCCCACCGCCCCCATCCCGCCCAACCCAGCTCTTCTGCGCATGCGCCCCTCGCCTCCTTCCCACCCGTGGCTGCTGTGTCATGGCCGAGCGGAAGTCCCAGCCGCTACGGGGCAGGGCGTCCTTTAGATGGGGTGTGCTTGTCGAAGCTTCCTACTCTTCCTCCCCAACACCTCTTTGATCTCCCACTGTAAGGGGGTCCCCTACCCTGCACTCTCCCGAACACTTCGTAGTCCACGGATTTGAGTGGCATGGCGGTAGACATGGCGGCGGCGAGGCCTCTGCCGAGGAGCTGGAGCTGGATTCGGGGCGCGGTGACTGCAGCGGCCGCGAGAGGGAGGGCGCACATGGGACCGCTCTGCGCACCCTGCGCCTGTCACCGGCCTGGGACGCGAGCGCGCCGGGGTCACGCGTCGGAAGGCGGCAAATGAGACGGCGGGGATTGGTAGTGAGGGCAGCCCGGGACGCCTGGAAGGAAGAGCCCGCTAGGTTCCTGGCGCCCGAGGTCTCCTTTCCCTGCCCCTCCCTCGTGGTGGAACCAGACTCGCTTCCCGGGAGGGATGCCAGCTACGCGTCCCTGGGATTTAACGAACCGCTGCGCTTCTTTGTCAGTGTTTGTATTTAAATAAAAGCGGAGGCTTGGCCCAGATGTCCATAGTTTGGTACCCCAAAATGATTCTTTTGAAATGAAAGACCTGCTAGCTCGGTGACTGAGAGTATTTGGTTAGTGAGTAAATTTTTATTAAACGTTTAGGTAACTGCCAAATCTATCAGGCGATTTTGAGCCGTTCTTAAGGTGACATCTGCATCCTCTTTTCTGTTGAGTCAGAAAAGCTTTGGGCCTGAATCCATATTCTAAATGGATTGTGATATATTCTGGGACAAGAAACTTTAATGGAAACAAAAAATCTTGTCTGCTGTGAACTCGTATAGCTTTTTTATGATCTTGATCATTGTTCAGCAATGCCCCCAATTGCCTAGAAGGTTAAAGCAGTTTATACTTTAGGAAATTTTACTTCCTGGTGAGCTGTTATGAAGTGTTAAAGCAACCCACAGCTCCAGAGAATCTGTATACAGCTATTGATAATCTGCTGCCTTCTAGAAAGCAAAATCCTTTTACTTGTGAGAATTTGCCTTTCTCAACATATTTGTTGGCTTCGATATCGTTACATATTTCTCTGCATCTGGCCATATAATTAAAATAATCCTCTGCAATCTGATTCAATATTATGTGCCAATTCTATTAGCACCAAAAATCATCTAAAACTTGCTTGGAATGTGGTTAAATCATTTACAGTAAAATATATTCTGGAAGCGCTAATCCGGTAATTTTATGTAATGAAGATCCTGGTTTATTGCAGAATCCTCACAACTTACATCTTCCTCTCATCTCCCTTCCAGTTCACTCCATGCAGACCCTAGAATCAACATAGATCTTATGTCATTCTTTTCAATGACTTCAAAGTCTCTACACTGCATTCCAAATAAAACTGAAGGTCTTCAGCCTCCACTAACCTCTTACTACCTGCTTCTACCCATCCTATAGGTTATAGGTAACCTATTGTCAAGACACTTTGAGTTATTCAGCTCTCTGAACACACGTGACTTTAAAAAAATCTTTGCTCTTGGATCTACTTTATCCAGAATACCTATTCCAGTTCCCAAATCTTCCCATATCCTGTTCAGTTGCCTGTGCAAGTGCTTACCAGATTTCATCCTAATTATTTACTGTCTTCCCCGCTAGTACTGTGCCTTCCAAGAAGTAAGATCTCAAACTGGGTCCTGTCCCTGCCTATTAAAGATCTTGTCACTGACTGGGAAGGTTGACATTTTCCTTTTTTTAATCAATCTTTGACTTTTCTCCACATTAACCCAAGAGTACTCCTGCCAATTATTATGTAGCTTTATTTTAGAAGCGTAATGGCAACAGTTGACATTTGCTTAGCTAAAAGATTGACTGTGTCTGCCAACAGCTGAAATTAGCAAACAAATTTTTATGTACCATTTCAGCATGAATTGCCAATATATGTGATTCTAAGACTAAAAATTTTAAGCAATTGTTGCTAATGCTTCAGCTAATTTTAAACAACAAAAACATTTGTGCATAATTAGAGAAATTTTTAAAAACAGAAGAAAAAATCCATAACCCTAACACAACTTTTATATATATGTTTTAAGTAGTTAATATCGTTATATAAATTCAACTTTTATTCTTTCTTTTTCCATGTTATAGTTTTTTGTAATGAATATTTTAGTAATTTCATGATACTCTATTATAACCATAAGTTTACCTACTAATAAGTCCCTGTTGTTACATACTCAGGTTGCCTCTAATTTTTCACTACCATAAAAAATATTGTGAAGGAAATATTCCTTCATATAGCTTCTTTCCCATATTTAAAAATCATTTAGAGTAGAATTTAGAATACCAAATCAAAGGGTACAAGTGTGTATTGTTTCTGATACACATTACCAAATCATTTTTCAAAGGGCTCTACCAATTTAAACATGCAATTACCAACACTGTATAAGTATATGATTATTTGGCTTTTGATGCAAACAGATGTAAGCAAGCTCTTCACATACATGATTAAATTAGGTGAAAATTTTAATTTTGAAACCTGAGCAATAACTTTGGCTTTGTGTTACTGCTGGTTGAAATTAAAAACCTGTTTCCTCTGAGAGACTAGCCCCCAGGTAGAAGGCTGCATGGGTGGGATTTCTTTTAAAATGACCACAGGACCAGATCCCTCCTTCCCATCACATCTAATTGTGGGGACTCATATTTCTGCCCTACCACTGATAGAAGTCACAGTTTGCTCTGAATTCAACCACCTCTTTCTGCTCCACTTGGTAGGCTTTATTCAGGTATCTCCAGCCACAGTCTGTCGTTTTTACTTGCCGCGGGTCTGGGTCAAATACCAGTCCCTTCTAGCTTCAAGGAGTAAAAGCCAAGCTCTCCAAGTGGTTCTTTTAAAGACCCTCTCACTAGGCATGCAGTGAAGGGAAAACACCCTGTTTCTCTCTCCCATGGTGGGAGAGGGGCAAAGAGGGAGAAGCCACAGCTCCCCTAAGCTTTCCCCAAAGAAATCCTCTTGAGCCTGAGGAGGGTGTTGGGCTCAGGATTTTAAAACCAGTTATAAACACCCCTTTTGGACAACATAGCTAGTTTAGCATCCCAGATTGTAATGTGGGTATAACTATTGATTTGTTTTGAGTCTCAGGTCTCAGCTAAAACTGAGACAGAAGTCCCATTTTTCAAATCAACAGAATTCAATATAAACCTCATTTGGATCCTGATTTGAATTTATAAGTTCAAGACATCTGTGAGACCACTGGGGAAATTTGACCACAGGTTGACTATTAATATTACAGAATTATCTTTAAATTTGTTGTGTGATTATTCATTGGGGGTGTATTTTTTTAAATGGCCTTACCTGTTAGAGGTATGTACTGAAATATATGTGTGCTATGCTATGAAGTTGTGCTATGCTATGAAGTTATGCTATGAAGTTATATGCTATGAAGTTATATTTGGGACTTGCTATAAAACCCTCGGGGTTGGGAGTACGACAGTGTAGATAGAACAAGCTTAGTAAATTGGAGATAGTTATTGAAGCTGCATCAGGGGTACATGGGGATTCATTATACTATTCTCTAATTTTGTGTATGTTTGAAATTTTTATGTAAAGTTTTAAAATAAAATTTAAAATGTAAGGGTCCATTTCATTCTGCAAAATATGTGATCAATAATACTCAAAACTATCAAGGGCAAGAAAAATAAGGATGTTCTGAGAAACAACCAAGAGGAGCCAAAGGAGACATGATGACCAAATGTAATGTGTATTCTGGATGGGATTCTGGAACAGAAAAAGGACTAGGTAAAAACTGATGAAATCTGAATAAAGTATGAACTTTAGTTAATAGTTAGGTTTCAGTGTTGGTTCATTAACTGTGACAAATGATGTACCATACTAATGTAAGACATTAATAATAGGGGAAACTGAGTGTAGGGTATACAGGAACTCTCTGTATTAACTTCATAATAGTTGCGACATGTTTTAGTTGCAGCATGCAAGATCTTTTGTTGTGGCATGCAGGCTCTTAGTTGTGGCACACATGTGGGATCTAGTTTCCCCATCAGGGATTGAACCTGGGCCCCCTGCATTGGGCGTGTGGAGTCTTACCCACTGGACCACCAGGGAAGTCCCTCATAATACTTTTCATAAATTTAAAACTGTCCTAAAATAAAAAGTTTACTTTTCAAAAGTCCATTTTAATATCCTGTTATATATTCACATAATAACATTTCAAAATAATTTCTCACTGTAGTGCATGAACAGAATTATTAATTTTAAAATATTTTTAAACTATTTCAGTATATGGGACATGATTTAAATTTTTAGTGAACTTGTAAGTCATGCTCACACTAAGAGGATTAAACAGTTGATTTTCAAAGCATTAAAGCAAATCTTAACTGGATAAAGAAGCACAAACAAATAATTAAATATAATCATACCTCAATTAATGAAAAGAATGTGTTATGGAAACATAGTTCATTTCCAAAAGAAGAAAATATATAAAATGAATAACAACATATCCAGAAGCGAGGAAACCATGGGAAAATATTATGCTTAGCACTGTGTGCTTTAGAAAACATGAAATATGCATTTAGAGGTCTTGATGAGGGAAGGATAAAGTTAAGATAAGCTAAAGAGGGGACAAAATGACAGATACTGCTGCTTGGACACATCACAAAGGCAACAAATAGCAAAGCCAAGTTTTAAACAGAATGTGCCCAGGCTCTGTGCTATAGCTACAAGATAGAGAAGAGGAGAAAGGAACAGACACTAACTCAAAAAATTAGGCAACATATGCCTTTCCCCTCCTAACCCCTCCCAAGCACAGACTTACAGAGTTGAGCCAGTCTCAGGTCTGCTTTTCCTATGGAAGCAAGGAGCCTGTCAGGGGAAGACATCCCATCCGATTCCTCCTCAGTGTACATACCTACACACATGCACACACACATGCACACGCACACACTTATTCCCTGAAATGTATGAATTACATTTACCCTTAGATCTGGGCTTGTGTGACATCAAGGCTTCTCCAGTGTTTAAAACAACTCATCTACTTCATGATGCCTTTGCTAGATCACAGGATGGGTATACAACATCCATTCCAATCTCCTTCTAGCTTGCTTTCCTATTCTGTAGAGCTGGAAACGTTAAAGCTACATCCTTGCAATTAGGATTCCTTCTGTTATAGAGGATCCACCATCAGAAACACCATGCTAGATGTGGAGGGAGGGCGTGACTGAGGCCGGAGCCCTCTGCTGCTGGTTCCATGACAGGCACAATGGGGGAGCTTAGTTTTTCTGTGGCATTAACTGAGGTCACTGTGACTGCGGCCTCTTGGCACTGACAGGCAGGGTGCAGGACATGCATTTTACTAGTTAGTATCATGTACCAGGTTCTGGAGTAGCAGCGTCCAGGATGTGGCAGTTTCCAGAACATGGCAGCTTCCTGATGGTGGCAGGAAAGACATTGTTTTAAAGCCAGCAGCTTCCCAATTCAGTACATGGTTTCCTGATTGCAGAAGAATCATTAGCTCGCTTGAGATTGATCCTGAAACCTCAGCCTCAAAGTGGTTCTCAACCCTGGCTACATATTAAAATCACCAGGGGACCTTATTAATTCTACACATACACATTCCCTGAGGTTTTGATTCAATGTGTCTGCAGTGGATTCCAGAATCTATAGTCTTATTTATTTATTTATTTTGCGGTACACTGGCCTCTCACTGTTGTGGCCTCTCCCGTTGCAGAGCACAGGCTCTGGACGCGCAGGCTCAGTGGCCATGGCTCACAGGCCCAGCCGCTCTGCAGCATGTGGGATCCTCCCCGACCGGGGCACGAACCCGCGTCCCCTGCATTGGCAGGTGGACTCTCAACCACTGCGCCACCAGGGAAGTCCCAGAATCTATATTCTTAAAAACAACCCAGATGCTTGGGACACAAAGCTAAGGTTGAGAACCACTAACCCAGAGATTCTTTCACTAGTCCTCCCAACAACTCCATAAGCTGTTTAATACCCAGTGTTAAATCTATTTCTGTTTTAACTGTCCAGAAGGGGTTTTTTTTTGTTGGTGGTGGTGGTGGTTGTTTTTTGTAACTGAACCTTGACCAAATGCAATGTCTGGGAGCAAAATCTTCACAATAGGGGTAGGTCAAAGTTTAAGCAGAATGAAAGTTCAAATATGCCATCCTCCTCCTGTCAGTAAAGAAGCATTAAAATTTTCAGTGCTGGGAATTCCCTGGCAGTCCAGTGGCTAGGACTCCGCACTTTCACTGCTGTAGGCACAGGTTCAATCCCTGGTCGGGGAACTAAGATCCCTCAAGCTGCAATGTGCAGCCAAAAAAAAAAATTTTTTTTTTCAGTGCTTACAAACAGAAGAAATAAAGACTGTAAGAAAAAACAAGCCAAGGGACTTCCCTGGTGGCGCAGTGGTTCAGAATTCGCCTGCCAATGCAGGGGACAGGGGTTCGAGCCCTGTTCCGGGAAGATCCCACATGCCGCAGAGCAACTAAGCCCGTGTGCCACAACTACTGAGCCTGCACTCTAGAGCCGTGAACCACAACTACTGAAGCCCGTGAACCAAAACTACCGAGCGTGCGAGCCACAATTACTGAAGCCCATGCACGTAGAGCCTGTGCTCCGCAACAGGAGAAGCCACGGCAATGAGAAGACCGCGCACTTCAACAAAGAGTAGACCCCGCTCGCCGCAACTAGAGAAAGCCGGCGCACAGCAATGAAGACCCAACGCAGCCAAAAATAAATAAATAAATTAATTAATTAATTAAAAAAAAAAACCTTCCAGTGCCCTGATTGGTTAAATGAACTATAATTTCTGGTCTGTTGCTGCCACCTACCAACTATCCAAGGCAATGCAGGTCTTGTGGATGTGATTGCTATTCCAATCTTCCAGGAGTGTTGTTAGTGCCACCTAAGTTCTCTCTCATTTCAGTGTCACACTTCTAGAATCCTTTGAGGTGTGTGCTAAATCCTTAAATAATAAGCCTTTTAAGTTTTTTAGGGCTCTTCACTCAATAGATTACTTAAGTATGAAAGTATCTTGACCATGAATTACTATCAGATATGGATGGTATAGGAAAAGCAAAAGTTACAAGAAAAGTCATCCAGTAAATGCTGGTTGAACTCCTACTAAGTGTTATGGTTTACAGTATACTCATCTACTGCATCCTTTAAAGTTAGCCTTGTTTAAAAATCACGTGCTTCAGAGATATCTTGTTATATAAATATATAGAATTATTTACTTTTCACTACCATTTATAAAATCTTGTCTTAAAAAGGTTGATAATGATGATGAATGTAGTAAAGTGTCAATAATTCAGCACTTAAAACATATTTTGCTGATTAAATATATGTGATTTCCTTTTGAGTCAGTGAATAGTATACTAACTCACATTTGCAGTAGCATTTTACAATTACTAAGACCCTTTTAGATACCAACTCCAATTTGATGTTTACAGTAATCCTGTGAATTATGTAGGCCAGGTGCCATCTGTATTTCAGAGGCAAGGAAATAGCCCCAGAACATTGAAGGGACTGGCCAAGATCACCCAGGAAGAGACCCCATCTAGAATCTGACCTTCTGAGGTAAAATTCAGAGTTGTTTCCACTATGCCACACTACCTTCAAGTAGTCTTTCATTTACTTATTCAATAAATATCTCTCAAGTGCTTACTGTATTCTATGTGTTGGTTCTGGGGAGAAGGTGGTCTCTAATTCAGAGGCAGGGTGGGATAGGGCATAGAGAGATTGCCATGGAAGGTCTCTGAGGAAGCAATACCTGAAAAATGTATAAGGAATGAGCTAGGAAGGAAGTGGGAGACTTTAATCCAGGCAGAGGGAATAGAATGGAGAATGCCTGAGCTTCCCAAGTAGGAAGAACTGAAAGGCCATTGTGGTGAAGTATTATTAAAAAGGGGGAAGGTGGCATCAAATAGGGCTGTCAGTCCAGGCAAGAAGAAACCATATGTGCCAGGCTATGTAAGCCATGGTAAAGAGGCTGGTCTCTGTTCTGAGTATACTGGGAAGCCAGGGAAGGGTGCTCAGGCTCTATGCCCCATACTACAAGTCAGAAAATTTCCCAAAGTGGGAAACATCAGCGTAAACTGTTCAGCTCACTTCAGTGCATTTCCATTCTCTCCCAAGATCTTGTCACATAAAGTGCTGGATGCTTTAGTTCCTTTCCAATTCTTCAATATCTGGACATTTGGTTTGCTTTGGCTTTTACCCAGTTTTGGTAGCTATCCTCAGCTGGTGTTTGGTCTGATACAAGCTAACCTGAAGAAAAAGTCTTCTCTCACTTTCTCTGAAGACTACAGGCATACCTCAGAGATAGTGTGGACTCCAGACTACTGCAGTAAGGCGAATATCACAATAAACTGAGTCACACAAATTTTTTGGTTTCCCAGAGTATATAAATATATAAATATATATATATATATATATATATATATGTTTTGGGATTACCCTGGTGGCGCAGTGGTTGAGAGTCCGCCTGCCGATGCAGAGGACACAGGTTCATGCCGCGGTCCGGGAAGATCCCACATGCCGCGGAGCGGCTGGGCCCGTGAGCCATGGCCACTGGGCCTGCGCGTCCGGAGCCTGTGCTCTGCAACGGGAGAGGCCACAACAGTGAGAGGCCCGCATACGGAAAAAATAAAAAAATAAAAATAAATAAATAAATAAATAAATATATATATATATATATATATATATATATATGTTTACACTATGCTGTATTCTATTAAGTGTGCAATAGCATTATGTCTAAACAAACAATATACATACTTTAATTTTTTTAAATGTGGAGGGGAAGTGGCCAGGATGGTGGAGTAGGAAGACCTAGAGCTCACATCCTCCCACAGGCACGCCAAAATGGAGCAAGTATTGATGAAGAATAGCAGTAAAGGTCTTCTATAGCTAAAAATCTAAAGGCAGAACCATAGGACAGGTAGAAGGGGTGGAGATGCAGTACAGTCAAGACCCAAACTGCCAGGTAGGCAACCCACAAATGGGAGGATAATTACAATTGCAGAATCTCTCCCCAATAAGCAAGGGTCCAAGCCCCACAATGGGCTCCCCAGACGAAGGGTCCTGCACTAGGAAGATGAGTTCCCACAATGTTTGGTTTTGAAAGCCAGTGGGGCTTACTTTCAAGAGAGACAGAGGGCTTACTCTAATACACCACTCTTAAAGAGCACACACAAAATCTCACACGCTCCAGGACCCAGGACAGAAGCAGTAAGTCAAAAGGAACCTGGATCAGAGACACTTGCTGATCTTGGAGAGCCTTGTGGAGAGGCAGGAGGCAACTGGGACGCACCCTGGAGTCAGACACTGGCAGCAGCCATTTTGGGGAGTTCATTCCACCACAAGGACACTGGTGCTGGGAAGCAGCATTTTGGAATCCTCCCTCTAGCTTATTAGTGCTGGGGCCCAGGCTCACCCACCAGCAGCCTGGCTGCCTTGAGTTCCCTGAGCCCCTAGCTGTCCCTAGACATGACCCCACCCACCAGTGGGCTGGCACTAGCCCTGGTACCCACAGGTCCCTGCATCAGCAGCCAGCACTAACTTCAAGACTCCCAGCCCCATAGCCAGCCACCCCAGGACCTGGCTCGACCCACCAATGGACCAGCACTAGCCCTGGGTACCCCCAGGGCTCCATAGCAAGCTACCTCATGACCCAGCCCCACCACCCCTGGGCTGGCACCAGGACCAGGACTACCCTGGCCATGTAACCAGCCATGCCGGGACCAATCCCTGCTCACCAGCAGCTGGTAGCCTCTACACAAGGCAGGGCCTGGTAACCAACTGGACCAGGGACCAGCCACACCTCCCAGTGCACCCACAGTAGTCAGCCCACCACAACAGAAGGACCCATGCAGTCCACATAGAGGGCATCCCTAGAGCAGATAGCTCTGGTGACCAGAGGAGAGTGCATTGCTGGGCCCCATAAGATAATTCCTCCATAGGATGCTTTTCCAAGATAGGGAAACCTAACCAACCTACGAGGTACACAAAAATAAAAACAGCAAATTTGGCAAAATGAGGTGACAGAAGAATATGTTTCAAATGAAGGCACAAGATAACCCCCTCCCCACAAAACAAAGAAACAAACAAACAAAACAACTAAGTGAAGTGGAGATAAGCAATGTACCTGATAAAGAATTCAAGGTAATGATATAAAGTTCCTCAAAGAACTCAGAAGAAGAGTGAGAAGTTTAATAAAAAGTTAGAAAATATAAAGAAGAGCCAAACAGAGCTGAAGAATACAATAACTGAAATTTAAAAACTAGAAGGAGGGCTTCCCTGGTGGCGCAGTGGTTGAGAGTCTGCCCGCCGATGCAGGAGACACGGGTTCGTGCCCCGGTCCGGGAAGATCCCACATGCTGCAGAGCGGCTGGGCCCGTGAGCCATGGCCGCTGAGCCTGTGCGACCAGAGCCAGTGCTCTGCAATGGGAGAGGCCACAACAGTGAGAGGCCCACATACCACAAAAAATAATAATAATAATAAAAAAAATCTAGAAGGACTCAACAGTAGATTAGGTGATACAGAGGAATCTATCAGTGAACTGGAAGACAGAGTAGTAGAACTCACTCAAGCTGACCAGAAAAAAGAAAAAAGAATTAAAAAAAAATAAAGTCAGTTTAAGAGACCTTTGGGACAAACATCAAGCACACTAATATTTACACTATAGAGGTCTCAAAAGGAGAAAAGAGAGAGAAAGGGGCAGAGAACATATGAATACATAATAGCTGAAAACCTTCCCTAACCTGAGAAAGGAAACAGACATCCAGGTACAGGAAACAAGAGAGTCCTAAACAGGATCAACCCAAAGAGGACCACATCAAGACACATTGTAATTAAGAAGGCAAAAATTAAAGATAAAGAGAGAATATTAAAAGCAGCAAGGGAAAAGCAAAAGGCTATGTCCAAAGGAACTCCCATAAAGCTATCAACCAGCAGAAACTCTGCAAGACAAAAGAGAGTGGCATGAAACATTTAAAATGATGAAAGGGAAAAAACCTACAACCAAGATTTTGCTACCTGGCAAGGCTTTCATTGAGATTTGAAGGAGAGATCAAAAGTTTTACAGACAAGCAAAAGCTAAGAGTTTAGCACCACAAAACCAGCTCTACAAGAAATGTTAAACAGATTTCTCTATGTGAAAAAGAAAAGGCCACAACTAGAAATATGAAAATTACAAAAGGTAAAATCTCATTTTTAAAGGCAAATATACAACAAAGGCAGTAGATTAACCACTTAATAAAGCTAGTAGGAAGGTTAAAAAAAAAAAGTAGTAAAGTTTTCTATATCCACAATAAAGAGTTAAGGGATACACAAAACAAAAGAATGTAAAATATGATGTTAAAAACAGTAATCATGGTGGGGGGTAGTAAAAATTCAGGGTTGTTAAAATGCATTTGAATTTAAGAGATCAGCAACTTAAAATAATCACATATGTATATAGATTGCTATATATAAACCTCATGGTAACCACAAACCAAAAATAATAGATGCACACACAAAAAAGAGAGAGGAATCCAAACATAACACTAAAGATAGTCATCAAGTCACAAGGGAAGAGAGCAGAAGAAGAAGAAAGGAATAAATACCTATTAAATATTACTTTAAATGTAAATGGACTCCTTAAAAAGTTAAAAATAGAACTACCATACAATCCAGCAATTCCACTCCTGGGTATTTATTCAAAGAAAATGAAAACACTGATTCAAAAAGATATATGAACTCCCATGTTCATTGCAGCACTATTTACAACAGCCAAGATATGGAAGCAACCTAAGTGCCCATCAACAGATGAATGGATAAAGAATATCTGGTATAAATATACAATGGAATATTACCCAGCCATAAAAAAGAACAAAATCTTGACATTTGCGACAACATGGATGGACCTAGAGAGTATTATGTTAAGTGAAATGTCAGGCAAAGGCAAATACTTTATGATTTCACTTATATGTAGAATCTAAGAAACAAAACAAATGGACAAACATAACTAAACAGAAACAAAATCACAGGTACAGAGAACAAACAGGTGGTTTGCTGGGGGTGGGGGAGGAGAAAAATAGGTGAGGAAGATTATGAGATACAAACTTTCAGTTACAAGATAAATGAATCACAGGTATGAAATGTGCAGTGTGGGGAATATATTCAAAACTTAAGTAATATCATTGTGTGGTAACAGATGGTAACTAGACTTACCATGGTGATCATTTTGAAATGTATAGAAATATTGAATCACTATGCTGTGTACTAGGAACTAACATAGTGTGGTAGGTCAGTTATACTTCAAAAACAAACAAACAAACTCATAGAAAAAGAGATCAGATTTGTCGTTACCAGAGGTGAGGGGTGGGGAGAGGGGGAATTGGATGCAAGTAGTCAAAAGGTATAAACTTCCAGTTATAGGATTAATAAGTACTAGGGATGTAATGTACAACATGATAAATATAATTAACACTGCTATGCATTAAATATGAAAATTATTAAGAGAGTAAATACTAGGAGTTCTCATCACAAGGAAAAAAATGGTTTTTTTAATTAATTAATTTATTTATTTATTTTTGGCTGCATTGGGTCTTCGTTGCTGCGCGAGGGCTATCTCTAGTTGCAGTGCACAGGCTTCTCATTGTGGTGGCTTCTCTTGTTGCAGAGCACGGGCTCTAGGCACGTGGGCTTCAGTAGTTGTGTCACATGGGCTCAATAGTTGTGGCTCACAGGCCGTAGAGCACAGGCTTCAGTAGTTGTGGCTTGTAGGCTCTAGAGTGCAGGCTCAGTAGTTGTGGCGCATGGGCTTAGTTGCTCTGCAGCATGTAGGATCTTCCCAGACCAGGTCTTGAACCCATGTCCCCTGCATTGGCAGGTGGATTCTTAACCACTGCGCCACCAGGGAAGCCCTCTATGTTTTTCATGTTGTATCTACATGAGATAATGGATGTTCACTAAACTTACTGCGGTAATCATTTCATTGTGCAAGTTGTAAGTCAAATCATTATGCTGTACACCTTAAACTTATACAGTGCTGCATGTCAATTGTATCACAATAAAACTGGAAGAAAAAAATAATAATGGTGTTGGAAAAATGGCACCAGTAGACTTGCTCAACACCTGGGTGCCACAAAACTTCAATTTGTAAAAACACAGTATTTGCAAAGTGAGATAAAGTGAAGTGCAATAAACAAGTGCCTGTATTTCATTAAGTCTTCAGTTACCTCAACACTCTCACCTCCTTTATTGTCGTTCCTTCTCTAAGTTGATGACCTTGCCTAACTCCTCAAGGAAAAAATAAAATCCACAAAACCCACTGCTGGCTTGTAGCAGATATGGCAAAGTAGAACTCTCAGCAGTCCCACAGATCCAGGAAAACAAAAATTAGACTTCAGGGAAACAAACGCAGACAACACTTGAGAAGCCTACATTTGATGTGGCTTTTGCCCTTAGGACGTTTACCAGGTCTCAAGCTGTGCAATGGTGAGAAGGCAAGAAACCAAGCAGAAATCATCTGCTAAAAAGATAAGCAGAGCTTTTGGTGATTTCATGTACTGAGTAGAGAAAAATTATAGCTTAGGGCCCACCAAGGAAGACAGGCCTTGATAAACTCTACAGATTTCTGTGGCTACTCCTCAAGACACTCTAGGAATAAGGGCAAGTAAAAGTAGACCAACTCTCACAAAGCCTGTAACAGCCTAAAGTTATCTCCATCCCCAAGAGCATCAATATGATCTGGCCCCACTCTAACTGCTGACAAAAAGGAAGTTAAAACCTTTTAGGGGAAGATAGCATCAACCAGACTCTAAATAAATAAATAAAAATAAATAAATAAATAAATAAATAAATAAATAAATAGACAAACAAATTTTTTAAAAGCGGAGTTAAAAATAATACCAGGCATGCTAGTCTTTGTGAAAATTTGATTAACCATCAAGTTAAGAATAAAAAAGAGAATTTTATTTGAGCAAAACTGAGGATTATAACCCAGGAGACAGACTCTCAGCTCTGAGAACTGTTCCACCTATTAGAAATCGAAGGCACAGTCATACACATTTTTGAGACAAAAGCTCAAACATCAAAATGACATACTGACCTTTTACTTAAAGTTCACCAAAGATATATAGTCCAGGTAAGCACAAACAAAGAGAGCAGCAAGCCACCATGACCCCTACAGACTTGGGAAAGAATCAATCTTTTAAGAAGTTACATTGCTAGTGCCAGAAGAAAGGGGGGAAAAATTTATCTTTATGGTCAAGCAGGCACTCCCATCTTTGAGGAGGTTTGGTTACTGTATGATTCAGATACACATTGCACACTGGGGAGAGAGGAAGGAGGTCCAAACAGACAGACAGAGAGAATTTTATGTTTGAATTTTCTTGTCCTGCCTTAAAATATAAATTTTATTTCATCATTAGGAAATAGGACCAAAAGACAGAAAAGCAAGAGAAAAACCGACAATAGAAACAGATCCACAAGTAATCCAGATATGGCAGTTATCAGACATTGATTTTTTTTAAGTAGGAGTATAGCTTATGAGAAAAATATTGTAGGATTACCAGCTATGTGAAATGTTTATCTGAGGTTGGAAAATGATGAATTTCTGTTGATGCCAATCTGCTCAGCAGTGTGATTCCTCCCACCCCCCACCAACCATGCCATCCTATCCCTTGGACTTTCAATGTGCCTTAGCCCACTCCTAACAGTTAGAATCTCTAGCCCTGTGCTTAAGAATTATTTATTCCAGAACTTTCAAAACCTCTACTGCTTGGGCTCACAACAGGCCCAAAGTGCTTCAAATAATGATTCTCAGGAGATGGTGAATGAAGGCCAAAGTAAGACAATTCTGAGGTGTGTGTTTTGCATTGTTCCCCAGAGTTTCCCCATGGAAACTACTGGGGTAGCTGGCTTAATAGTACATATTCTACTGGATGTGTTCCCTCCTTTGTTACTTCCCCATTTCTCAACCAGTATAATCTATACTTCCCAAATAAACTCTTTTAACCCAAATCCTCATTTCAATGTCTGCTTCTGAGAGAATCAAAACTTAAGCTCTTACATGTACAGGTGCAGGCATAAATAAATATGCCCAGAGTTGGAGTTTTGCCAGTTAAGTACAACAGAGAGAGGGAGGGGCAAAGGAGCATTATTATAAATTTAACGCAAACCTGGGGAAAAAAAGAAAAAAGAAAAAAAGTATGAAATCTCATTGGATATATCCAAGTTCCATATGACTTTCCCCTCTTATAAAATGCCCTCTATTCACCCCCCTTGCCAATTCAGACCATCTCAACACCTGCAAGGCATCTGAATTTTTAAAAATAACATTCAAAAATATCTGAATAGAGAAAAAACATTCTTCCAGAGACAACTAGATAATATACCAAGAATTGTGTGGTTTCGGAAGGGAATGCTTGAATTGTTCACCGAAATAATCATTGAATTATTTCGGAAGGGAATGCTTGAATTATGCCTCAGTTTGGTGTATTACACTGTATATGCAAATATTCTCTAATACCTGACTTTAAGAGTTCACTTTTTATTCAGTGCCCTATCAGCCCTCTTAATCTAGCTGCACGTTATAATCACTTGAGGAACGTTTTTTACCACCTCCAGAGATTTTAGTTTAATTAATGTGGGGTTGGGCCAGACTTCAGCATTTTCTTAAAAACCCCACAGACAGTTCTGATGTTTAGCCAGAGTTTGTGAACCACAGATCTAAGGGATTGTGATAAATGATGTTTATGTAATGTTTCTCCTTTTCAAAGTGATTTTCATAAAGTGCAACATACTCAAACTAAAATAAGCCACAGTGGCCTGCATAGGAAACTATTCATCTGGTTTGTCACTCAGGCCCCAGAATCTACCACTTCAGAAATCTCTCTATGACAATATATGGAAAAGTTCTATACAAAGATGATGAAAAAACTTATGGAATGTGACTAAGCTCACCTTTTGTGGTATCTACATTTTACTATACATTAATTTAAAAATAAAGATACGTGATAAACTACCAAAGGTACACAGTAGGGGAATCTGATAACAATTTCCAGTTCTTCCTCATGAAGGAATGTATGAAAACTCTGGTCATTATGATCAAAGGAATAGTTTCTTTCCCATCAAGTCCTGATTCTGTTCTCCAAGACTCTGCTGATCTTCATCCACGCATCAAGCTACTCTGCCCCACAGCAGACTGTGTGAGGATGCATCTTGTATCAGAATCCTAATTCTACTTGCAGAGAGTTCTTAATCTGTATGTTTGGAACGGCTCAAAGTTCATTTTTAGTGCCAAGTCTTTACCGCACATAGGGACTGTCCCCACAGTTATACTCAGGAAAGACTTGCTACCTGCTTTCTTGTTCCATCTGGGGCCAACTTTGGTCTGTTCAGCTTAGCCCTGTAGCCCTGTAACTCTCTCTCTAACCTGCAGGCTCTGGCATCTGTGTTCTCTGTAGCTGAAAGCATTTCCTCTGCCTGCTGCATGCCCTGGCTGGCTAGGGAAAGGGGAGAGAGTTTATTCTGCTCTATCTGGCAAGAGGAGTAACTTCAAGCTATAAATGGACCACCCGTGGTACTTCCTATGGGATATCATTAAATATCCTCTGGCAGCATAGACTCAGAGTGTTGTTCTCTTATATTTCATATCCACTATATTGAGATCTATACTTTGAAATAAATTAATGCTATTTGATAGTCATACAATGTTATAAGTAAAGGAAGAAAAGTTATCGCTCATTTTACAGATGAGGAAACTGGGCCACAGAAGCTAAATCAGAGTAAGTCACAAAACTATTTAGTGCTAGAATTAGGATGAATAAAAAGTACAGTAACAACTGTGTGGATCCATATGCAATTTTTAATTGTTTATTTGTGTAAAAAGGTACATAACAGAATTAAGAAACAAATGATGAACTGGGGGAAATATTCACAGCATGTATAACTGGAAAGGATTTACCATCAGTATGTTAGGAACTCCTGCAAATCAGTAAGATAAAAGTGCTGCCTTCACAGCAAAACGGTCAGGAAACTCATAAAAGAACAAGTACAAATGGCCAACAAATATATGAACTAATGTTTATTAGTGAATACAAATTTAAAACTATGATTTGGTGGATATCTGTCAATTTTTATCTATGCATTATTCCTTCTCCCCTTTTTTGACATGAAACATCATTCTCCTAAATCCCAACTCTGTGGTTCTGGGAGAGCTGATGACACGTGTAATAGACATCTGTTCTTTCTGTTGGTGTATCATCCACCCTCCCTTTTTCTCTTTTCCAAATCCTCTGCCTCCCCTGTGAGTCCTGGTGGTTTTGTTGTTGGAGCTAGTATCTTCCTCTGTTCTTGTGCCTGGGTGACACATGACTCAGTCCTAACTGATCGGATTATCTCATCCCCTGTCACCATGATTGGCTCACGGATGAACACAATATCCAAGCCAGGCCAACCAAAGTCTTCATTAGAATCTTTGCTTCAAACATCAAAAATGAGGTACAGTCGGCCTACAGTCGGCCCTCAGTAACTGAGTTCCACACCCAGGGATTCAACCAACTGCGGATCAAAGATATTTTGGGGAAAAAAATTCCAGGATGTTCCAAAAAGCAAGACTGAATTTCCTGCATGCAGGCAACTATTTACACAGCATTTACATTATAATAGGTATTGTAAGTAATCTAGAGATGATTTAAATACACCGGAGGAGGCACATAGGTTATATGCCGATACTGCACCATTTTATATAAGGGACTTGAATATCCTCAATTTTGCTACCTGCAGGGGATCCTGGAACTAATCCTCCTCGGATACCAAGGGATACCTGTACTGTCTTTGAGAGTCATGAGACTTCTGAGTCATTTAAGCCTGAACCATTTTTTCAACAGGCAGAGAAAGTTTGCTTAGAATGAAGCCAACAAAGAGAGTGGGACGAGAGATAAACAGCAAGTCCTAATGGCATTGCCTGAGTCCCTGGATCTAGTTGTTCCTGAAAGCAGCACTCTTTC
>NW_006792456.1:3014879-3020593 GCF_000442215.2 Lipotes vexillifer
CCTAGACTTTTCAGTTACATGAGGCAACATATTCACATGTTTTGCTTTAATCAACTTAAGTTGGGTTTCTAACAAGGAGATCAAATAAGCTCTGATTATTGTAAAATTAAATCAAAGAGAACAAAGATTTCTCTTTCCTCCAGACCTCCTGGACTGAAATGATGTAAGCCCAGAGCTGCCTGTAACAACATCTCCCTCTTTAGAAAAAGCCTGTGTGTAATAGGAGAGCAATGAGGACGGCACATTCTCTGACATCAACTGAGTTCCTGAATCAAGTCAACCCTGAGGCCAACATCCTGATGAATGAGGCAATAAATCTCGTATTTTGCTTAAGCCCGCTTGTATTAATTCTCTGTCATTGTAGGCAAGAGTCCTAACACAATGATATCTTACTTGTATTTGTCCTAAAAAAATGAGATATCAATTACCCTAAAATTGAAAATAGTAACACCAATTTTATTAATAATGTGCCAAAATAGGGATTCTCACACACTGCTAGTGTTTGAATACAAACATTTTATAGAGTAATTTGACTATAGACCTGAAAAGCCTTAAAAATTACACATAGTTGGAGGAGGGAGAAAGAGATGAATAAGTAGAAACTAAGGTATTTTTACGGCAGTGAACTATTCTGTGTGATGCTATAATGGTGAAAACATGACATTATACATTTGTCAAAACCCATAGACCTGTATAATACAAAGAGTGAACCCTGATATAAACTATGGACTTTAGTTAATAATAATGTATCAATATTCATTAATCTATTGTAACCACAAAGGTACCACACCAATGTAAGATATTAATAATAGGAGAAGCTGTGTGGGTGCAGAGGTGTGGATGGGAGCTCTCTATACTTTCTCAAATTTTCTGTTGACCTAAAACTGCTCTGAGAAATAAAGTTTATTAATTAAAAAGAAAGAAAGGAAGGAAGGAAGGAAGGAAGGAAGAAAGAAAGAAAGAAAGAAAGAAAGAAAGAAAGAAAGAAAGAAAGAAAGAAAGAAAGAAGGAAGGAAGGAAGGAAGGAAGGAAGGAAGAAAGAAAGAAAGAAAGAAAAAGAAAGAAAGAAAGAAAGAAAGAAGAAAGAAAGAGAGAGAGAAAAAGGGCTTCCCTGGTGGCACAGTGGTTGAGAGTCCGCCTGCCATGCAGGGGACATGGGTTCGTGCCCCGGTCCGGGAAGATTCCACATGCCACGGAGCGGCTGGGCCTGTGAGCCATGGCCGCTGAGCCTGCGCATCCGGAGCCTGTGCTCCGCAATGGGAGAGGCCACAACAGTGAGAGGCCTGCGTACCACAAAAAAAAAAAAGAAAGAGAGAAAGGGAGGGAGGGAGGAATACATATGGTTTATCCAGCAGTTCTACAATTATAAATTTCTCCCAAGGGAAGAAAATGGGCAAGGATGCAAAGAATATAAATAAAACAATTGTCATGACAAGGTTGTTTGTTATAGTAAAAAATTAGAACTGGAATCTACTCAAATATCCATCAGTTTTCAAAAATAAGTTTAAATAAATAATGATTCATATGCAGTCTTTGAGAATGGTGATGTTGATTGGGGCTTCTTACCTAGGGTCCAGGGATGAGCTTCAGGGGTTCAAATGCTGGGTCTCTCATGGGAGCCATCTGTGGGTTCCTTGGATGCCCTATGGGGCCTTCTGACCACATAGCTCCCAGACATGGTGAGCACTACAGGCACAACCAGTGGGACCCTGGAATCCCCTGGCCCTGCAGGTCACCCTCTTTGGGAAATTCTTTCCAAGAAGGCTTAAGTCCAAATACCTTGCACTCCTTTAAAACCCTCGAGCACCTCCTAGGACCTACAAAGTCTAAATTTCTTGGCATGGTATTCAAGGCCTCCTATTATGTGGTTTCAGTTGATTGTTCCAGCCTCATTTCTCACTCAAAGGGGACTAATTTTTTTAATACTAGGTACTTTCCTCTGTCACTGTTCAAAAATATAGTCTCTTACGAATAGTGTGATGATGGAATGGTCAATTCAAACCACAGTTTCGAATAGCATTTCTGGCATGGACCAAATATAAAGAAAGTTAAAACGTGGCATGATTTTGTACAATTGGAGGAGTGTTAAAAATTTTAATGTGACACTAGAGACATTCTCCTCTGACTGGAACAGGGGTTCTAACATTGACCCCATAAAGAGAAAACCAAAGGGTATTTTTTGGTTCTACAGTGAACTAAATTTGAAAAGCCACAATAATGTAAATCTTCATATATCATTTTTTAAAATTTTAGAATAAACTCACAGACAAATCACAGAAGACTAAATTGTTATTACAGAAAAGAATACGTTATCCACTTGGAAAACTTAAATTTGCAGCTGGCAGAATTTGGGAAGTAAAAAGAGAGAAGAGCAGATGAAGGGGCACATCCAAGCACAGACGTCCTCAACAAAAGATGCTCTCTTGGTTGAAGGAAGAGCAGATAGAGGTTCAAGGATATTGTCTGAAATCTAAGAGGTGACTGGTGGAGGAAGCAGAGATTAGTGACAAAATTATGTTGGGAGGAGGGAGACGGCGGAGGAGGGAGCCAAGGCAAGTGAGATAAATTCGCACCCATCGAGACAGCTACATCAAGAAACAACACGTGTTGGGCTTCCCTGGTGGCGCAGTGGTTGGGAGTCCGTCTGCCGATGCAGGAGACACGGGTTCGTGCCCCGGTCCGGGAAGATCCCACGTGCCGCGGAGCAGCTGGGCCTGTGAGCCTCGGCCGCTGAGCCTGCGCCTCAGGAGCCTGTGTTCCGCAACGGGAGAGGCCACAACAGTGAGAGGCCCGCGTACTGCAAAAAAAAAAAAAAGAAAAAAGAAAAAAAAAAGAAACAACACGTGTAGAGATATCAAGGTAATCACAAAAAGAACTAAAAACAGAAACTGCTAAAAGTAGTTACCTCTGGAAAACAAGTTAAAAGGACACCACGAGGAAGTAATCAGGTCCAGAATATAGGACATTCTACGTAATGGCTGACCTAGATTCTCTAATAAATCAATGGCATGGGGAGAACGTGAGTTACAGAGTAAATTCACACTTAGGAAACAAAACAATCGAATTCAATGTAGAGACTTCATTTGGGATCCCTATTAGGACAGTTTTGAAACAATCAGAAAAATTTGATTATCAGCTGGATATAAAACGATGATATAAGAAACTGTTAATTTTGTTAGGTATGATACCGGCATGTACATTAGATTTTAAAATATCTTTTGCAGTTAGAAGCATAGTGAAGTGTTTCTAGGTAAAATAACGTGATGTCTGGGATTTGCTTTTAAAATACTTGGGTGCCTATCCATCCTACCCTTAAAATATAGGGGGAATAGAGAAACAAGACTGGCCGAAGGGTGATAATTGTAAAAGCTGGGTTCATGGGGTTCACTGTACCATACTTTCTGCTTTTATGTATGTTTGAAAATTTTTTTTAAATAGACTCTTTTGTTTTTGTTTTATTTTTTTGAAACAGCAGATGCCTCTGGGTTGTGGCATGGGGCTTGGGGAGCAGTGGTGCTGGTAAGACTGTTTTATATTTTTCATTCATTTAATGAATATTTGTTGAGTCCCTACAATGTGAGGCACTGTTTAGGTACTTTGGGGATATGAACAGAGCACATCAAAATTTCTTCTTTAGTGGGGATCACATTCCAGTCAGGGAAAAGGGACAATAAAACATAGACATAGACATAATAAATAAATTTTGATATGTTAGAAGTGAATTAGTGCTATGAGGAAAGAATAAAGCAGGCTAAGAAGGACCAGGAGTGGGGCCAGGGTTGCACTGCAGTTTTAAATAACAGGGTCAGAGAGGTCTCATTGAAAATTTTAACATTTGAACAGACTTGGAAAAGGTGAAGATTATAAACCCTTCTGAATTGTGGTTGTTTAATTATACCCATGGATTACTCTGATAAAAAGAATTGAAAGAGATTACTTTAAAAATTAAAACAAAAATCTCCATCCTTCTCATTCCTCCTTCTCTACCTATCAAAATTCTCCTTTATTCTTCAGGCCAACTTCAAGTGATCAGCTTTCATGAGGTCTTCTTCATCCGCAGCTAGAATTAGCTGCTTTTTTTGTGTTTTCTTGTACATCTCTAGTAACTCTAACATGCATTTTATTGTCTTCATATAATATGGCTCTTTATAGCTTTAGTAAACATTTTTACTTTCATTATTTTATTCATATTTATAATAACCTTGAGTGGTTTTTATTTTTATTTTTTATTGGGGTATAGTTGCTTTACAATGTTGTGCTAGCTCCTGCTGCACAGCAAAGTGAACCAGCCCTATGGATACATATATCCCCTCCCTTTTGGATTTCCCTCCCATCCAGGTCACCACTTGAGTGGTTTTTTATTTCAATATCATTATTATTTCCACTTATCAGATGAGAAAGCTAGGGATCTGAAAGAATAAGTGACCTACATCAGACAGCGTCTAACTCTAGGTCACATTCTCCAAATACAAACGTTACCTCCACTACCTCTCCATAGTTAGTTGTTTCTAAGAATCTTCTTCTATGTTAAAATTAGATTTGAATCAAAGTACTCTTAGCAAATGATGTTAAATCAGGTACTTCAGAAAAATCTTAGGAGGAAAAGAAAGTCTCCCACCTAATCAATCCCCAGTCACTTTATAAGGACAATACTTTTTCATCATTTTCATTTTTAGCTCTTCTGGTGGTTGTTTGTGTAACTCTAGATAATACATTTACACCTCCATGCATCGATCTTATCATCTTTAGATGTTCTCTGCTGTCTCCCATAAAAGGGGAGGACTTAGCCATCTGAATTGCCCTAATGTCTTAGGTTAGGACACTTGACTCTGAGACAGAGATTTGTTGGCAGGGGCTTTGGGGACAACCCTGGAGGAGTGAAAGCAGCAGGATTGAGCTGCGGGAAGAGGTGACCTCCTGTGCAATTGCAACAGAAGCCTCAGCCCATCCCCAGAGCTCTGTGGCTGGGAAAGCCCTTCATAGTTATCATGAATTGAGACAAGGGGGCTGGGCCTTTGTACCCCACCATTGACAATCAACCTGTCATTGGACACAGGCTGGGGAACATAAAATTAGACAAGGTACTTCTCCTCAGCTGAGATCAATTCCAGAAAAAGGACTTGGAGATAAGTTGCCAGCAGCCAATACTTCTGACATGTGGAGAATGAGTGTCAGTCCTGGCATGGGAATCTGAGGAGAGCACCATGGCATCCACCACAGGCCACCCCCTACATGGCTCAGATCCACTTACTTCTTACAGTAGATTCACCCTATTTGGAATTAACCCCCCAGATTTCTGTTTGGTTCCTTTGGAGAACCTTACAAGAACATTGGTGAGCCAAATTACAGCCCTTGCTCTGCACATGCTCTCAAATCTACATCTGAGACTCACTATTTCCCTCCTCTACTACCAATTTCAGATTCCCTTCACCCTCAAATAGCACATCTGCTGGTCTAGGTGGCTTAGCTGGGGTGGGGGTGGGGAACCCTAATCTCCATTCCTGAGGAGTCTAAGTCTGTGGTCACCAAGCCCTCCTCAGGTTAGGTTGGCTACCTTGTCCACTTACCGTCAAAATTGGGCAGGTGAGAAAGAAGAGATGCTCTGATGGATAAGCTGGGTACCAAACATATTCTTCTCTGCCCCACGACGAAGCTGAGATCTCATCCTCTCCTGATGATTGGCATCCATTATTCCTGCCGGGATGTGGTTCCTT
>NW_006792456.1:3020603-3037648 GCF_000442215.2 Lipotes vexillifer
TTCCCTACTCTTCTCTCCTTCACATCTCACATATTAACGAGAGCCTGTAAGACAGCTCTAACCCACTGTTCCTCAGCACAGCAAGTTCAACATCTTCAAAACTAAACTGATTTTTTTGCTTCATTCATACACACGTTCTTTGTCCTTCATCTATCCAGCTCCTGTGCTGGAAACTAGGTTCATCTCTGGCTCTTCTACCTCCTTCACCCTCTAAATCTACCAAGTTCTGTAAATTCTACTGCCTAAATAGCTTCTAAATTCACCCTCATTCTCCCTCCCTACAGCCGCTATCCTTATTCGGGGGCTCATCATTTCTCACCTGGACTATTACAAAAACCTCCCAATTGCTCTTCCTTTCTCCAATCTCCCCCACACTCCTCCCATCCACATTACACCACATCTTTTAAGAAGTATGCCATTTCCCTGCTTAAAACTCTTTCAGTGTAAAGGTTTTTCACGAATTGGCTCTTTCCTACTTCTCCACTCACTCCTCTTCCATTCCCCTCTGCACCAGCTTGTCGCTTGCAGCTGCTCAAAGGTAACAAGCCCCCTTCATGCCTCATGCCTTTGCCTGTTCTACCTCTTGTCCCGCGTGTCTCCTGGCAGACTCTACTTCTCTTTGGAGATTTACTTCACTCCACCTTTGACCCTTCCTGATAGGTAGGATTGGCTGCTTCTCGCCCCATGGTCACACTGCAATTCTTCCATACCTTTATTAAGACTCTTATCACATTATGTTCGCTTATTTGCCTTACACACACAACTGGCTGAAATATATTTTTTAAATTGCAATGGTTTTGTACTATATTCGGTTGTGATCCTAATGCATTGTATTACTTTCACAGTTCCTAGAAACAGTAGATAATCAAAAATTGTCAAATGAATGAATGAAATATACAAATGTTGTTCAGGGCATGATGCAGCTGACCCACCATCAGTGGCTGAGCATATAATTCATTGTTTCCCAATAGTGTTAACTGATGTGTGCTGACTGACCCATATTCCCTAGCCTGACCTCAAGATAACTGCCAAGATTTTATGTTCATAGCCTGAGAATGCACAATTCTAAATGTTCTTCCTGAACAATGAATCAATGGCTGTGAATCTGTTTTAGGGAAGGGATGCAAAAATTGAAACAAAACGGGCAGACTGAAGGAACACTGGAGAAAGAATCATCCAGTCAACGAGGGCTCACTCATCTACTACTTACTGTCCAAGGTCTAGCACAGTGGCTGAAATATGGTAGGCATTCAATAAATATATGTTGAATGACTAGGGGAAGATGGGAAAGGAACAACAAATGATGCCCTTGGGAGTGATACAGAAGCTGTAGGAAACTGTCAGGATGACAGAAGGGAGAGAGGTGAGCTCAGTTTTTAAACCATTAACTTGTAAGCTGTTTACACTTAAGTTTTAAGCTGGACAAATCCTAAAGGTATAGAAAGAAAGACAAAATAAGAGATCCAGAATTGGAAATGTATCTTTTTAAAACCAGGAGCCTGAAATGTACTCCCAGGGAGGCTTAAAGGAAAAAGATAAGGGTCTACAGAGGCAACAATTTTGTGTACTTTTTTTATCTCTTCTGTTATTTACCTTCATTATCCTAAATAATATATTTACACTGCTATTTTGTTGACTTTTTTACATTTTAGAAATTATACATTGACTTCCCACTACTATGGAGGGTAAAGATACTGCTTTCTTTCTGTGTCCCCCACACTGATGCACACATTCTTTCCCCCATCCTCCAATATAGTTCTATTACAAATCTACTAAATCAATATTCAGTGTTTGCTTTTTTCATTCATTCATCCAATAAATATGCCTTTGAATTACTTTGAAAATTTTAATCATGGTATATGAGAACACTTGTATTTTCAGTAATTCCAGACAGCCTCTTCTCGGTGTTGCCTTTTGAGAAACATTAGTACAATTTGCCTGCCTATTTTAAAATATAAAAATCAATTTAAAATTAATCAACAAATTATGTCAGTGCTTATTATGTCCAAGGCAATGTTAGGGAGACCAAGATGTCTAAAATAGAATCCCTACCTTCAAAATATCGAAATCTAGATGGTGAAATCATGCACATAAACACAAAAAGTTAACAAGTGAATGCCTCCTGAGTGATACAGGCTGGTAGATTCCACAAGAGTCAGACGAAGAAGTACTTGCACACTGGGCTGGTCCAAGACAACACAGAAGAGGAGATGGCGGAGGTTGAGAAAGATCCTTAAGATGCAAGAGTAGGTAGGGCAAAGGGCAAAGAGGAAGAGGAAGAACACTCCAAACAGGAGAAAATTGCATTAGCAAAGGCAGGAAGGGAGAAAATACTGCATTTTTAAGAATGCCAAATAGCCCAGTTTGAGTCCAAAAGAGGTTCATGGAGAAGAATAGCAGGAAATATGGGGGCAAAGCAAGGTGAGAGCAGAGCGTAAATAGGTTTGAATGCCAAGAAAATTCCTGACATTTCCCATCACGTGGTTCTATTCAAGGTTAATAAGCAATGATGAATGGATGCACAAACATTTGATAGTTCAATTCAGTGGGAAAAAATGCTGAATTATTCGGTGATTTCATGAACATATTAAAGTGACGTTACTAGTAAGATTAAATTCTTACATTGAAAAAGGGAAAGTTGGGAGCAATAACGGAGTGGGAGAAAACAGCAGAAAGAAAAGTGTTAAAGAATGAAATTAGCGTGTCAATGCCAGTAAGATTAGGAATATTTAGCAATGGAAAATAACAGAGGTATACTTTGACTTCTAAAATATGTGTGTCTTGAAATGTGCACAAGTGTGCATTCTTAAGTCAGATATATCATTATTTTTAAATGCCTCACTTTCGTTGAAGAGTCGCATTGGCTCCCAGAACTCTAAATGGCCATTCCTTCCTGTACTTTACATAATGTAGTCTGTACAAAGCCTGCTTCTAAGAAAATGATTATTTCTAGATTTTTATTTAAAAGAATAGAATTTCTTAGAAAACATTACTGTATGATTGTTTTCAGTTGCTCTCCTCCTTGCATAATTGTACCTGTAGCATAATGTTATATAGATATCCTGGTGAGTTTGGAAAATCTTGTACTAAATTCTTCTTAGAATCTTTAATAAACTAATGCGCTTTGAATCTGAAAAAGATAATATAATATGCAGTGTTTCCAAACTTATTTGATCAAGAAATCCCTTTTAAAAAAAATGGAAACATAGTTTAGGAAACAGTGATTTCATCCACTCCCTTGAAGCAGTCTCCACTTGTTTCAGATGTCTGACAAATGTTCATGCATGTGCACACATGTGTGCACGTGCATGCACACACACACACACACACACACACACACTCCCTGTCTCTCCTATCAGAAACTCCTAGGATGGCACTTCCTGCTTTTAGGTGTGACAAGTTGCTCTTTGAAACCAGGAAGACAGATTGGGTTCTCAAACCAAAGTGATAATTAATGATGCAGCAAAATATAGAAAAGAGAAATATATTAACCTCCTAAACAGCTTACATCTTTGGATAATTCTTTGTGCTTAAACATCACCTCCCACGTCCACCTGTGAGACCAGTGAACCTATGAAACAGCCTTCCCAGGCTCCCCCTCTGCTACCCAGAGCCCTGTCTATCACTGACTCTCTTGCCCCTTTATTTTCCAGTTTTTAGAAGTACAGTGCCTGAACTAACTAATGCTGGATCACCAGATGCCTGGTGTAAAGGCCTTTATGAGTGTCAGTCTTCCAGTTCTGAAGAATATGGAGAAGTAATTCAAAGAAACTTCTAGAGTCACCAGAGGTCAGGGACTACATATTCTTTTTATAATTTTTTTCACAACATTTATTTTGAAATTTTTCACTGTCCAAAAAATGCAGAGAGTAGTACAATTAATAGCCATACATTCTTCACTGAGGTCAAATCATTGCTAACTTTTCCGGCATTTGCCTGTCTCCCCTGCCCCCTGCCATTCTCTCTCTCTTCCCCGCCCCCTCCATTTATGTTTTTTTGAAAGCAAGTTGCACACATCAGAAAATTTCACCCCTAGATATTCCACATGCCTCATCTAAGAATAAGAACATTCACCTACATAATCACAATAGCATTATCACATCTAAGAAAACTGACATAAATTTAATAATATCTAATATACTGTCTATATTTAAATTTTCTCAATGAGGGATTCTCTGAATACCACCCCTCAAGGTATACAGAGATGACAGGAAGAGGGCAGTGCAAGGCAAGCAACTGACTGTGTGGCAAAGGCCCTGGAAGCTGAAGCCCATTTTGGCTGACTCTTGTAGTATTCCTTTCCTACGAATTAATACAATTAAATGGTTAGGAGTAATTAATCTTCTCTCTTAAATGATTGTGACTGTTACTTGTACTTCCAGCAACCCATAAGAAGGAAGTCAAATCTGCATTATTTATAAAATAAGAGCTAAACCAAATACTAAGATTTGATCTAATCCTTGGATAGATAGTCCTTAAATGGATATATTCTCCAGGCTTTTAAGGATGCTGGCATATAAACCATTCTTGTATTTTTCACAGTAGCAGAGTTTTATTCATCAAGTGCACCTTTCACCTAGAAAGGTGAAAAAATAGGCTACTAAACAACCAATGGATAACTGAAGAAGTCAACAGGAAATTAAAAAATACCTAGAGACAAATGAAAATGAAAACATGACAATCCAAAACCTATGGGACACAGCTAAAGCAGTTCTAAGAGAGAAGCTTATAGGGAATTCCCTGGCAGTCCAGTTGTTAGGACTCTGTGCTTTCACCGCTGAGGGCCCAGGTTCAATCTCTGGTCAGGGAACTAAGATCCCACAAGCCATGCAGCATAGCCAAAAAATAAAAACGAGGGAAGTTCATAGTGATAAGAGTTTATCTCAGGAAACAGAAAAATCTCAAATAAACAACTTAAACTTACACCTAAAGCAACTAGAGAAAGAACAAACAAAACCCAAAGTTAGTAGAAGGAAAGAAATCATAAAGATCAGAACAGAAATAAATGAAATAGAGACTAAAAAACAATAGAAAAGACCAATGAAACTAACAGCTGCTTCTTTGAAAAGATAAACAAAATTGATAAACCTTTAGCTAGACTCATCAAAAAGGGAGAGGGCCCAAATCAATAAAATCAGGAATAAAAAAGGAGAAGTTACAAATAACACCACAGAAATACAAAGGATCATAAGAGACTACTATGAGCAACTATATGCCAATAAAATGGACAACCTAGAAGAAATGGACAAATTCCTAAAAAGGTATAATCTCCCAAAACTGAACCAGGAAGCAATAGAAAATATGAACAGACCAATTACCAGCACTGAAATTGAATCAGTAATTTAAAAATTTCCAACAAAAGTCCAGGACCAGATGACTTCACAGGTGAATTCTATCAAACATTCAGAGAACAGTTAACACCTATCCTTCTCAAACTATTCCAAATATTTGCAGAGGAAGGAACACCTCCAAACTCATTCTATGAGGCCACCATCACCCTGATATGAAAGCCAGAAAACGATGTCACAAAAAAAGAGAACTACAGCCAAATATCACTGACGAACATAGATACAAAAATCCTCAACAAGATACTAGCAAACTGATTCCAACAGTACTTTAAAAGGATCATACACCATGATCAAATGGGATTTATTCCAGGGGTGCAAGGATTTTTCAATATCTGCAAATCAATCAAGGTGATACACCATATTAACAAATTGAAGAATAAAAACTATATGATCATCTCAATAAATACAGAAAAAGCCTTTGATAAAATTCAACATCCATTTATGATAAAAACTCTACAGAAAGTGGGCATATAGGGAACATACCTCAACATAATAAAGGCCATATATGACAAACCCACAGCTAACACCATACTCAATGGTGAAAAGCTGAAAGTATTTCCTCTAAGATCTGGAACAAGAATGGCCACTCTGTATAAAAAAAGTAAGTAAAATAAAATTCAAAAATTAAAAATTAAAAAAAAAAAAAAAAAAAGAATGCCCACTCTCACCACTTTTATTCAACATAGTTCTGGAAGTCCTAGCCACAGCAATCAGAGAAGAAAAAGAAATAAAAGGAATCCAAACTGAAAAAGAAGAAGTATAACTGTCACTGTTTGAAGATGACATGATGTTATACATAGAAAAATCCTAAAGATGCTACCAGAAAATTACTAGAGCTCATTGGTAAATGAGTGAATTTACCAGTGAATTTGGTAAAGTTGCTGTATACAAAATTAATACAGAGAAATCTTGCATTTATATACACTAAAAATGAAAGATCAGAAAGAGAAATGAAAGAAACAATCCCATTTACCATCACATCAAAAAGAATAAAATATCTAGGAATAAACCTACCCAAGGAGGCAAAAGACCTGTACTCCAAAAAGTATAAGACACTGATGAAAGAAACTGAAGACAACACAAACAGATGAAAAGATATACTGTATTTTTGGATTGGAAGAATCAATATTGTTAAAGTGACCATACTACCCAAGGCAATCTACCAATTCAGTGCAATCCTTATCAAATTACCAATGGCATTTTCCATAGAACTAGAACAAAAATCTGTAAAATTTGTATGGAAATGCAAAAGACCCATAACTGCCAAAACAATCTTGAGAAAGAAGAACAAAGCTGGAGGAATCACATTCTCTGACTTCAGGCTATACTACAAGGCTACCGTAATCAAAACAGTATGGTGCTGGCACAAAAACAGGCATATAGATCAGTGGAATAGGATAGAAAGCCCAGAAATAAACCCACACACTTGTGGTCAATTAATCTACAACAAAGGAGGCAAGAATATACAATGGAGAAAAGACAGCTCCTTCAATAAGTGGTGCTGGGAAAACTGGACAGCTACATGTAAAAGAATGAAATTAGAACATTCTCTAACACCACACACAAAAACTCAAAATGGATTAAAGATCTAAATGTAAGACCAGATACTATAAAAATCCTAGAGGAAAATATAGGCAGAACACTCATTGACATAAATTGCAGCAATATTTTTTTGTTTGGATCTCCCTCCTAAAGGAATGGAAATAAAAACAAAAATAAACAAATGGGACCTAATTAAGTTTAAAAGCTTTTGTACAGCAAAGGAAACCATAAACCAAATAAAAAGACAGGGCTTCCCTGGTGGTGCAGTGGAGAGTCCACCTGCTGATGCAGGGGACACGGGTTCGTGCCCTGGTCCAGGAAGATCCCACATGCCACAGAGCGGCTGGGCCCGTGAGCCATGGCCACTGAGCCTGCACGTCCGGAGCCTGTGCTCCACAACGGGAGAGGACACAACAGTGAGAGGCCCACGTACCACAAAAAAATTTAAAAATTAAAAAAATAAAATAAAAAGACAACCTACGCACTAGGAGAAAATATTTGCCAACAATGCTTCCAACAAGGGATTAATTTCTAAAATATACAAACAGCTCATATAGCTTAATATCAAAAAAGTAAACAACCCAATCAAAAAATGGGCAGAAGATCTAAATAGAATTTTTTCCAAATAAGACATACTGATGGCCAACAAGCACATGAAACGATGCTCAATATCACTAATTATTAGAGAAATGTAAATCAAAACTACAATGAGGTATCACCTCACACCAGTCAGAATGGCCATCATTAAAAACTCTACAAACAGGACTTTCCTGATGGTGCAGTGGTTAAGAATCCACCTGCCAGTACAGGGGACATGGGTTCGAGCCCTGGTCCGGGAAGATCCCACATGCCATGGAGCAGCTAAGCCTATGTGCCACAACTACTGAGCCTGTGCTCTAGAGCCCATGAGCCACAACTACTGAAGCCTGTGCACCTAGAGCTTGTGCTCCGCAGCAAGAGAAGCCACCGCAATGAGAAGCCTGTGCACCGCATTGAAGAGTAGCCCCTGCTTGCCGCAACTCGGGAATGCCAATGCACAGCAACAAAAACCCAATGCAGCCAAAAAATAAATTAATTAATTAAAAAATAAACAAACCTCTACAAACGATAAATGCTGGAGAAGGTGAGGAGTAAAGGGAACCCTCCTACACTGTTAGTGGGAATGTAAATTGGTTCAGCACTATGGAGAACAGTATGAAGTTTCCTTAAAAACCAAAAATAGAGTTACCATATGATCCTGCAATCCTACTCCTGGGTGTATATCCAGAGAAAACTCTAATTTTAAAAGATACATGTACCCCAATGTTCATAGCAGCACTATTTACAATAGCCAAGAGATGGAAGCAACCTAAATGCCCATCGACATATGAATGCATAAAGAAGATGTGGTGTGTATATATATATATATATATATATATATATATATATATATATAAATATATGAATTTACTCAGCCATAAAAAAGAATGAAGTAATGCCATCTGCAGCAACATGGATGGACCTAGAGATTATCATACTAAGTGAAGTAAATCAGATGGAGAAAGACAAATATTATACGATATCACTTAAATGTGGAATCTAAAAGAATGATACAAATGAACTTATTTACAAAACAGAAATAGACTCACAGACATAGAAAACAAACTATGGTTACCAAAGGGGATAGATAGCGGGAGAGAGGAGGTAGATAAATAAGGAGTTTGAGATTAACACATACACATTACTATGTACAAAACAGATAAACAACAAGGACCTACTACATAGCATGGGAAATATATTCAATATATTATAGTAATTTATAATGGAAAAGAATCTGAAAAAGAATATATGTATGTATAAGTGAATCACTTTGCTGTACACCTGAAACTAAATCAACACTGTAAATTAACTATACTTCAATTTGAAAAATGGTTTAAAAAAAGAACTGTAGGGCTTCCCTGGTGGGATAGTGGTTAAGAATCTGCCTGCCAATGCAGGGGACACAGGTTCGAGCCCTGGTCTGGGACGATCCCACATGCCACGGAGCAACTAAGCCCGTGAGTCACAACTACTGAGCCCGAGCTCTAGAGTCCGTTAGCCACAACTACTGAGCTCACGTGCCACAACTACTGAAGCCTGCACGCCTAGAGCCCATGCTTCGCAACAAGAGAAGTCACCAATGAGAAGCTCACATGCAGCAACGAAGACCCAATGAAGCCAAAAATAAATAAATAAATAAATTTGTAAAAAAAAATGTGTATGTGTGTAAATTATGTATTCTGACTGAAAACTGATTTATATTTTCAAATTTGGCTCCATCATTAGAGATCCTTTAAATTCATATCTCTCCACCTAGTTACTGTAATGCACCTTTTGGATTGGGGTTAGGACTCAGGGAGAACAGCTTCAGGCTGCAGCAGAGCAGGGCTCAAGTATTGGAAAGTGTTTGTGAGGCTCTTGGGGTCCTATCCGAGAAGAAAGCAGACTTGAAAACTGCTTGTGCATTGGAGCTTGCTCTCTCTTATGGCTCTTGGAAATGAGACTGCCCCATGAAGAAGCCCAAGCAAGCTTCCTAGAAGATGAGAGACACGGTCCTAATCATCCTTGTTGCCCCAGCTGATAGCAGGCAACAACCAGTCAGCACACAGTGGCCAGTCAATCCAGCACTGATGAATGAACAACTGAGCTGACTCATGACAGGGGAACCACCTCGTTGATCAGACCATCAGAGGAATGAAAGCGTAAGCAGATACCTAGTCAAGACAGAAACTCTCTCCTGTCAGGTATATACTTGATGATACAGCGTATATAATTTAAAAGGCACCAGGCTTTTTTTTTCTTTTTGATGGGAATCATTTGAGAAAGAATTGATCAGAATCCCTGTGCTTACAGGGCCCAAACCAGAGCAGTACTATAAACAGAAGTGAGGGAAGCCACACATATGCAAGCCCCCCAAGATTCTAATATCAATGAGGATCACGGAGCAACTAAGCCCGTGAGTCACAACTACTGAGCCCGAGCTCTAGAGTCCGTTAGCCACAACTACTGAGCTCACGTGCCACAACTACTGAAGCCTGCACGCCTAGAGCCCATGCTTCGCAACAAGAGAAGTCACCAATGAGAAGCTCACATGCAGCAACGAAGACCCAATGAAGCCAAAAATAAATAAATAAATAAATTTGTAAAAAAAAATGTGTATGTGTGTAAATTATGTATTCTGACTGAAAACTGATTTATATTTTCAAATTTGGCTCCATCATTAGAGATCCTTTAAATTCATATCTCTCCACCTAGTTACTGTAATGCACCTTTTGGATTGGGGTTAGGACTCAGGGAGAACAGCTTCAGGCTGCAGCAGAGCAGGGCTCAAGTATTGGAAAGTGTTTGTGAGGCTCTTGGGGTCCTATCCGAGAAGAAAGCAGACTTGAAAACTGCTTGTGCATTGGAGCTTGCTCTCTCTTATGGCTCTTGGAAATGAGACTGCCCCATGAAGAAGCCCAAGCAAGCTTCCTAGAAGATGAGAGACACGGTCCTAATCATCCTTGTTGCCCCAGCTGATAGCAGGCAACAACCAGTCAGCACACAGTGGCCAGTCAATCCAGCACTGATGAATGAACAACTGAGCTGACTCATGACAGGGGAACCACCTCGTTGATCAGACCATCAGAGGAATGAAAGCGTAAGCAGATACCTAGTCAAGACAGAAACTCTCTCCTGTCAGGTATATACTTGATGATACAGCGTATATAATTTAAAAGGCACCAGGCTTTTTTTTTCTTTTTGATGGGAATCATTTGAGAAAGAATTGATCAGAATCCCTGTGCTTACAGGGCCCAAACCAGAGCAGTACTATAAACAGAAGTGAGGGAAGCCACACATATGCAAGCCCCCCAAGATTCTAATATCAATGAGGATAAGATAAAATTCATAATCTGCCACTACAAAGAGGACATTGAGGACAATTGGAAATTATATGTGATCAACTCAAAGTGCACTAAGTTTTACACTTTGAGATTTACAATTTAAGAGTATCGTTGCCCAAGAAAACTTGCAATGTCCTGAAATCTTATAAATCATGTATGAAATGTGATAGAGGGATTCCCAAATTTGACAAACCTGCACAATTTGTGTGTCATTACAAGTATGGTATAGGGAGTTCCCTGGTGGCCTAGTGGTTAGGATTTTGGGCTTTCACTGCCATGGTCCAGGTTCAATCCCTGGTCAGGGAACTGAGATCCCGCAAGCTGGGCATGGCCAAAAAATTATATATGGTATAAAACCAAAATAAACTCTTTTAAGTTATTGAAACAAAACAAAACCAAGTTTGATCAACACTGGATTCTCTCCAAGATTACAAAATATCTCTAATGTAACTGTCTTATGAAGAGCACATTGTCTTATGAAAAGGATATCAAAGAAAGTGGATCCTAAAAAGTAGGAGGAAAAAGTTCCATAGAGGTGTGTCAGACAGGTAATAAGACAAAAATATTATTCTTTTAGACTTGGGAATATTTGTGATATTTGTCAGCTTTTCAACATTTGTGATTGGTGTGATTTCTTTTCTCATTTTAATTAAATATTCACATTTATACCTAATTCTGCATTTGTAATCTTGTATTCCTTTTCTTCAAGAGAATTCTCAAAATTGTATAAGCTTCAAGCCACTCCAAACCTAGACCTGGATCTGCCTGGTCCAGATGCAAGGATAGTTTGATGGGTATCACTTGATATAGACTCAACAATGTCATCAAGGATTTCCTTTCATTCCATCCCTCTGCTTTGACATCTATGATGTCAGCTTCATCTTAATGCTTGCTTCCTTCATGGTGATGAAATGGCTGTAGGAGTTCCAAGTTTCCTCTGTATTCTACTCTATTCAGAAGGAAAGTGACAGCTGACTTTCCACTGTTCTCTCAAAAGAATGAGAACCTTCTGAAACAGAGGCCCCATTCATTAGCCTGAATTGGTTACTTGCCCCTTCCGGAATCAAGTTGGCTTAGGTTTGGATTACCTGAACAACTCAGTGTAGTAAGGTGGATGGAATTATAGCAATGGGGTCAATCCCCTGTCAAAAACTTCTGGCTGGTGCACAGTGAAGGTAAAAATGAAGCTGAGGAGATGATACATGTCCAGTGGAGAGAAGACATGAGAAGGGTAAGATGGTTATTCATTTATTCAACAACCATCTCCCTAGAACATACCATGGACTCAATTCTGTGTCAAGTGTCAGATATCAGGATGCTAAAGATGAATAAGAAATAGATATTTCCTGGATCCTCTTAATTGAAGAAGACTCTTCATTTTTTAAAAAAATTGGACTTGGGATATCTGATTCTAATACTACTACAAAATGAATTTAGAAACTTCAATAAATTCCACTTTTAAGTCTCCACTTATTCAATAAACACACAACACATGCCTAACTGCATACTCATCATGGAACGGGACACAAAATGCAGTTTCTGACATCATGAGTTAAAACACTTGTTGAGATGTCTTAAACTAATGAAATTTTAAAGTAGAAAATGTTTAAATAGCTAAAATAAATAAATATCTGTTCAAGATGGCAACAGAAGAAATGATTCAAGATAGTACGAGAATAGCTTCTGATGATTGGTACAGATGGTAATAAAGCTACAGGAGTTTAAAAAATTTATGTATGGATATATATATATATATATTTATTTAAGGAAGCTATTAATTCTTACTGAGAAAGTAGATGATAGGCATTGGCCTAAAGTACATACTTGAATTTTCACTTTCAACCAGGGATTGTTATTAGTGATTATTTCCAAGCTAGGTGATAAATAGGAAGCAGATAGAAGCATGCACTCTCTTGTCGAGATCATACTTCCCCAAGTCAGAGATCAGACAGAAAACACAACAGTTGCTACTTCAGTAGGCTAAGAGGGATTTGCATAGAACACAGTCCGAGTCTAGCATTTCATGACTTCGTCTCTTAGTCTCTAAAGAAGGTAAAGTGGTACAATGGAAAGAACATTAGTCCAGGAGCCAGAAGACTTGGTTTCTATTCCCAACTCTGCTAATTTACCTGACACCCTGGGCAAGCCATAATCTTTCTGAGCTTAGTTTACTCAGAACATAAACCAATTTTCTATTCAGATCATTCCCCTGTTCTATACTTTGTAGGTGCCTTAAAGGGCTGATTGCCTTGTAGGATCATTTTGCTGGACACTCTGACACTCAGTTCACAAGCCATTTCTCTGTGTAACTGCCATTTCCTCTACTCAGAAGCCCTCTTCCTTGTATTGGTTGGTTTTGCAATTGTTGGTAACTATTTGCCGACTTCCATCAGTCATGCTCCATGCACTGAGAATGGTTTATTCTCCATCCCTAGCTTTGCATTTAGCCTCTGTATTCATTCATTGCACAGATACTCATTGGGCGGCCAAAAAAAAAAAAGTAACTGAAAGTGAGGATAGGTTGTGTTATTGAAAACTTAATTTATATATATATATATATATGTGTGTGTGTGTTTAATAAAATTAAATACTGGTTTGTTTTGCTTGAGGTCTAATTAACATATAACATTATATTAGTTTCAGGTATATAACATAATGAGATGATATTAGTATATATCACAAAATGATCACTACAATAAGTCCAATTAATATCTGTCCTCATACATAGTTAAAATTTTTTTTCTCCTGATGAGGGCTTTTAAACATCTACTCTCTTAGCAACTTTCAAACATGCAATACAGTATTATTAACTGTAGGCATCATATTATACATT
Organism: Lipotes vexillifer; assembly: GCF_000442215.2. NCBI lineage: Eukaryota > Metazoa > Chordata > Mammalia > Artiodactyla > Lipotidae > Lipotes > Lipotes vexillifer. The sequence goes on from NW_006792456.1 coordinate 3,034,229, forward strand.
AAATCCCCATGACATGTATTTTATAACTGGAAGTTTGTACCCTCTGACCACCCCCTTTTCACCCATTTTACCCATTCCTTACTTCCTGCTTCAGGCAACCACCAATCTGTTCTCTGTACCTATGAGCTTGTTTGTTTTATATTCCGCATATAAGTGAGATCATATAGTATTTGACTTTCGTTGTCTGACTTATTTCACTTAGCATAATACCCTCAAGATTCATCCATGTTGTCGTAAATGGCGAGATTTCATTCTTTTTTTACATCTGAATAGTATTCAATTGTATATATAAGCCACATCTTCTTTATCCATTCATCTATCGATGGACACTTAGGTTGCTTTTATATCTTGGCTATTGTAAATAATGCTACAAAAAACAATGGAACGCATATATCTTTTCAAATTAGTAGTTTTGTTTTCTTTGGACAAATACCCGGAAATGAAATTGCTGGGTCATGAGGAACCTCCATAGTGTTTTCCATAATGGCTGCACCAATTCACGTTCCCACCAATAGGGCACAAGGGTTCCTTTTTCTCCACATCCTCACCAACACCTGTTATTTCTTATCTTTTTGATAATAGCCATTCTAACAGGTATGAGGTGATATCTCATTGTGGTTTTGCTTTGCATTTCTTTGACGATTAATGATGTTGTGAGCATCTTTTCATATACTTGTTGGTATGTCTTCTTTGGAAAAATGTCTGTTCAGATCCTCTGCCCATTTTTTTACTCATATTGTTTTTGTTTTGTTTTGTTTTGTTGATGTTGAGTTGTATGAGTTCTTATATATTTTGGATATTAACCCTTATCAGATATATGATTTGCAAATATTTTCTCTCATTCCATAGGTTGCCTTTTCATTTTATTAATGATTTCCTTTGCTGTGCAGAAGCTTTTCAGTTTGATGTACTCCCACTTATTTTTGCTTTGTTGTCTTTGCTTTTGAAGTCAGATCCAAAAAATTATCACCAAGACTGATGTCAAGGAACTTACTGCTTATGTTTTCTTTTAACATTTTTATGGTTTTAGGTCTTATGTTCAAGTCTGTAAGAGTTAATTTTTGTGTATGGTGTCATATAGTAGTCTACTTTCCTTCTTTTGCATGTGGTTGTCCAGTTTTCCCAACACCATTTCTTGAAGAGGCTGTCCTTACCCCACTGTATATTCTTGGCTCCTTTTTTGTAAATCAGTTGACCATATATGCATGGTTTATTTTTGGGTTCTCTATTCTGTTTTATTGATCTATGTGTCTGTTTTAAATACCAGTAATATCTGTTTTGATTACTATAGCTTTGTAATATAGTTTGAAATAAAGTAGCATCATGCCTCCAGGTTTGTTCTCCTTTCTCAAGACTGCTTTAGTTATTCAAGATCTTTTGTGGTACCATAAATATTTTAGGATTGTTGGTTCAATTTCTTTCATCAATGACATAGTTTTCAGTGTACAGGTTTTTCATCCCCCTGGTTAAATTTATCCCTAGGCATTTTATTCTGTTTTGATGCAATTGTAAATAAAATTTTTTCTTAATTCCTCTTTCTAATAGTTCATTACTAATGTATAGAAGCAAAACTGATTTTTTATACTGATTTTGTATCCTGCAACTTTACTGAATTCCTTTATTTGTTCCCACAGGTTTTTGGTGTAGTCTTTATGGCTTTTTATATATAATATCAAGTCATTTGCAAATAGTGACAGTTTTACTTCTTCCCTTCCAATTTGAATGCTTTTTATTACTTTTTCCTCCTCATTGCTGTGGCTCAGACTTCCAACACTATGTTGAATGGAAGGGCAAGATGGGCATCCTTGTCTTGTTCCTGATCTTAGAGGAAAAGCTTTCAGCTTTTCACTGTTGAGCATGATGTTATCTGTGGGCTTACCATATATGGCCTATATTATGTTGCCTCTATAACCAGTTTGTTGAGAGTTTTTATCATACATCGATGTTGAATTTTGTCAAATGCTTTTTCTGCATATATTGATGATCATTTTTATCTTTCCTTTTATTAATGTGATGTATCACATTGATTGATTTATGGATACTGGACCATCCTTGCATCCATGGAATAAATTTCACTTGATTATGGTGTATGATCCTTTTAATGTATTGTTGAATTTGGTTTGCTAAAATTTTGTTGAGAATTTTCGCATCTATGTTCATCAGGGATATTGGCCTGTATTTTCCTTTTCTTGTGGTGTCCTTGTCTGGTTTTGGTATTAAGGCAATGCTGGTCTCATAAAATGAGTTTGGAAGAGTTCCCTTGTCTTCTGTGTTTTGGAAGAGTTTGAGAAGGATTGGTATTAATTCTTCTTTGAATGTTTCGTAGAATTCATCTGTTAAGCTGTCTGGTCCTGGACTTTTGTTTTTTGGGAAGTTTTTGATTACTGATTCAAAATCGTCCAAGTAATCAAGCTATTCAGATTTTCTATTTCTTCATGATTCAGTCTTGGAAGGTTGTATGTTTCTAGAAACTTATCCATTTCTTCTAGGTTGTTGAATTTGTTGGTGTATAACTGTTCATAGTAGTCACTTATAATACTTTGTATTTCTTTGTTACCAGTTGTAATGTCTCATTTTTCATTTCTGATTGTATTTATTTGAGTCCTCTCCCTTTTTTCTTGATGAGTCTACCTAAAGGTTTGTCAATTTTGTTTATCTTTTCAAAGAACCAGCTGTTGCTTTCATTAATCTTTTCTATTGTCTTTTCGTCTCTACAGTAAGTCGCCTATATATGAACGAGTTTCATTCTGAAAGTGCATTTGTAAGTCCAATTTCTTTGTAAGTCCAACAAAATTAGCCTAGGTACCCAACTAAGATAACTGGCTATATAGTACTGTACTGTAATAGGTTTATCATACTTTTCACACAAATAATACATAAAAAGCAAACAAAAAAATAAAGAAAACATTTTTAATCTTATGGTACAGTACCTTGAAAAGTACAGTGGTACAGTACAAGAGCTGGCATATAGGGGTTGGCATTCGAGTGAACAGGCAAGAAGACTTACTGACTGGAAGAGGGAGAGGACATGGGAGATGGTAGAGCTGAAGGATTGTCAGCAATGGGAGATGGAAGGCAAGCTGCAATTTCACTCACATCTGAAGTTGATGGCACAGGTTCTGGTTCCTTGCTTGATTCAATTCTATTTACCTTCTTGAAAAAATGATCCAGTGATGTCTGGGTAGTAGCTCTTTTTTTCCCATCATGGATGACACAGTAGCACTGGATTGCATTCTGAATGGCTGCTGCAACCTTTGTGTACCGTTCGACATTTGGGTCCTGGGCCTCAAAGACTAACAGTGCCTCCTCAAATAAAGAAAATCCCCTTGCCATTTCCTGTGTCGTGACTCTCTTCAGTTCTTCAGTTACTTCTTCCTCTTCTCTATCTTTGTCCTTTCTCTGGGCCTCCAATTCCATCAG
>NW_006792457.1:0-2805 GCF_000442215.2 Lipotes vexillifer
AAAAAAAATAGCAAGTTCAGAGCAAAAAGCTACACAGTTTTTCGCACATCCGTCAGCTAATGTGTCTCTACCGAGGTGGCCTTTTTCTGGGAAAGAAGTACAGTGGAAAGTACATCCCTTGGCCCTTTGGTTTACTGACGGGGTGGGCGCAGACAGGAAGCAGCAATTGTGTGCCGCACACGAGCGTGGGGAGGTGAGGGGTGCTTACTAAACACATGTATTAATGAGTCGATGACTGTCCGAGGGTCTTCTCACTAACAAAACGTACAGAGAAGGGAAAGAATGTATGTTACTCCGTCGAGGTCATACGGGAGAGATTTACTTTGTAGGTCCAGAACAATTGAAAGGTTTATTCCATAGCTCACTTCTAGTCCCTGATAAAAATAGCCAGCGCTGGTGAGTTGTGGCACTCATAAAACTTCTTAACCATCTCCTGCCTGAGGGCCGCAAAGGTGCGACGGGAAGACGCCTAGTGGCAGAGACAAGGCAGCAAGGGGCAGTCTGGGGTTTCCCTCGGATGATGCTTTACGCTCTGCAACCCCGGCTGTGGCAATGGCCTGGGGGAGTCAACGTTGGTTGCGGTGGGAAGCAAGGGACTGAGGGATTCGGAGTTTATGCGGTGAGAGTGGAGGATGGCAGGAGAGGAAATTTGTGAGAAAAAAGAAAGTGTGCCAAGCCTACCTGTATGTCAGTGAGGCTCCAACTGGGTGAGAAAGTGAATACAATATTATTAATGTTCCGTAGTAAAACTATGTTAAGTTGAGGTCAAAATGATGTTTCTCTTCTGCTGGGGGCGGCGTGGGGGGGTGGTTCAAAAGGAAAACTGCCAAGAAGCGGATAGCTATTCAATACTGTAAAAATAAGAAGTGAGGGTCTTTCCTGCTGGCGCAGTGGTTAGGAATCCGCCAGCCAATGCAGGGGACACGGGTTCGAGGCCTGGACCGGGAAGCTCGCACCTGCTGCGGAGCAACTAAGCCCGAGCGCCACAACTACGGAGCCCGCGCGCCTAGAGCCGGTGCTGCCCAACAAGAGAAGCCCCCGCTCGCCGCAACTGGAGAAAGCCCGGGTGCAGCAACGAAGACCCGACGCAGCCAAAAATAAATGAATTTATAAAATATTAAAAAATAAGTGAAATTCTGTGTTTCGCTGCTGCTGGATAGAAGAGTATCAGTTTCCGTTTCAGCTCACCAACCCTCGGCTAGCACATTTCCGGTGACATTATAGAAAGAGCGGAGCCTGGGTTCGAGCCCTGGTCGGGGAAGATCCCACGTGCCACGGAGCAACTAAGCCCGTGCGCCGCAACGACTGAGCCTGCGCTCTGGAGCCCATGGGCCTAGAGCCCATGCTCCGCAACACGAGAAACCACTGCAATGAGGAGCCCCCGCTCCTCACAACTAGAGAAGGCTTGCGCGCAACAACGAAGACCCAACGCAGCGAAAAAAGAATAATAAACATCTATAAACTCAGTTTTATAGATTAGATACGTACAGGAAATTGGTGGTTGCCAAGGGTGGAGACGGTGGGAGGTTGCTAAAATTTGGGATAGGGCATGTGAAAAGGTACAAATCTCACTCATAAGTCATGAGGACATACTACACAGCATGATAACTAAGATTAAAAAATAAATAAAAAAAAATAAACCTACAAAACACAGAGGAGAGCACAAACGCAATCCCCCACTGCCATAAATCATGCAGTTCCCTTTCTCACACTTGGGGAAATCACAACGGTCAACATCCGCAGAACGATGAATAGGCTTCGCTCCGGGTGGGACCACTCGTACCTCGAGTCAAAGCGAAAACTTGCTGAGAAAGTCTGGGTTCTGTTTTTAAGCCTGAGCTCAGTAACCTCTACACGTATGTGTGTATGCGTATATATATTTGTATGTATGGGTCTTTGACCATGCCCGCCGGCTAGCGCAACCCTAGTTTCCCGACCGGAAGCTGAAAACAGGCCTACGGCAGTGGCAACCACTGGGTCCTCAGGGAGCACCGTGTTTCTTTTGTTTTATCTCTTAACACTAGGTGATCCTCAACACTGTCTCAGTTTCCGACGTACAGCTTCAGATCGTTCCCCATTGGACGTTACTTCAAGACACCGAATTCAATGCTCTACACAGTAAATCCTCCTTACTCAGCTACTTTACACCATAGTGTTTCGTATCTGTTAGTAGTTCCGTACTCCCCACAAACTTTTCCGAACTCTGCTCTCGATGAGGGCGGGTGTTTTCTATCCTGGAGAAAGCAAAACTATTACTGCACTTACCGGGTTTCGGAAAGTGGCATAACGACGTCCCTTCTTACGTGACTTCTCTAGTATAATAACCTGTTCTCGAGCGTATTACTGCGAACAGCAGTACGCACTACGCTTACCATTCTGCGTTCTTTCCCGGCTCACTTCTTTACTACCATACGCAAGCTCAGACTGCTTCTGAGAAACCACAATAAACATGAAGGGCATGAACAACAAAAAAGCGTTAGGCGGTTAAAGTTAACAGTAATCAAACCAGAAAACACAGACTATCAAGCTCTACGTTTCTACGCAGGTCAGTACTCTGCAGTTTCTTTCTAACCTTACGGCGAATAACTGCGGTATAACGAAACAAACGTCTCACAGAAGTCACAGGCACACGCGAACCCTGCGCTACACGCCGCGAGAAAAAAAAAACACGCGAGCAACCACAGTAAAGAACTTACTCATTCGCCGAAATCAGACACCTCTATCGTTCAACAAGCACAAACACCAGGGGAAAGCGCGAACGCAGTCCCCCACTACCACAAATTATGCAGTCGAGTTTCCCACATT
>NW_006792458.1:0-207 GCF_000442215.2 Lipotes vexillifer
CATTTTTCCAGGTTGTCCATTTTATTGGCATAGAGTTGCTTGTAGTAATCTCTCATGATCTTTAGTACTTCTGCAGTGTCAGTTGTTACTTCTCCTTTTCATATATAATTCTATTGAATTGAGTCTTCTCCCTTTTTTTCCTGGTGAATCTAGCTAATGGTTTATCAATTTTGTTTATCTTCTCAAAGAACCAGCTTTTAGTTTTAT
>NW_006792459.1:0-256 GCF_000442215.2 Lipotes vexillifer
CACTGAAGAAATCAAAGAGGAAATCAGAAAATACCTAGAAACAAATGACAATGAAAACACGATAACCCAAAACCTATGGGTTGCAGCAACAGCAGTTCTAAGAGGCAAGTTTATAGCAAAACAATCCTACCTCAAGAAACAAGACACATCTCAAATAATCAACCTAACCTTACACCTAAAGCAATTAGAGAAGGAAGAACAAAAATACCCCAAAGTTAGCAGAAGGAAAGAAATCATAAAGATCAGATCAGAAATA
>NW_006792461.1:0-248 GCF_000442215.2 Lipotes vexillifer
AAAACTACAGGCCAGTATCACTGATGAACATAGATGCAAAAATCCTCAACAAAATACTAGCAAGCTAGGGCTTCCCTGGTGGCACAGTGGTTAAGAGTCCGCCTGCCGATGCAGGGGACGTGGGTTCGTGCCCCGGTCCTGGAGGATCCCACGTGCCACAGATCCCACGTGCCACAGATCCCACGTGCCACAGAGCGACTGGGCCCGTGAGCCATGGCCGCTGAGCCTGCGCGTCCGGAGCCTGTGCT
>NW_006792462.1:0-236 GCF_000442215.2 Lipotes vexillifer
ATGACTAGATACCATTACAGTTGTATCATTATTATCGTTGAGTAACAAACCACCCCAAACTCGTTGGCATAAACCTGAGCATTTATCTTTGCCCAGCTGGGCAATTTAGCTGGCCTGGGGCAGATGTGGCTGACTTCGGGGCTTGTTCATATGTCTGCGGCCAGGTGGCGGGTGTGTGTGTATTGGGGGTGGGAGAGGGGCACTAGCCTAGGATAGCATGGGTCACAGGGCTGATA
>NW_006792463.1:0-280 GCF_000442215.2 Lipotes vexillifer
CGCCCTCAAGCGGCAGAGCAGCTCTGGGCGAATCCCCACCCCTCTGCGTGCTTCCAAGATAAAAGTCTGGGGAGGGTCCCTTCTCACACTGTGATTCCACCTGGAACAGCTCCCTTCCATAGGTGGCTGGGCCGACGGGATAATTTCTAGGCTAATTGAGCATTGCCCCCAATTCCACCCTCTCCGAGTTTTCTCCGAGAGGCTCTAGATTATTCACGTGGGAGGACATGGTTTTAAATAGCACCTCAATTTGCTTCCTCACCCATCAAGCGGGTCTCCG
>NW_006792464.1:0-384 GCF_000442215.2 Lipotes vexillifer
TAATACAAGGTGTTATCATTAGGAGAAGGTGAGTGATGGGTATACATGACCTCTCTACACATTGTTTTGCAACCCTTGGTAAATCAATAATTATTTCAAAATAAAAAAGTTAAAAAAACAGCACAGGAGTTGTGGGGAAAATAGTCTTAGGTACAGAACCTAAGAACCTAATAAAAATGTTAACACAGTTTTAGACCTGCTAAATGATTAAGAAATCCGTAATTATTGGAGTAAATATGGTACTTTACTTGCTAAATACCTTATATTTGTTTATAGAAGTGAACATCAGAACGATCACAACTTGTTGAGTACTGAAGTGGCGGAGAGAAGGTTATCAGGAGGCAAAGCTTGGATTTTAGGGTTGTCCAGGAATGGAGTCCTTAC
>NW_006792465.1:0-231 GCF_000442215.2 Lipotes vexillifer
TTTGAAACTCAAATATTTTTCTCTGTAGTTCCATCAGGTCAAGCTAAGACCAATGGGTGACATGCTTCAGGAAGGCAACTATAAGGAAGTACTTTGTAGAAAGTATAGCTGTTCGTATGCTGGCTGACTTAACTCACCAAGTAGAGCATTCAAGATACGAGGAGTGCTCAGAGGCCAGATTACCAGTACTTTTATAGCATGAATTCTTACATTGGATGAGGTGATAAAACA
>NW_006792466.1:0-302 GCF_000442215.2 Lipotes vexillifer
ACCAGAATCGAGAAGATGCGGGCTGCAAAAGCTGCACTGCAGCCTTATTCACAATAGCCAAGACAGTGAAGCAACCTAAATGTCCATCAACATATGTGTGGATGAAGAAGAAGTGGTCCACATTCACAATTGAACATTAGCCACACGGGAAACAATGCAACACGGCTACCTGATGAGCTCCATAGATGAGCTCGGAGATAATCACAGACCATGAGGTAAGTCAGAAAGCAAAACACCTGTATCCTATGATATCACTTATAGGTGTTATCTAATAACTAACACAAATGAACATATTTCCACAG
>NW_006792468.1:0-211 GCF_000442215.2 Lipotes vexillifer
ATGCCGAGTGAAGCGCAACACGCTGCAGTTCTTCATTGGAGAGCATGAAATTCCCGGCACTCCTAAAGCTTCAAGAACACCCCTCAAGCACGTTCAGCACGCCTGGGAAGTCTGCATCATTGCCCTAGTCTGAGCTGCACTGCAAAAGACCCTCGGCTTCGAATTCCACCTCGGGCCTCGTGCCTGAAGTCACCCTGCCTCCAGGAGAAAG
>NW_006792469.1:0-498 GCF_000442215.2 Lipotes vexillifer
ACACGTACACTAACCCTGAACCATTGTCGTACCCTGACCTGTACCCTACACCGTCCCCGTTCCGTAACCCTAACCCTAACCTTAAACCTAACCCTTACCCTATCCTGTGCCCTAATCCTACATCGTACACTTACACTAACCCGTGCCCTAACACGTACGGTAACCCTAAACTTCTGTCATACTCTAACCTGTCCCCTAAACCGTCCCCGTTCCGTAACCCTAACCCTAACCTTAACCCTAATCCTCACCCTATCCTGTGCCCTAATCCTACATCGTACACTTACACTAACCCGTGCCCTAACACGTACGGTAACCCTAAACTTCTGTCATACTCTAACCTGTCCCCTAAACCGTCCCCGTTCCCTAACCCTAACCCAACACTAACCCTCACCGTTACCCGAAGCCTTACCCTAACCCGTGTCCTAATCCTAACTTATACACTGACACTAACCCGTGCCCTAACACGTACACTAACGTACAACCGTTGACGTATCCTAA
>NW_006792470.1:0-4862 GCF_000442215.2 Lipotes vexillifer
ATAAAGATGTTAAAAAAAAAAAAAAAAAAAGACGACCAAATGCCAGCTACTAGGATAGTTCAGTGTTGGGGGAAATTTAGCTTAGAAAGCTACTGCTAACACCACCAAGCCCTTAGGGGGTCAGCAGGGTGACCAGTTCCCCCGACCTGCTCACATCACCATCCGCTGACCCGTGGAAGCGCCACGTTCGGTGGTAGTGAGAACATCCCACTTTGGGGCACCCTGTGGGCCAGCTCAGCTTTCAGGGGGTAGGAAGTGTCAGTTTAATCCAGAAACGATTTCTAAGCTGTAAGACTTTAATCAAATAGCACTTAAAAAATGTAAATAATATAGTTTTGTCAGTGGAAAGGATTTAACCAATTACCCGATAGCTGTGACAACTCTGGGATTTTCACTGGGCAGATAAAAGACTTTGGGCATGAAATTTCTGGGAAAACCCCACACCTGCTACCTCCAGGGGCCTCCATACTTCCCATCTTTCTGCCCCAATCCTTCCTTAGCCTGTGTAAACCTTGTCATTATTTTGGAAATAATAGCTTTGGTGGATCCCAGCTCCCATGATCCTCAAAAGCATGTAGCAATCTGTAGGAAAACATTTCTGGCGACTATACCCAGGCCCACTTATGTCTGATGTTTTGTCAATAAGCAACAATTCCCAGCTATTTCACTGAGTTCACACAGCATCTTCCTCTGATGGCCAGAAGCATCTTCTCTTCTGGGTTCCCCTCGAGACTCTGTGCAGAACACAGATAACAACCAGCCATACGGACCCCCTGAAACTCAAAGTCAGGCCAGTTTTCTACTCTGGCCATTCCCTCAGGCTTTCAAGAGTCTTCCCCTTCGGGCAAGCCTTCAGGAGAAAGGGGGTTTTAGCCTGGAGGTTCGTCTGTCATGAAGCAGAGACACAGCCATCACCACTAACAGGCTATTTACGTACTTACTCTGGACAGAATGCTTACGTCCTTGAGGTTTTATCTGGAGAAGAGCCCACAAAGGCCAGCCCCGTCAGCACGTGAATCACCTGGGGGTCTGGTTACAGGCAGATTCTGACTCAGGGGGTCTGGGGTGGTGCCTGAGACCTGGCATTTCCACAGAGGTGTAGCCTGAGTCCAGAGAAATAAACTCAATTTCGTTACCTTTCTCCCCAATTTCCCAAACATTAGTAATTTTGACAGGCAGCCTTCAATAAAATGACTTGAGACATTTAACGTGCGTTAGAAACGGGCATCAAAGACTGATTCCTGAGCCCGGCCACACAGCTGCTGAGACCCTGTTCCTCGGCCTCCCTCGAAGGGAACGGAGTCACAGACACCGTTGGGAAGGGCCTTGATAGCACGTAACCAAGTGTCACATGTTGGAACTGATGTCCCAGAAATAAACCCATTGCCGTGAGGGGTGCTGAGGACACATCCTAATGTAACAGAAATCAGCCACACAACAGAAGGGATAGCACAGCCTTCATTTTTACAGGGTGAGGATGTGGCCCCACAGACAACGTGTTCGTAACATGATGCCCTCCTGGGGAAGTTAGTGGACGGCAACACTTCTTAGTTTGTCTGTGTTTTCTTACTTGTCCAGATTGTTGTTCCCCAAAGTTTTATTATGGCAAATTTCACACGCAGAAAACTTGAAAGAAAGTATCATGAGCAACTCCACCCCATCCCTTAGAATCACCAACCTCGGAGCGCGTTTATCTTCCTGACCCACTTAGATGGGGCCATAGCCCCATCCGCCATCATCCTGTACGACCACAGCGCCATGACCGCTCCTAAGAAACGAATAGTTCCCTAATATCATCCAATTCTAGCTTGCTCCTAAAATATGAAGAATTAAAAATGTAACTTTTAATACAAGTGAGTGAGCTGGATAACACTCCAGCATCCTTTCAGACTTAAAAAAAAAAGTTGTCTTGTCAGCATCTTGACACCTGGGCCCTCATGTCTCCTACCAATCCACTGCGAGAGGGGCTTACTCTCCCAGACCGCGCCCCCCCCCATCCCGCCCACCTCCTCTGTCTGCTTTGCCTGCAGCCTGGCAGGAGGGCAGTGAGGTTGGAGCACATCCTGGAAGGGCCGAAAATACTTCCTACTTTGTTCCCAGTTTGATTCCCCAAACTGAATATGTTTCTGCAGCTCTGGTCCCACTGCTGCTGAGTGGAAGAGTTAGCTTTGTTTTTGAAAAGTTGAATTTTCACTTGTAAACCCCTATAACTTGCATGACTGATGAAAACCTTTCAAGAGACTTGTTTTAACCAAGCTGTCACCGCAGGAATGTATAGAAGTGACTCATGGATAAGTGCACTTCTTTTCACTGACTCTATGCTTCCTGAAATGGTATTTATTTATTTATTGTTAATTTCTCTAAGCCTCAGTTTCTTTTTTTTTTTTAATTTAATTTAATTTATTTTTTTATACAGCAGGTTCTTATTAGCTATCCATTTTACACATATTAGTGTATATATGTCAATCCCAATTTAAAAAGTCAATCAGTTTTACCCATTTTGTGGTTTTAATCCCCAATCTTCATAATCTTCTTTAAACGCACTTCCACAGAAGTGTTAATATAAAGTACTTGAGTTTATCATCTTTAGCACAACATGGATAGGTGGGTGATATGTGGGTGTTGACTTAATGCAGTGGAGACTTATTAGAAAGGGTATAAATTGGTTATTGCTAGAGAGAGATAATGGCTGTGAGAGTGTAGCTAATGACCTGACTGCAAATGGCAGGAGAATTTGCTGCTCAGTGAATGGGGATGATTCTATCTGATACCTATAATGTAAATAGCTTCCTATAATTGCAAAGAATTTGAGGCGAAAATTTCAATTTATTCTTTTCCACTGTCCTTCCCTAACTCTGTCATAGTTTAGACACTTTCTTTCAAGAGCTACAGATTAGGACGTATGCTCATCAGAATGCAAACTTACAAAGAACCTGAGACACCCCTGGCCTTTGATGTACAAAGAAATTTGATTAACTGACTTTGCTCCTTTAATTTATTTTTCATGCGTGTTCCACAATTTTCAATTCTATCTAAATTTGCTGTGAAGTGCCAGGACAACATTTACACTATTCTTTTCTTTCAAAATTCGAGGTGGGTTTTTCTAAAATCGGCAGACTGTTTGAAATGATCACTTGAAGATGTATTACTCCGGGATCTCTTGGGATTCCCTCCTGACTCATTTTGTAGAGCAGGCTGGGGGACACGGCTGCTTCCACAAACCTTCTCGCTTCCAGATCTCTGGCTTTATCATTTTCGTTTCGTTTCGTGTTTCTTGAGCACACGTTTCTTTTTATGCTCCAGTTTGCCTGCGGCCACTGGGTGGCTGGGCTGTGTGGGGACATCTCCGTCGGGCACTTACCACATCCTTAGCAAGAGCCGGGACACAACCAGGCTTGTGTGTCCTGGCAGGGGTCTGGAAGCAGTGGCTGTTCGTTCCCTGGAGGACTGGTCAGATCTCAGAGGCTGTAGCAGCTGTGCTGCTCAGAAGCATCATCATGAGCTCTGGTCTTCAATGTGCTGTCTTTGCTGATGGGGACTCCTGGGCAAACTGCAGACCCAGGGGCAGTTTCTCTGTGGCCCATGATCTCCTCGTCCCCTGCATTGCCACGTGGCCCACGAATCCTCAGGGTCACTCTACCTGTTGTCTGCTCTTCCCTGGGCCGACGGCACAGCGACCGAGCCACGCCCCCTGCCACCGCCGCCACCCAGGGAGCATCGCCCCTCCGCACGGAAGGACTGGGGGACCCATGCTGGACACCGAATCCCGACGCTGGCGTTAACATGACTAGTGAAGCCGGGGTCCCTTAGATGAGGAAGGAAATCATCAAAGCCCCCAGCTCTGTGAGTCTGCGGGTCCGTGCGTCGGACTTGGTGATGTTCAGATTATTAACTTTTGGGCAGAGCTGTTTTGGGGGCGAGAGAACGTCCCAACACCTCTCGAGAGACCCCATTGTTGAGTTCCTTATACCATTCACGTTTCTACAGGCCTGCTGAGTAAGATCTTTGTGGTTCTGGAACCATTTCTTTTATTTCAGAAAACATACTATTGTTTTGGTTTTACTTTATGCCACTTACCCGTTTGGTTTAACGTAATTAACACAAAAATCCCAAAACACTAGTCTAGTGATGGTTTACAATCCCTCCAGAATATATCTATTTATGTATTAACAATAGGAAGCCTGCTTTAACATGACTTAACTTAAGCCAGTATTTAACTGGGCTCACGATGTTTTTATTAACCACAGAGGGCTGAATGAATCTAAATTTGTTCAATCAATTCAGTGAGCTGTGATTATAAAATTACAGCTTGGGAGAAAAGTTATCTCATGTAATGGAAATTTCAGTATTCCAAGCTCAGGGTTTTGGTTCAACAGCCATTTAATTTAAGCTTCGCTTTTTGAAAGGGCCGTAACCAATAACCCTGTATCTGTTCTTAAAATGAGGACTGGACTTGAAGGTTATCTGACCTTTAAACGTTACTAGGGAAACAGCTAAGTGTGACTAGTACGGTGCTAGTTTAATGGGCAAAGCATACAGTTCAGGTTCAAAACAACTGTTCTGTCATCTATGTCTACAAAAAAATAAAGCCAGGCAAATAAGAGAAGAAATTAAGAAAATCATAAAAAGGGTCAAGCAGATCTATTCTCTGTTCTTTGCCTCTGAGCCTCACAGAAATGCAGTTGCACGTAGTTATTAAACGGTGGTAGGAAACCCCATGCAGAGTCGTGATTATTGAGCTGGTGCCTGTGGAACGGGGTCTTCCCCAGCCTGGCCGAGGGCGGCTGCAGGATGCGTGGGGTTTAGATGCTACGCTTTAGGAAGGCGTGAGCAGGGCTGTGACCCCCCCCCCCCGGGGGTGA
>NW_006792471.1:0-2616 GCF_000442215.2 Lipotes vexillifer
AAAAAAAAAAAAAAAAAAAAAAAAAAAAGAAGGAAATACTGGCATTTGCAAAAACATGGATGAACCATGAGTACATTATGCTAAGTGAAATGAGTCAGAGAAAAACAAATATTGTATGATATCACTTATATGTGGAATGTAAAAAGCCAAACCCATAGAAATGGGAGTAGATTGTTTGTCACCGAGGGCCAGAGGATGGAGAAAAGGAGGGTTGCTGGTCAAAGGGTACAGACTTTCAGTTAAAAGATGAATAAGTTCAGGGAATCTAATGTACACAATGGTGACTATATAGTCAACAATACTGTATTGTATACTTGAAATTTGATAAGAGAGTAGATATTGAATGTTCTCTCTCTCTACACACACACACACACACACAAAGTACTATGTGAGGTGATGGATATGTTAACTAAACTTATGGTAGTAATCACTTCACAATACATAAGCATATGTATATGTATGTCAAATCCTCACACTGTATACCTTAAACTTACACAATGTTTTCTGTCAATTGTTTAATGGGTATAGAATTTTAGATATGTAAGAGGAAAAATTCTAGAGATCTGTTTTAAAATAATCTGTTTTAAAACAAGTGTACTAAATGTACACTTAAAAATTATTAAGTTTAGCACTTTATATTGGAGGATAGTTGATTAACAATGTTGTGTCACTTTCAGGTGTACAGCAAAGTGATTCAGTTATACATATACATGTATCTATTCTTTCTCAAATTCTTTTAAAAGTTTGTTTTTTAAAACCAACAATTCATTCACATATTCTGGATTCACTGGAAAATGTGTAGTTTATCATAAAACTACTTGGGTTCAAATACTGATTTGACTCCTTACTGAGCCATGTGATCCAGGTCAAATTATTGAATTTATAAAGTCTTTTTTTCCTTATCTGCAAATTTGTCATAATTATAAGAACCTACTCACAGGTTTGTTGAATTTCTGAGTGACCTCCCTTTGCTCCTACATGGCAAATAGAGAGATAAGAAATATTCTGTGGTAATACAAGTTACTGGATTTAAGGAGATTGGTTGTTCGATTGCTCTAGTATTATAATCCCATTACTAGAAGTGAGAAAAATTAGAACTTCCATTTCAAATGACCCCTTATTGAAAAAATTATCAGGAAGAAACTTTAAAGAGTTCACTATTGCAAAATGAGAAAAGCATAAATCAGTCTACAAACATTATAATAGTAAATATTACAGTAGAAAGAAAGAATTTTGAAACACTAAATTTGAACCTGAATTGTCATAGGCCTTCCATTACCAAGAGTCTCAAAATATTTGGCATTTTTAGGGGAAAAAAAGGAAGTAGAAATATCTTCTCCTGCTGAGTCATAGATTTGGGCAGTTAAGACATAGTTATTTTCTGAAAGAAAGAGGTAGCTTATCTTATCTTAAAGAAGTATTGTATTCTTAAAGCAATAGATATAAACTGTCCTGTAAATTCAAAACAAATTCATGTATTTTTATATATAATACTTGCTTTTTGGAATATGAAGAATATATGAAAACTAAAAGACATTCTTTGAGTAGGAAATCAATTATGTAACTAAAACTATTTTTGTTTCAGAATTTGCTAAATCATTTGATTAAAATACAAAAAGCTCAGGTTTTAATGCTTTCATTTAAAGTATCAAAATAATATGTAGTAGCATAAAATAAATTTTGAGAGAGAGATTATAAACACTGAAAATAAAACTGTTTTTCAGATAAAAATACCTACTATATTTTAATCATTGCGTTTTCCCTTTACATGTCATTTGAATAACAAAATCTAGAAAATATTTTGGAAGCTTTAATGCTTAGAAACCACAAGAGTGGATACTGAACTAACAGACATTAAAATTGGGGATACATTTAAAAAATATCAATATGTTAAATTTCTTCAAAAATGAAAGTAATATAATAAAGAAAAAATATGAAATCTAAAAGATAGCCTTGAATGGGAAATAAATTATATAATTAAACCTCCATTGTTGTTTCAGGATTTGCTAAATAATTTGATTAAGGTACATTGATCCCAGTTTCAAATATGTGATGTGTTAGTCATCAGAACCACTACAATCACTTTCAAAATCAGAAGAGTACACTTGGCACCAGTCTACTCAGAAGAAAAAATCATAGGAACCACAGCCTGCCAGCTGGGCAACATCAAATGTTCTCTGAATGGTAGTCCTTGCAGTAGTCCTCAGGAGGATAGAGGGCTGTAGGGAGCCATTTTTTCTACAGGTTATTGATCAAGTGCAAAGGTTAAAATCCACTGGTGGACATGGAAGCCACGCTGGCTTAAAAGCTTCAAGTACCATGAAGGGTGATATGTCTTGGAACAACTCTAAACATAGCTTCCAATTTTATGCACCCATTTATAAGGTATGTACCCATTTATAAGGTGTGTGCCCATTTATAAAGGGCTCCAGTCTGAAAGAAATGCAAACCAAGGAGCCTCTACCAGGATTTTATAGTCCTCCCAGTAGAGGTGTAGTTATTTTTTTTTATTATTTTTTTTATTTTTTTGTGGTACGTGGGCCTCTCACTGTTTGGCCTCTCCCATTGCGGAGCACAGGCTCTGGACGCGCAGGCCCAGCGGCCATGGCTCACGGG
>NW_006792472.1:0-415 GCF_000442215.2 Lipotes vexillifer
ACCCACAGCTGTGTGAGACATAAGGCTGGACACTAGGGGCTGATAGCATTGGTGAGGTTTGGTTAGCAAAGGCAAATCCTTTGAAGTCGTACTGCATGGTATCAATTCTATGGGGCCCAACTCCACAGGTTTAATGGATTCTTCCTTCCACTAAAACATTCATGGGAATCCCAGAGTATGGTCCACCGTGTGATTGGGCAACGTTCCTAAAATGCATCTCAGTTTACGTTCCCTGGAACACGTGTTGGGCATTCAAGACGCTTTCCTGACACCCCTCACACTTGCAGAGTAAGTGCCTTTAACGTCCTATTTGGCACAATTTGCAATTTCAGGGTAAGATGGACAGGAATGGGGAGAACCAACGAGAGACTAGCTGTAGGTGTTTGGACGAGCACATTGAACTCTAATTTCTCAC
>NW_006792472.1:425-866 GCF_000442215.2 Lipotes vexillifer
GACGTGCCTGAACCAGACTAGGGTCTGAAGCAATCCTGCGGGATGGCGGCCAGCTCACAAGAAAGCGAGGGGAGAAAAGGTGCTCAGGGCCACTATAATTCACAAACCTGCAGAGGTATATATGACAGCTTTCGTCCAAAAATATATTGAAGTAAGTCTGCGAAGAGAACTTGAAAGTGAGGCAGAATTGCAGGAAACCGATTTCAGGAGGTGGTTTGGAATTGCATTTAAAGCCTATGAAAATAGGATGAACGCCAACCAGGATGCATTGGCCAAAAAGGGCGTATGCGTTTTTTTCCTGAACATATTCAAAAAAAAACTCATAGGCCTTTTTTGGCCAGCCAAGCAAGCTTGCAATGGAAATCTGCGCTAAAATGAACTCTTACTTGCCCCTGGTCAAAAAGGACATCTGAAAAAAGTGTAAAATCCAGAAATGCAGGA
>NW_006792474.1:0-4790 GCF_000442215.2 Lipotes vexillifer
AGACAGGTGTGAAGTCCTCTGTGAGATGGCACAGCCCTAATGCAATGAGCATACACACCACGCCTTCAGTGCAACGCAAAGCAGGGGATTGTACCCGGTTTCCATGAGGAAGTATATTAGAGATGCGTGAAGAGAAAGCTCAGCGTCCTCAGTCGCTCTGATATTTGTCAGATAGATATTGCTCTCCTTCCTCTGCCCCATAGAGGAAGGAGCTCTCCTTTTCTTGCCATCAAAATCCAAAAGAGAGCCGGGAGAGACATCCGATGACAGCATGAAGGAGGTACATGCTGGGAGAGGGAAGGCTGGTGGGTTGCCTGGGAGGTGCATTGGAACTGAAAGTGAACAAGGATAAAACAAGGGGATGCTTCAGGCTGGCATTATATGCGAGGAGGGATGGGGGGTGGGGGGCTTTGAATCCGAATTGCTCTGAAAAAGAGACTAGCTGCCAAATCTGACCACAGAGGAGATTGACCACTGTGACTTCTCACCCTCTGTTGTCAAAGGGAACAGCCCTGGCACTGGCTAAGACTTCGCTTTCTGTCATATTGTATTTGTGTTCAGCGCTTCTCACTATTATTTCTTCCCCACTTGTCTCCCTGTTATGTTATGCTGGCTGAAAGAATGCCCATATGTTTTAGAAACACCTTGGCCATGGATGTAGGGGCTGAGCAGAAAACAGATATGAGTTATTGTTTGGCCAGTCTCTCTGTGTTCTTCTTGTACCACATGCCAAGAATCACCTCTTGGGAGTAGGTCAGCAGTTCTAGAATCTGTTTTGTTTACTGATATATCTCCAGTACAGTGCCTGGCACATAGTGGGTGCTCAAAAATATATTTGAATGAATGGATATATAATGAAGTGCAAGGAAAATGGGAAAGTCACAGAATCACCAACCCAGGGCTAAGAATACCAGAAACCATTAGAGGTAAATTCTCCTAAGACTTCTCCACTGGTACGATGGCATCAGGTTGAGGTGGGATACAGGATTGTCATGAAATGTCCCAGATTTTATCCTCCATCATTTCCCACAGCCACTTACAGGTGAGGTGGATTAGTGCTGTAGATCACTGTGATTCAATATCTTTGCATGTAGCAAGAAAATAATACCTTTCTTAAAGAGTTTTGGGAGGATTAAAAGAAGTAACACATAAATCGCCTACTATAATGCTCAGCGAATGCATTGAGCATAATAAGTGCTCAATGAATGGTAGTTAATTAATTATTATCCAGAAGGTGTGTCATGCCCCCTTGACACTGCATACTAGGGATGATTAATCTGTGACCTTTGGTTAGCTAGTTGTATTCTTCTAAGCCCTTTACTCCCATTTACCATTCATTTTCTTATTCCACTACCTATACTGAGTACCTACTTAGCCAGATTCTAAGCTAGATTCTGGGGATGGAATAATAAACAAGGCAGAGTGTTCCCTGCTGCAATACCCTTGATGCTTCCTGCAGAGATGACAGCCCTCATCCCAGGAGCCTCCCTTGTAGATCCATCCACTTCTTTCTGGTCAGGGGAAGACCTGGCTTTCTGTCACACAATCTGTAATGTCAATCACTTTACTTAGCTTGATTGGTGGCATCCACAATAGGGGAGATGGAGAGCCACTGCTCCCTCTGTTGGAATGCTTTTCCCCTAGAACCTTGTTTGACTCACCCCTCTTCACTCAGAACTCCGCACAAATGGTGTTTCCCAGGGAAGAATTTCTGCATTCCCAATCTGCTCTACCCCATCAGTCCACGTTACATCACCTGTTCTATTATCCTCAGAGCACTTACCAATGTCCAATGTTATTTGAGTCATATAATCCTTTATTTGTTTATAGTCTGTCTCCCCTTCTAGAATATAATCTCATGAGGTCAGGGACAATATATGCCTTTTTAACAGTTGGTACCATTGCACTTAGAATGGGGACTGGCATATCATCGTTATTTGATACATGTCTGTCTCCAAACTCCCAGAGGCTCCTTTGGGCATCTCCCAGAGATTCTGGAAGGTAGAATTTTCTACTGCAGTTTGATAAGGGATTCATCTGACAATAGAGTCAAAGAAATCAGCCATAACCAGCGGAGTTGACAGTGTCCTTTTAAGAGCTGGCATGGAACATTTGATAAAAATACAGTGAGAGATCAGAGCACAATGAATCATATTTAGGAGAAAATCTCTTTTGAAAAGCCCAGGGTAGGTCATGTTTTTTTCATGCTTGTCAACTTGGCTGAATAATTTGCTTAAAATAAGTGGACGAGAATGGTAAGTTGCTATGTAAGGGAAATGAAACAGACTCCTGGCTTCGTGTGCAACACTTTTCAGCTTCCGAAGGGTCTGGCTTGGGTGGTGGTGAGCTTTGTGGGTGGGGAGGTGGCTCATGCATTTAGACAGGTTTAATGTCTTCTTGGCTTTAGCACAAGATTTCTGGGGCATCAGCACATTAGCCAATTTCCAGTGCAAACAGATTTGATCCATCACTGATGTTGAAAAAAAAACCCTACCTCTCAGATCTGTCAGGTTCTCAAACATGAGGCAAATGAGTTAATATCTTCTCATTGTTTTCTTATTTAAGCCAATCTTGAATAACGATGTGTCTCTGTCGGCAGTCTTTTAATAAAGTGAGAGTTCCTTTACATAACTTCTCCAGGGAGAATGCTGTGGCTTTAAAAACACAGGGAACCACAATGTCCAAAATGTAAGCAACAAGGCTAATCTCCACAATGTTGGGCCTGGGATTTTAGCAGCAGACCAGGGAACAGCTCAGTATTTGTGGCACAGGCTTCGGGGGCAATGTGCACAGGAAGCTAGAGTTGGATGTCTTTTAGGCTGTAGCGGGGGAGGTTGGATGCTTTGGTGACTGGGACAATGCAGACTTAGTGCCAGTCTTAGCAATGGGGGAGGTTCAGTTTATGACTTAGTGCCAAAGCCATGGCACAGGGACAAATGGAGAAAAACCACATGGAATGGCCTAGTTCTCCTTGCTTCCACCTGTCTACAAATAGGGATGCAAGTCTCTGGGAAACCCATATTTGGCTTACTGGCAGTTCACAGCTTGCTCACCAGGCCCAACCTGGACAGAACCCAGTTTCCAAAACTGTCCCTCCTTCCTCCTTTTGTCAAAATCCCCTTGCTGTCACCCAACCACTTTGCTGTAAAGAGCTAGTAACCAAATTCATATTAATGACTTGTGTTGTAGGTCACTCATAAGATGGCCCCAGTGATCTTTGCCTCCTGGTATTCACAACCTGTGTACACCCGTCCCCTTCTAGCCAGTAGAATACTTCAGCACTGAGGGAATGCTGCTTCCATGATTAGATTAGAAAAGATTACCGTACATCTTACTAGCAGACTCTCTGTATTGCTTTCTCTGCTTGCACGCTCCTGGTGAATGAGAAGTCAGGTTGGAGAGGCCCATGTGGCAGGGAACTGAGGTCGGCCTCTGGGTAATGGCCAGTAGGAAACAGGAGCTCTCAGTCCAATAACTCACAAAGAACTGAATCCTGCCAACAACGGTGTGAGTTTGGAAGTAAATCCTTCCCAGGGGAGCTTTCAGATGAGATCTCGGCCCTGGCTGATACGTAGATTACAGCCTTGTGAGACACTGCATGTAGAGGACCCAGCTAAGTTGTGCTCAGATTTCTGACCCACAAAAATCCGTGAGATGGTAAATGTGTGTCCTTTTAAACCACAGAATTTGTGTTAATTTGTCGTACAATAATAGGGAACTTGCACGACTGACAAAGGCTTAGTGGGCTACATGTTCTGGGGAGGGTACATGTCAACACGCTACAGCTCGGTAACCAAAGAAGCACATCTCTGATGCTGAGGCTTTGTGGTGGGCAGGATGGACAATTTGTGGACTATTAACAGGGAGAGATTGGGGGTGGTTTCTGGAGCTTGTTTCTGAGGTTTGTCAAAAGACTGTCACTTCACTCAATTGCAAGGAACCACAGAATCTCTGTTCCTCAGTTTTTCCCTTCTAAAGAAAACCTCTCAAGGCCTGGCCAGCCTGTCCCAGAGGCAGCCATGATCTGCCTTCTTGGGTTTTCATGCTGACAGGGGTTTAAATGACTTTCCACCCATTTGCTTGGCAAGTACTCATCCGTGACCTCTCTTGCTCTTTTATCAATCGACTAGTGCCCTGCTTGCTCTACATTTATGTGACCTGCTGGCCCCCAAGGGCATTTGAGTTGGCTACCCCTGGCACCGGAATCCTCTAGGAGCATTTTTTGGCTTTGTCATGCTAGAATTCTACTAAAGCGAGAGCGGAAATAAATGGAGTGAAAGGGAAGAAACGGGGCAGAGGGAGAGGGGAGGAGGGGGAGCAGGAGCGGGACAAGGTGGGGGAGGGGGAGAGCAGTGAAGAGGAGGATCAGGTGGGAAGGAAGGTTCTGCTCAAGATTCAACGTAACCTGTCCCTTCGGTCAAAAGAAAACGCACGGCTACCTTTGAAGGAGATGGCACCAAGAGAAGGAAGCAAACGCTGGTCTGGGAAAGACCCCCATTTCTGGACACTGCCCAGGAGACCTTACCACAGGCTGGGTCTGGGGATTGACCCGTCTCTGTTCCGTACGCACTCCATCTCCGAGGATCAGAAAACCCCTCGGATTTGACTAACCTTGAGAAATGGCACAGACCTTGCCTCTGGGGCTCCTCACGGCCATGGGGGTCCAGGCTGTTTCTAGGGCCAAACCCAGGAGGAGCCCAAGGCTGGGAGGGGCAGGGCCCAGAGGTTCTGCAGCCCTGGCTGTGGTCCTGAATTATTAATGTTCATTTCAGTTATCCTTTGGTTCAGCA
>NW_006792475.1:0-203 GCF_000442215.2 Lipotes vexillifer
GTCGCAGTGGCTTCCAATACGTGTAATATAATTTTTATCTATTCTGTCATTCCATCATTTATGTCAAACATCCAGCACATTCAGTTAGAGAGTAATGAAAGACCAAAAGGCATGAGTTTCTTGACAGATAAATTATTGTTATTTTGATAGGAAAACAGAAATCCACTGATTCGGCATTTCTTCTTTCTTCAAAGTCAGATCAG
>NW_006792476.1:0-759 GCF_000442215.2 Lipotes vexillifer
CCGGACCGGGGCATGAACCTGTGTCCCCTGCATCGGCAGGCGGACTCCCAACCACTGCGCCACGAGGGAAGCCCCACATACCTTCTTAAACTGATGTTATAACAATGAATTACAAAAAGCAAAAGCATAAAATGTCACATGGTCCCTAGGTTTAGCTTTCTTTCAGTGGGGCACTGGATAGGCTTTGGGACCACTGATGAGAAAGAAAAGCTGTTTTTCCATTCTGTCCTCAATTAATCAACTGAATGTTTACATATATGATATTCTTTACAGTTTAAAAAAAATACTAAAAACAAAAATTGCTATCAGAAGTGTAAAATTATAACTCTTCTCAAGAAACAAATTAACTTGGGTTTTCATGATTAATACATACCACCACAATAAAAAGTAAAGAGTGTATATCTGTATGACATTTAGAAAATGAGATGAACATAAATATTTCCTATTTTACATATGACTCACAAGATAATTTTTTTACGATTTAACCTAGAATTTAAAAATTTCTGGTTAAAGATGACAGATTGAGCACAGGCATTAAATGAAACTTCCTCATAGCTCCCAAAATATAATAGCAAAAGGACTCTATTCCTATTTTCTAATCTGATTTTTTATTGAGTAATACATATACATGGTTCAAAAAATGTTTTAATTACATAAAAAAGTATAGTGAGGGCTCCCCTGGTGGCGCAGTGGTTTAGAATCTGCCTGCCAATGCAGGAGACATGGGTTCGAGCCCTGGTCCGGGAAGATCCCACATGC
>NW_006792477.1:0-1728 GCF_000442215.2 Lipotes vexillifer
TGCAAGGCAGAAATAGAGACACAGATGTAGAGAACAAATATATGGACACCAAGGGGGGAAAGCAGAGGGGCAGGGGGCAGTGATGGTGGTGGGATGAATTGGGAGATTGGGATTGACATATATATGCTAACATGTATAAAATAGATAACTAATGAGAACCTGCTGTATAAAAATAAAATAAAATAAAATTCAAAACAAAGAAATAAATAGAAAGAATATTTTTAAAAATAAAATAAAATAAATGATGCCAATAAAATTTACCTGGGATTCTCTGTAAATATCAGACAAGTTGCCTTTTTTTCTATCATAGAGACAAGATAAGGCAGACTATCTAATAAATGGCCAAAGAATTTGACAGCTCAGAGCCACCTGATATTTGGAGCATGAAATACATACTTTAAGAGGGGTGTGAATACAGATTGATATTGCCAAAAAATTGGAATTGGGGCAGTGTCAAAGAAAAACTGCACTGATGGAGTTAAACAAGCAAGGAAGACTTCATTCAAGACTATTGCTTAGGGGTCAAGACTACTGCAGTCATGGAGAGAAATTGAACTCAACTGTGGAAACAAAAGGCAGGAGAGAACATTAAGGCCACCTTGGTCAGAAGGTAGAGCTGGGTTTGGAGAGAATTCGGAAATACGTTCCCCTCCTAGCGGAAACACAGTCATAGGGAAATGAGAACTCGGGACATGTAGTATCCTATTTTGTTATTGGGAAAAGAAAAAAGGCTTTTCTCTCAATCTCTGCCTGGACTCTTGGCACTAATGTGCTAGTAAAGGGTTAACTTTTTTTTTTCCCCTTCAGAAGAAAACAGAGCCTTTTTTTGTAGGGTTTGTTCATTTCCATGCTGTAAATTTTCCCAGTATGACCTACTTCAAGCTATCACTTTAATAATACTGCAATGTGAATTTGGGAAAAAAGGCTCACAATCAGGTTTTCAGAGGTAGAATCAGCCAACTTAAGCACATCACACTACTTTTAAGCCATACACACCAACAAAAAATGAGAAGCATCTAGAAATAATAATAATATATGCTAAGGATCCAACTCCTCATTAATGAGACTTTAGACAAGTATATAAAGAGAAGTTTAGGGTAGGAATAGCTTAAGAATTATAACACAGACATTAACTCATAACACCTTACAAATTGCATCTGACTTAATTCCCATTACTGAATTATGATGAGAAAACCAAGGGTCTCAGCTTCATATAACTAGTAAATGGCCAAGCTGGGAATGGACCAGAGGACTAACTGCTTCCCAAACCCTCTCTCTCCATGAGCTCAACTCTGAACAACATTCACAAATCCTTTTCTCAAGACCTACATATTCAAAAATATGTCTCACCTAGAGCCCACAATTCTTATAGGTTGATACACCTTTTAAGCATAAACACACCCCAGGATGTTGAAAATATGAAAATTTGTCTGTGAGGGAAATCCTTAGTCCATTAGCATCCCTTGCATATAAATGGGAGATATTCTGACATGATCCAATGGAAGAAGAAAGGAGTAACTTTTTGATTTGGAAGGAGACAGTTACAGAAACTTCAATAGTTTGAAGCCCTATTGTGATAGATGGGAAAGCAAATGTTAGGTCTAAAATGAGAAAAGAGGCAAAAATAAAGGCCCCTGGAAACAATAATCAGCTGACTTATTCATCTTTGTATCCCTCCGGGTCAGAATGTGGCTGAACTCAGAGCAGGTGCTGGATACTAGTTTGAAG
>NW_006792478.1:0-924 GCF_000442215.2 Lipotes vexillifer
GGACCAGGGCACGAACCCGTGTCCCCCGCATCGGCAGGCGGACTCTCAACCACTGCGCCACCACGGAAGCACTGTAGCTATTTTAAAGTAACTTCTCAACCTGACCTATCTATTTACTGTATTTAAATTTATACAGAAAAAAATTTAGTTACAAATTTGTTGTCACATATATATGATCTTACAATAATGCTATGAGGTAGGCACAGACTGTTAAGTCAGTTTTTACAGATTCAGAAAACTAAGAATTAGGTTAATTGATTTAATTTAGAAAATGTTACTAATAGATGGCTGAGCCAGAATGACAAATCAAGTGCTCTTTTCAGTATAGTAGTTTTATCTTGATAACTAACCAGTGTGTATCATTTGGATCACAGTACATTTTATTCAGTAGCAGTACTAAAGACTGGCTTGGGGAGTTCTCCCCATAAACACAATAGTCCTTCCATACTTATTCAAAATAAATAATGTCAATAGAAACAGTCTTCTTGTCCTGTAAGTGTAGTTTCAATAAAAAATTTCTTAGCTCCCTTCCTGTCGGAGTGCTTCATACCTACCTAAGCACCTCCTATACAGAAATCCTTTAACAGAAAATAACTTATCATTTGTTTTGTTTTTCATCTCCCCCAATATAGACCAGATATATCAAAATACAGTTATAATTCTTTGACAAATCCTTGACTTGAAGCAATTGCAGACAGATATCCTGAAAATACTCTGTGATTAATATAAAACCCCAGATGCAAGGTCATGCTCATTTTAACATTATGGAACTTGGAATGTATTGGGACACAGAAGATGATAAGTGAACACCAAAAGGCCAGGATCTCAAAAGGAGAATCCACAGAAAACCAGTATAAAACCATGTCCCTGGGCTTCCCTGGTGGCGCAGTGGTTGAGAGTCCGCCTGCCGATGCAGGGGACACG
>NW_006792479.1:0-304 GCF_000442215.2 Lipotes vexillifer
CCTAACCCAAACCCTTACCATTAGCCTTACCCTAAAACGTGCCCTAATCCTAACCTGTACGCTAACACTAACCCGTGCCCTAAGACGTACGATAAACCTTAACTGCTGTCGTACGGTAACCTGCACCCTAAACCGTACCTGTTCCCTAACCCTAACTGTAACCCTAATCGTAACATTAACACTTACCGTTGGGCTTACCCTAAACCATGCCCAATCCTAACCTGTACGAAAACACTAACCTGAGCCCTAACACGTATGCTAAATCTAAAGCGCTGTCTTATCCTAAACTGTACCCTAAACCGTC
>NW_006792480.1:0-576 GCF_000442215.2 Lipotes vexillifer
AAATTTGCTTTACATAAAATTTGCCCATTTTAAGGGTACAGTTGAGTGACATCAAGAATTCACCTTGTTGGGTTTCCCTGGTGGCAAACTGGTCAAGAATCTGCCTGCCGATGCAGAGGACACAGGTTCGAGCCCTGGTCCGGAAAGATCCCACGTGCCGCGGAGCACCTTAGCCCGTGCGCCACAAGTACTGAGCCCGCAAGCCATGACTCCTCAGCCCGCGAGCCACAACTACTGAGCCCGTGTGCCTAGATCCCGTGCTCTGCCGTAAAGAGAAGCCACCGCAGTGAGAAGCCCGTGAACCACAGTGAAGAGTAGCCTCCGCTCGCTGCAACTAGAGAAAGCCTGCGCAAAGTAACGAAGACCCAACGCGGCCAAAAATAAGTAAAACAAAAATCTTAAGAAAAAAAAAAAAAGAATTCTCATTGTTGTGCAACCATCCCGACTATCCGACTCCAGAATGTTTTCATGCTGTCAAAGTGAAACTGTCCCCATTAAACACTGACTCCCCATCCCCCCCCCAGCTCCTGACACCCACCCTTGCACTTTCTGTCTCTATGAATTTGACCCCTCGGG
>NW_006792481.1:0-442 GCF_000442215.2 Lipotes vexillifer
CATGGCTCACGGGCCCAGCCGCTCCATGGCATGTGGGATCTTCCCGGAACGGGGCACGAACCTTTGTCCCCTACATCGGCAGGCGGACTCTCAACCACTGCGCCAGCAGGGAAACTCTTCTTTATCTTTATGATGTAAGATTTCCCATGGCTCAGGAGACTAAGGTTTACACTGTAACACTAAGAAATCCAGGTTAAGATTTATTTTCTCACACTCCTCTTGTATTCTTCTTGCTCCAGGACTGGAATCAAAGAGGTCGCCAAAGAACCCTGGCAAATTTTATTGAGTGATGGTAGTTAGAGACAATATAGGACATGAGGTATGCTCCTTGGTATTTGAATGCCACATCTTCTAGGTCCTCTTTGTAGACAGAGATAAGAAACTATATATATATATATATATATATATATATATATATATATATATATATATATATATATAT
>NW_006792483.1:0-1603 GCF_000442215.2 Lipotes vexillifer
AGGGTTAGGATTACTGTACGGGTAAAGTTTAAGGTACAGGTTAGGGTACGACAATGTTTTAGGTTAGTGTATGTGTTAGCGCACGTGTTAGTGTTAGGGTGTGTGTTTGGATTAGGGCACGGTTTAGTGTAAGGCAAAGGGTAAGGGTTAAGATTAGGGTTAGGTTTAGGGAATGGTGACGGTTTAGGGTACAGCTCAGGGTACGACAACTGTTTAGGGTTAGTGTTTGTGTTAGGGCCTGTGTCAGTGTGATCATGTGGATTAGGATTCGGGCACGGTTTAGTGTAAGGCTCAGGGTAAGGGTTATGTTAAGGGTTAGGGTTAGGCTTAGGGTTAGGGTACAGGGACGGTTTAGGGTTCAGGTTAGGGTACGACAACGGTTTATGGTTATCATACGTGTTAGGGCAGGTTTTAGTGTTAGTGTACGGGTTAGGATTAGGGCACGTTTAGGGTAAGGCTTCAGGTAAGTGTTAGGGTTAGGGTTAGTATTAGGGAACGGGGACAGTTTAGGGTACAGTTGAGGGTACGACAATGCTTTAGGGTTAGTGTACGTATTAGGGCATGGGTTAGTGTTAGTGTATGTGTTAGGATTACGGCACGGTTTAGGTTAAGGCTAAGGGTAAGTGTTAGGGTTAGGGTTTTGGTTAGGGAAGAGGGACGGTTTAGGTTATACGTTAGTGTACGACGATAGTTTAAGGTTATCATACGTGTTATGGCATGTGTTAGTGTTACCGTACAGGTTAGGTTTAGGGCACGTTTTATAGTGAGGCTAACGGTAAGGGTTAATGTTAGAGTTTGGATTAGGCTTAGGGTTAGAGTTATGGAACGGGGATGGTTTAGGGTACAGGTTAGGGTACGACAACGTGTTAGTGTTATTGTACGGGTTAGGTTTATGGCACATTTTAGGGTAAGGCTAAGTGTAAGGGTTAGGGTTAGGGTTAGGGTTAGGGTTTGGGAACGGGGACGGTTTATGGTACAGGTTAGGTTACGACAACGGTTTAGGGTTAGTGTACGTGTTAGGGCATGGGTTAGTGTTAGCGTACGGGTTAGGATTAGGGGACGGGTTAGGTTCAGTCTTCGGGTAAGTGTTAGGTTTAGGCTTAGGGATAGGGAGCGGTGACAGTTTAGGGTACAGATCAGGGTACGACAATGATCTAGGGTTAGCATACATGTTAGTGCACAGGTTAGTGTTAGCGTATGGGTTAGGATTAGGGCATTGGTTAGGGTAAGGCTTTGGGTAAGTGTTAGGTTTAGGTTTAGGGTTAGGAACGGGGACAGTTTAGGGTACAGGTTACGGTACAAAAGTGCTTTAGGGTTAGCACACATATTAGGGCAGGGGTTAGGGTTAGCGTATGGGTTATGATTAGGGCACGTTTTAGGGTAAGGCTAACGGTAAGGATTAGGGTTAGCCTTAGGCTTAGGGTTATGGTTAGGGAACAGGGATGGTTTAGGGTACAGGTTAGGGTTCAACAACAGTTTAGGGTCAGTGTACGTGTTAGGCCAAGGGTTAGCGTTAGTGTACGGATTAGGATTAGGTCACATTTTAGGGTATCATTAATGGTAACGGTTAGGGTTAGGGTTAGCGTTAGGCTTAGGGTTCGGG
>NW_006792484.1:0-627 GCF_000442215.2 Lipotes vexillifer
ACGGGTTAGGATTAGGGAAAGGGTTATGGTAAGGCTTCGGGTAAGTGTTAAGGTTAGGGTTAGTGTTAGGGTTAGAGAAAGCGGATGGTTTAGGATACAGGTTAGGGTAAGACAATGGTTTAGGATTAGCGTACGTGTTAGGGCACAGGTTAGTGTTAGCGTACGGGTTAGAAGTAGGAAATGGGATAGGGTAAGGCTTTGGGTAAGGGTTAGGGTTAAGGTTAGGGTTAGGTTTAGGGAACGGGGAAAGTGTAGGGTACAGGTTAGGGTACGACAATGCTTTAGTGTTTGTGTCCATATTCGGGCAAAGGTTAGTGTTAGCGTAGGGGTTAGGATTAGGGCATGGTTTAGGATAAGGCTAAAGGTAAGGGTTAGGGTTACGATAAGGGTTAGGGTTAGGGTTAGGGAACGGGTATGGTTTAGGGTAAAGGTTAGGGAACGGC
The DNA here is from genome assembly GCF_000442215.2 of Lipotes vexillifer. Classification (NCBI taxonomy): domain Eukaryota; kingdom Metazoa; phylum Chordata; class Mammalia; order Artiodactyla; family Lipotidae; genus Lipotes; species Lipotes vexillifer. Next base: position 444 of record NW_006792484.1, read on the forward strand.
ACCAGTTTAGGATTAGCGTGCATGTTAGGGCACCGTTTAGTGTGAGCATACAGGTTAGGATTAGGGCATGGTGTAGGATAAGGTTAAGTGTAAGTGATAGGGTTATGATAAGGGCTAGGCATAGGGTTAGGGAATGGGGATGGTTTAGGGTAGAAGTTAGTGTACGACAATGGTTTAGGGTTAG
>NW_006792485.1:0-261 GCF_000442215.2 Lipotes vexillifer
CAGGCTCAGCGGCCATGGCTCATGGGCCCAGCCGCTCTGTGGCACGTGGGATCTTCCCAGACCGGGGCACAAACCTGTGTCCCCTGCCTCGGCAGGCAGACTCTCAACCACTGCACCACCAGGGAAGCCCCAATCTAGAGTATTTTTAATCTCATTTATTATGTTGTTCATCGTTGTTTGTTTCATCTTTAGTTTTTTTAGGTCCTTGTTAAATGTTTCTTGCATCTTGTCTATTCTATTTCCAAGATTTTGGATCATCTT
>NW_006792486.1:0-757 GCF_000442215.2 Lipotes vexillifer
TCTTCCAATCCAAGAACATGGTATATATCTCCATCTATTTGTATCATCTTTAATTTCTTTCATTAGAGTCTTATAGATTTCTGCATACAGGTCTTTTGTCTCCTTAGGTAGGTTTATACCTAGGTATTGTATTCTTTATGTTGAAATGGTAAATGGGAGTGTTTCCTTTATTTATCTTTTATATTTTTCATAATTAGTGTACAGGAATGCAGGAGATTCCTGTGCATTAACTTTGTATCCTGCTACTTTAGCAAATCCATTTATTAGCTCCAGTAGTTTTCTGGTGGCATCTTTAGGACTCTTTACATATAGTATCATGTCATCTACAAACAGTGACAGTTCTACTTCTTCTCTGATTTGGATTCCTTTAATTCTTTTTATTCTCTGATTGCTGTGGCTAAAACTTCCAAAACTAGGTTGAGTAATAGTGATGAGAGTGGGCAACCTTGTCTTGTTCCTGGTCTTAGTGGAAATGGTTTCAGTTTTTCACTGTTGAGAATATTGTTGGCAGTGGTTTTGTCATATATGAACTTTATTATGTTGAGCTATGTTCCCTCTATGCCTATTTTCTGGTAGGTTTTTATCATGAATGGGTGTTGAATTTTGTTGAAGCTTTCTCTGCATCTATAGAGATGATCATATGGTTATTTTCCTTCTATTTGTTAATATGGTTTATCACATTGATTGATTTGCCTATATTGAAGAATCCTTGAATTCCTGGGATAAACCCCACTTGATCATGGTGTATGATCCTTTT
>NW_006792487.1:0-214 GCF_000442215.2 Lipotes vexillifer
AGTAAAATGGGATCATGTCACTCAGAACCCTCAAGAGCTCCCCAGTGCCTACAACACTTGGGGCCCCTCACAGCCAGGGAAGGACCAACTTTGCAGCATTATCTCCTGTTCCTGACTCTACCCAAGCATACACTTTACAGGTAATTTTACTGGCACAGTTCCCCAGCCCTAGGATGTACTCACCTGCCCCTTTCACTTGTCAAAATTCTGCTTC
>NW_006792488.1:0-206 GCF_000442215.2 Lipotes vexillifer
GTCAAATTAAGTGCCTCATCTTTTAGTCTAGTTTAGTTGATACACCTGAATGTTCGAAAAAAATATTTTTTATGTTGAGGTTGTGTTATTGGATAGATCATCTGACTTCTCATTGTGTTCCTCTTTGCAGCAATCTGCAGAGCGCTGTGTAAGCACATTGCTTGATCTCATCCAAACCAAAGTAAATCATGTGGTCCAAGAGGCGA
>NW_006792489.1:0-3650 GCF_000442215.2 Lipotes vexillifer
CTGCGCGTCCGGAGCCTGTGCTCCGCAATGGGAGAGGCCCCAACAGTGAGAGGCCCGCGTACCACCAAAAAAAAAAAATTGCAGAGCAATTTATTAGAAGGATTCTTCCTAACCTAAAATGCATTTAGGGGTCCCCCTTCACTCATCCCCTTTATAACCTTGTGTGCAGAGCATCCCTAAGGTAGGGGCAGAAAATTCAAATGTTTACAGTAGGGGACAGACAAGTAATGAATGTAAATGCTCCGTAGATGGGCCTCTGATGAAATGGAGGACATAAACTGAGTTTAAAGGATTGACCTCAACTTATCTTTTTTTTTTGGTGGTACGCGGGCCTCTCACTGTTGGGCCTCTCACTGTTGGGGCCATGGCTCACGGGCCTAGCCGCTCTGCGGCATGTGGGATCTTCCCAGACCGGGACACGAACCCATGTCCCTTGCATTGGCAGGCGGACTCTCAACCACTGCGCCACCAGGGAAGCCCCCTCAACTTATCTTTGGTCAATTATTGCTGTGTATGAAAGCAGGCCCTGTGTTCTCAGGCATTACAATTTCTTAAAAGAACTCCTAAATATAGATTTTAATGTAAAAATCTTTTGATTTCTAGGTGTAGACAACTAAATCAGTTTAAAACAAAATGAAAACAAACCCACAATTTCATCATTTGTACCAATACATAATGCCAAGGACCACTAGTTTTTTCAGTTTCTGCTCTGAGGTCAAGTTATGAAAGACAAGCTTCCCCAAGATGAATTTTTGAAGGAGCTGTAGATAAGATCTGGAGGATGTCCTGATAGTAAGAATCAGGTATTGAAGCTAGCTGTGGAAGGGAGGTTGGTTTGGGTAAGTGGGCTCCTTCCAATTTTCTTTCCTGTAGTGGTTAACTTTGAAATAGAAGGTGAATTGCAAAGGGTTAAGAACCCAGAGAAGATCAGCTATTTCCTCTTATCTTCTCTGCTGCTTGGAAGCAATTCTAGGGTAGGAATGGGGAGAGAGAAAGGGAGATCTTGCCAAAGGATATTTCATATATATGTTAGACCCAGTTAAAGCTATAGCTGTGTATGTTCAGAAGATTCCTTTCATGAGAAATCAATTACACTTGGAACTTTCTGAAAAATGGAAGTGTTATATTTGATACTTTTAAAAGAAATGCTCTCATTAGTGGCAAAGTCAAATTTATTCTGCATTCCTTTGATCGCTTTGTCTAAAGTATAAGGAGCATGAAAAGAGACTTGGGTTTTCTAAATCATTCTTTGACATTTTTGTGAAATTATTCATGGTGTGCCAAAATAAAAGCAGAACATCCTTAGAGGGTTTGACTTTTGTGCTTTGAGTCAGTCTGGTAAATGACTGCTACAAATTCCCTTTGTCCTCCCCATATCTTTCTTTCACTTTAACTCTCCCTCTCACTCTTTCACTCCAACCGTTGGTATGGTCAAATTATTAATCGAAGTGTCAAAGGAGAACATCTAGTTGCTTTAATTAGCCTTTGCTAGCAACGTGATGTCTAAAGAGTTTGCATTATATTTGCAAAAAGCCACCTATTCCTCAAATAAATATTTTTCAAGACAGGAGCTGTACTGGTGCTGGGGATTCAATCACAGACAGAAAAGATAGACTCTTCCCTATTGGAGCTTACCATCTAAGACAAAGTAAAGAAAAGTAAATTGCAGTTGTGTTTGGATGTGATAAATGATGTTAGGGATGAACTACTGGGTCCTATTGGGGACATTTGTGGTTATTGGCTTGGTTTAGGATAAAAATATTACAATTTTGAGGAACTGGCTTAAAGCTGTAAATTTAAAAGGGCTGTTGGTTTAAAAGTCGAATTAGGCAAAGGAGAAGGGGAAAGAGGGCTATTTTAGAGACAGAAGGACTGGTACATTTAATGTGCCAGAAATGAAGAGTACAGATTTCTCATATGGTACAGACAGTTATATGATACATGCATGTTTAACTTTATAACTGTCAATTTTTTTTTTTCTAAAATGGCTAGACTACTTTGCATTCCCTCCAGCCATGTATAAGTGCTCCAGTTGCTCCATATCCTTGCCAGTACTTGGTACTGTCAAAGTTTTTGTTTTTGTTTTTACCATTCTAATGTATGTAGTATTATTTTATTATGCTTTTAATTTGCCTTTCCCTAATTACTAATGATGTTGAATATCTTTTTATGACAAAATTATCAAGATATAATTCATATACCATACAGTTCATCTATTTAAAGTATACATTTCAGTGATTTTCAGAATGGTCACAGAGTTGTGCAACCATCACACTTATTTTTAAAGCATTTTATCTCACCTAAACTAGGCAATCACTAATTTACTTCCTGTCTCTATACATTTGCCTATTCTGGATGTTACATGTAAATGGAATCATATGTCATGTGGTCTTTTGTGACTGGCTACTTTCACTAAGCATTAATGTTTTCAAGGTTAATCATGTGTAGCATGTATCAGTACTTCATTCTTCTTATGGCCAATTCTATGTATGGGTATATCATGTTTTAGTTATCCATTCATAAGTTGATGGGCGTCTGGGCTGTTTCCGTTTTTTGGCTATTAATAATTCTGATGAACATTTTTATACAGGTTTTTGTGTGGGTGTATGTTTTTATTTCTCTTGGGTATATACCTAACAGTGGAATTCCTGGGTCATATGATAACCCTATATTAAATATTTGAGAAAATGCGGGACTCTTTCGGATGGTACCAAGCTGTACCATTTTACATTCCCACCAGCAGTGTGTGAGCATTTCAGTTCTCCTCTTCCTTGTCAACACTTGTTATTGTTTGCCTTTGATTATATTCATTCTAGTGTATACGTCTCATTGTGCCTTTGATTTGCATTTCCCTCTTGGCTAACTATGTTGTACATAATTTCATGTGCTTTTTGCCTACTTGTATATCTTTTCTAGATAAATATTAGTTTAGATCTTTTATTTAATTTAAAAAAATTTTTATTTACTTTATTTTTGGCTGCATTGGGTCTTCCTTGCTGCGTGTGGGCTTTCTCTAGTTGTGGTGAGCAGTGGCTGCTCTTCGCTGCGGTGCGTGGGCTTCTCATTGCGGTGGCTTCTCTTGTTGCGGAGCATGGGCTGTAGGTGCACAGGCTTCAGTAGTTGTGGCTCGCGGGCTCTAGAGCACAGGCTCAGTACTTGTGATGCGTGAGCTTAGTTGTTCTGCAGCATGTGAGATCTTCCTGGACCAAGCCTCGAACCTGTGTCCCCTGCATTGGCAGGCAGATACTTAACCACTGTGCAACCACGGAAGCCCTAGTTTAAATCTTTGATTCATTTTACAAATTGGATTGTTTGTCTTTTTATTATCAAGATATAATAGTTCTTTATATATTTTAGAGGCAAGTCTCTTTCAGATATGTGATTTGCAAAATTTCCTCCCATTTTGTGTGTTGTCTTTTCATTTCTTGATGGTATCCTTTGAAACACAAAAGTTTTAAATATCGATGGAGTGCTATTTACCTCTTTTTTCTTTTGTTCCTTGTGCTTTTGGTTTCATATCTAAGAAACCATTGAATAATCAAGAGTTATGAAGATTTGCTCTTATGTTTTCTTCTAAGAGTTTTATACTTTTAGCTCTTACTTTTTTTTTTTTTTTTTGCGGTACATGGGCCTCTCACTGCTGCGGCCTC
>NW_006792490.1:0-229 GCF_000442215.2 Lipotes vexillifer
TTCACAGGAACCTCATGCACTGTACAAGTTAAATACCCACGAAAGGAAAAAATGGATCGTCTATTTGCGTCACTTACGTGCCATGGAATATCAGTCAGCAATAAATTCAAGTTCATCTGGCCCGTAGCATGTTAGTGATTGGATTTAGGTACGATGATTCCAAGTTAAATAAGTCACACAGAAAATGAAACATCATACGGTATCACTAATACACGGATTGTAAACTTTT
>NW_006792491.1:0-209 GCF_000442215.2 Lipotes vexillifer
AACACTGTAATTCAACTCTACGTCAATAAAAAAATAAAATTTAAAAAAATTGCCATAAAAATAGTCACATAAGGGGGACTCCCCTGGTGGTCCAGTGGTTAAGACTTCGCCTTCCAATGGAGGGGGTGAGGGTTTGATCCCTGGTGGGGGAGCTAAGATCCCACATGCCTTGTGGCCAAAAAACCAAAATATAAAACAGAAGCAATACT
>NW_006792493.1:0-1763 GCF_000442215.2 Lipotes vexillifer
CCGCAACGGGAGAGGCCACAGCAGTGAGAGGCCCACGTACCACAAAAAAAGCTTGTTGTGGTCCACAAAATTGATTTCATAACCCACCAACAAGTGTCAACTGCAGTTTGCAAACACTGCCCCGGACCATTCTGTGGCTCTGGGTGGGAGTCTCTTGCTGCCTCCTACTGACTCAGAAATGGGTGGCTTAGTCAGAGATCATGGAAATGTGGCTACATGCCCCAAGAATCACAGCAAATTGCTTTGTATTTTTCTTTTACACATAATCTTGCACAGTGGCTCACAACACATCTGTAGGAAACTAACTCCATTTTACAAGAGTGTAAAGTGAGGCTCGGGGAGCGCACGTGATCTGCTAATGGTTACAGAGCTGGGATGTGCCGGTTCCTCCTCTGTATCAGCACTCCAGGGACATAGAGCATTTGTGGACGGAATGTGGGCATTTGATTTCCTCACGTAAAACCCTGTCTTTCTACCCATCTCTCGGCTTTCCACCCCCCTCTTCTTGCAGCAGCATAAGGACTTTCCTATTTGTATTTCGACTCTTCAGTATGTAAAGTAGAACAGCTGCTGAATCCCAGTCAGCTTTTGCTAACAAAACCAAATTCCCCGGCTTTCTCTGGCAGCTGTAGCTGTAGCTTGTAATCTACAGCTGCTTAAGGGAGCAACTTTCCGGTGAGGGGAGCGAACTGCAGTCTGTTTTAGTTGTGGATAAACTATGCACCCCAGCATACTCCAGGCAGGAACACGAAAATCCCAGATTTGGGTGTGCGACACGTGAGGATTAGTGGCAGATAAATAAAATTCTTTCTTCCCCCTTTTGCTGGCATGTGTCAGGCCTGAGCACGCCTCCAGAGACCTTCCGAGATGAGCAGAGCCAGTGAGATTCAGAAACAGACACACTTAAAAAAAACCCCAAAAACCCACAACTCTGTTTTGTTCTAGGGTACGCATGCATCCCCAATGAGGGATAATTAATTTGGATTACATAAAAGCACTGCCCTGTTGGTGTCCCTCTTGGAATCCCATACTGTGTCCTTGCTGCACAGAGAAGATATGGGACAGAATTTTTGTTGACATCAGGGGTGGGTGTGATATCTGTTCCCTGCCCTGATACCATATGGATGGCAGAACCCAGTATTTGTCAGCACCCATCAATGGAGGGGATGAGTTAATCTGCCAACACCTGGGGGCTGAGCACGTGCTCTGTGTGGATAACAGTGGGAGATGCCAAAGGAACGTAAAAAATGTCCCTGCCCCAGTGGTCCTTATAATTAAAGCGTGGCTATACCTGTCTCGTTCCCTCTTGCATCCAGGTCTAGCATGACGCTGGGCATGCAGTATGTGTTCAATAAACACTGAGTGAATAAATGCATAAAGAACCTTTGCCACTAGTAGCATCTTCCAAAGTGTGTTCTGTGGAGTGTAGACAGTGAAAGAAAAACGGGGGTGCGGGGAGGACGCCAATACTGAAATAAGTATGCTTAACAAGGTTTGCTTGCTGTAGACAGTACTTGATGTGCCAAAGTGCATTGTGACTCGCTGAGCGGGAAGCAAATCTTTTCCCAGATTTATTTATTTATTTATTTATTTTGCGGCACACGGGCCTCTCACTGCTGTGTCCTCTCCCATTGTGGAGCACAGTCTCTGGACGCGCAGGCTCAGCAGCCATGGCTCATGGGCCCAGCCGCTCCACTGCCTGTGGGATCTTCCCGGACCGGGGCACGAACTCGCGTCCCCTGCATCGGCAGGGGGGGGGGCGG
>NW_006792494.1:0-313 GCF_000442215.2 Lipotes vexillifer
GATATAATGTGGAGCTGGGAGGTCTCTTGTGGACCAGTGTCCTGAAGTTGGCTCTCCCACCTCGGAGACACAGCACTGACTCCTGGCTGCAGCACCAAGAGCCTTTCATCCTCACGGCTCACAATAAAAGGGAGAAAAAGTAGAAAGAAAGAATTAGTAGAAGAAGAAAGAAAGAAAGGAAGAAAGAAAGAAAGAAAGAAAGGAGGGAGGAAGGGAGGAAGGAAGGAAGGAGGGAACGAAGGAAAGAAAGAAAGAAAGAAAGAAGATAAAGTAAAATAAAATAAAGTAAGATAAAGTATAATAAAGTTATTAA
>NW_006792495.1:0-2877 GCF_000442215.2 Lipotes vexillifer
CCTGTGCTCCGCAACGGGAGAGGCCACAACAGTGAGAGGCCCACGTACGGCAAAAATAAAAAATAAAAATTGAAGCTTGAAAGGGTCCCTTGATATCTCTGCCAGCCCCTTTGTTGCAAAAATGCAGAGACTGAACCTAAATAGGTAGAGTGACTGGCTCATGCCTGGATAGCTACTTAAGAACAAATATGCAATTAGGTAGGGAACATGAATATAATATGAAGTCAAATTCACACTCCACTAATAGACTGGAGTTTGACATTTAGAAAGTTATATAATCTCTGTGAACTAAATTTTATATATATACATATAAATATGTATATGTCTATATATAAAAGAGAAATCTAAAAAACCATATAGACTATGAGAAATTTTATAAAGGATGACAAACTAGTGGTTGGATGTCAGTCACTCATTCATCAAAGCACTTCATGCTATAAAAACTTCTTGAGTATTTAGTCGCACAATAATTGAAACATATGTTACATGCTGCAACATTTTAGGAAATAAAAGCTTTCAAACTCTTAGTCTACATATTTTGGGATACCCCTTAGGAGATTACGTAATTTAAATTTAGGAGTTAAAACAAGTATAAGATCACAACTGCTTAACTGAGTAGTGTTAAAAACAGGACAATAGACCTAAAATGGAGTTGCTTATTCTTAGCCCCATGTTACCAAACCGAGACTTGTTTACAGTTTTGGCTCTTCTGGAAATGAAATCTTAAAGCAGTCAAGCAGGAATTGCCTGGTTAGCACTAGTTAGGACATTGCCTGATAGACCCCTGCCATGCCCTAAAGGAAAGTGACCGTGCAGTAACCAACCTGCATTTTTGCCTAGTTTTAACTTCTTTGTTCCTGTTCCCTTTGGGCTAAAAAAGCCTTCCAGTTTGTACAGCTCCTGGGAGCTCCTGTCTATCTTCTAGACTGAATGCTCCCCAGTTCAAATCGATGTATTTTCACAAATTAAATCAACATGTTTAATAGGCCTCAGTTTATCTTTTAACAGTTCTGTCCAAACAGTTTTGGTTATACATCCTACCACATACCTCGTTAGAATGAAAATAACCAGATTTGCTCATACAGACCCACTGTAATATATTTATCTGCTCATAAATTTTATCTACATATTATTGGACTAATAAGTTTCAATTTATATTATTGGCAAGATAAATTAAAAATAAAACAAAAGTGAAATGAACATTTTATATTTTGTAACAATATAAAGGTGTTTTGCTTTCACTTATGTTTTTTTGTTGAAAGCAAATACTCTTTCTTACGTTAAAATCTTAGTTTAATATGTTATGCTATAGTGATTCAAAAATCTGGTTTTAGGTTCAGCTTACTTTATATTTGGTGCTAATAGCTGCTTTAGTTTTAAAAAGATTGCTAAAAATAACCCATGGGTCCAAATGAAAAGTGTTTCATTGGTTGTATTTAAATCTTGAGATTCATTTTTCAGTTTCATCCACCAATTCTGAATGCTCTTTGACAAACTTCAGCTAGTAGAGTCTTATATTCTCTAATGTCAATCCATTGTTCCTAAAAAATAATGAGAAAGTCTATTTTTATATTTTTAAAACATTGTTTCAAAATACACTAGAATCTTTCATTTGGAAATGTTTTGACTAAAGTATTCTAATTTCAAGATTATTATTTGTGTAGATGACACAATATCAATTTTGTCAACAAAGTAACATAATAATAGGAATATTCTCCCCCCCCCCCAAATTCTCTTTATAGAAGAGGCTTTTTTGAAAAGCTATTTCTCACTTGTTGCTAAAATGTCACCTTTATCTTGAAGGGTCAAATTAATGGTATTTATTTTTAAGAAAATATCCACTAGTATCTGCTAGGTAGCATATTGCCAACAATAACTTGTTATCAAAGGTCAACTTTGGAATACAGGTCCTTTGGTAAAAGTGTTTAGCTTATCTTTGAATTCAACAATGCTTTTGTAGGTTGAAAGGGGACACCAGTGTGAAAACTCTAACTTGCATAGCCTTGTTAAGTATCAGCAAAATTGAATTGATTTTTCCTCCCCCATGCCAATGAATCAGGTTGCATGTTCCCTTGGGTGTATAAAGCCACTATGGACACCACTGATGGGCTATTTATTTACCTATGCTGTCTCTTGGATTCAAATCCATTCTTCTAAAGTTGTAACTAGGAAAATGTAATCGACATTTTCCAGATAACTTTGCTACCTGGTTTCCTCTTAGGTTCTGCCAATGGGAGATAATAGAGGCAAGTTGGAATGCAGGAAGAGAAGAAAACTTTGTTCTTTTTCTTGTTTTTCTATTAACATTGCCCTAGCAGTAGCAATTCACCCAGGTGACAGCAGTTCATCCCAGCAGAGGTAATTCACTTGTTTCTAGTTCTTTTAGCACTCCCAGAGCCAGCCTCATGATGCCCCTCGAAGGTCCCAGTAGGAACCAGCTGGGATTCCTTTCTTAAAGACCTGAGCACACAATCTTCAGGGGATTCCTCTGAATTTCTAGGATCTGGTAGTCCCAATACTTTGCTTCTGTTCTCTAGTATCTGCTTCCTTAAGTTACCTCTGGGTTAAAAAACAACAACAACAAAGGGTTCGTTTCTGTTCTTTCACTTAACACCTGTGTAACCAATTCTCTATTAAATTCCCTTTCTTGAAATACCCAGCATGGTTTCTGTTCTCTGATTGCACCTTAAGTGATGTAATTGATTTAGACCAAAAGAAACCTTAGAAGTCTCCACTTCATTAAAAACAGGAATAGCTTCGCGGGCAGAGATTGCGGGAGGCGGAGCGGGCAGCTTCGGGGCCGCGGAGGACAGTGCAGCAACAGGGGTGCGGAGGGCAGAGCGGAGAGATTCCCGCACAGAGGATCGGTGCCGACCG
>NW_006792496.1:0-2187 GCF_000442215.2 Lipotes vexillifer
CGGGCCTAGCCGCTCCGCAGCATGTGGGATCTTCCCAGACCGGGGCATGAACCCATGTCCCCTAGCATCAGCAGGCAGACTCCCAACCACTGCACCATCAGGGAAGCCCCTCTGATTCATTTTTAAAAGCCTATAGACAGTGTATGTATCAATCATATTTTCAGTAGAAAACAGCCTCAGCTGAGAATTTTTAATGAGGGAACTATCTATAGAGGTATAGGTAAGGCTAAAGGAATCCACAAGATGTTGAGACACTGGGGAGGAATAAACAGCAAGAATCTAATATTGTCCCCCTTGACCTGAAGGAAAAAGGAGAAAAAATGTAAGTCATTAAGCCTAGTTGAGAGCTGCAGCCATGAAATAAAGGCTACCAGAGAGAAGCCACCCCCTTAGGGGCACAGCACAATTAGAACCACATTGAAACAGAGACACAGTTGTAGGAAAAAAATACTCTGATCTATAGGAGCCTCTCATTAGGTAATGCCAACCAGAAACCAGAAAGCAAAGAGGTCTAGGTGATACAGTCCCTATAGGGGTCAGTCTTCCAGGCACAAAGCAAGACAGAGAAGGGCAGAGAATGGACCTGCAGGCAAAGGAAGACTAATGGGAACCAGAGTCCTTTATGATGCTGTTGGCTATGAGTAACAAATTTCCTGACTAAAAGTGGCTTAAGCAACATGTAATTATTTGTTTCATTGAAAAAAAAAATATCCGATGATATAAATTTTAGAGTTGGTTCACCAGTTCAATGATGTCAGGACACTAAACTTCTTCAAGAATCTCCTAATTTTCTTGCATGGTGAAAAAAAGATTTCTGCATTTCCAAACATCACATAATTACACAAGTAAGCTCAAAGCCAAGAGAGCTTTCTCTTTTTGTTCTATTTTGCTAATATGGTCATTTTTCCTGGAAGACTTCCCCTTATATCTTATTGGCTAGATCTAGGTCACATGGCCACCACTAATCCAATCAGTGGCAAAGGGAAATGGAATCATCATGATTGTTTTAAATTAATTATTCATCTTGTGGGTCAGGTTCCTCCTTCCTTTATGAAAAGGCTGCCTAGATGATAACAGCAAAAGTGAGGCAAGAAAAACAGAAAAAGTCTCAACAAGAAAAGGCAACCACCATGTTCCCTTACTTCCAAGTAAGTCCTCAGGATCACAGTCTCACTGTACCCTTCTAGTACTTGACAACACCTCCCAATTCTCCTTCTCTTCGTACAGTTCTGATGCTGTTTAGGCTCAACTCTAACTTTTATCATAATTTAAAAGTCAACAAAATCCATTCTAGTCCTGTCTTTGTCACCCATGACCTTAGGAATCACGTAGTTTCTCCCTGCCTCTCTCTGTCTTGGTTTGCTTGTTGCTAATTGAGACATGGTGTTACTGAATGCAAGTCCATATGCCTCACACTCAGTGAGGCCAAACAATACCAAAACTTTGGAGTTTAGTGCAGAGAAAGGTTTATTGCAGGGCCATGCAAGGAGAGAGGTGACTCATGCCTTAAAATATCCCAAACTCCCTGAAATCTTTCAGCAAAGCCCCTTTATAGGAAAGGAGCAGGAGGGGCTTGGTTAGCTTTTGCAAACTTCTTGGTGTCAGATCCTTTGTTCTTGAGGTCAGGTCATGGTCAGGTCAGGATGTTCCTGTGAACCTCCACCAAACCAAAATGTTATTCTCTGTTCTGACAAGAAAGAGCAAGATCCCAAGTCTCAAATTTTGCCCTCCGAGTTCCAGGCCCTGGCTAAGAGAAGGGGGTCCTGGGTGGGCCAGTTACCCTGCCCCGGAGCATTTGTCCAGCACCCACCCAGTCTGGGTCCTCCCACCAGTGCCCAGGCCTGGATAAGGAGGCAGATCTCAAGGTCCCCAGACCCTGCCCAGCTGTCATCTCTGAATGAGCAAAGTGCCCAGGACCCAGCCGGCCCTCAGGCTTTTCATTTAAACTGGAGAGAATCATTTGTATAGGATCAGTAGGATACATGGTGTAGCCAACACCAATCATGTTAATTCTCAGCTCACAACAACTGCCCTTCTTTGAGAATAGTCCCAACCACAGAGATGGACCTGCAGTAATAATGTGCAATGTCCTTGCAACTTAACCCTGACCTCTGGCCATCTCCTAGGGGTAGACAACTGATCTAAACTGTACCAGTTTTTTTTTTTTTTTTTTAATAAATTTATTTA
>NW_006792497.1:0-993 GCF_000442215.2 Lipotes vexillifer
GGCCTCTCCCGTTGCGGAGCACAGGCTCCGGACGCGCAGGCTCGGCGGCCATGGCTCACGGGCTCAGCCGCTCCGCGGCATGTAGGGACCTTCCCGGACCGGGGCACGAACCCGTGTCCCCTGCATCGGCAGAGGGGCTCTCAACCACTGCACCACCAGGGAAGGCCTACAACTCCACTCTTAAGACAGAAGTTTGGAAGTACCTCTGGGTTGAGATCTGCTCTCCTTCCTCCCTGTTCAGTTTCAATAAGAAGCCCCCCAAACTATCTTCATCTACTACCCTGGTGTGGACAACAGTCAGAAGATAGATAGCTCAAGCTTCTTTCTAACCTTGGAAGTGGAGCTTGCCCATGAGGAAATTCATGCTGGTTCCCACAAACTCTCAGGCATTCGATGTAAGCCCATGTATCAAGAAATATCTCTGACTGCTGTGCAAAGGGCATGGGACTTTATCCGTTCCTCCAGGAATCCTTCTTTGAGTTAACAACCTCCATCTTCTCCTTGAGTTTCCATATGAAGCCTTCCTTCAAGCTTCCTGTACACAACTTAGCATTAGTGATTATTGTGTGGTAATGGCAAAGGGTGTATTTGGCCTCCTGTCCCCTGTGCCAGTGTGTCACTGGAGAGCCAGAATGATGTACTTGCTTGCACTAGCACACTGCCTGGTACTCACAGGAGATCAAAAAAGGGTAAAGGATTTCAGATCTTTTTCTTTTGCCACTAACTAGCTGTGTGATCTTGGGAAAGCCATATCACTTCTCAGAGTCCCAGTTCCTTTATCTCTAAAATGGAGGTGGTAGTAAAGAATGAAGGAAGAATTTGACTATCTACCTTTCTGCTGTCACAAATGAAGGCTTTGAACTACATTTAAATGACCTCAGTGACTATCCTCTTAAGATGACGATTCTCTGGCTACCACTTCTATTTCCTCCCACCTCCCTAAATCAAAAACACTAACTATTGCAAAAAAAAAAAAAAAAAAAAAAAAAAAGG
>NW_006792498.1:0-6426 GCF_000442215.2 Lipotes vexillifer
GGTTGAGAGTCCGCCTGCCGATGCAGGGGACGTGGGTTCGTGCCCCAGTCCGGGAAGATCCCAAATGCCGCGGAGTGGCTGGGCCCGTGAGCCATGGCCGCTGAGCTTGCGCGTCCGGAGCTTGTGCCCCACAGCAACGGGAGAGGCAACAACAGTGAGAGGCCAGCGTACCGCAAAAAAACAAACAAACAAAAATACTAAAAGTAAGATAAAAGTAGGGAAGGACATATGAGAAAAAGGTACCTTTGCTGAGCTTAAATGGAAATATCCAAGAATTTCTAATTTGATATCATTTATTGTATAGTTGTTTTTGAGTACTTACTAAAATAAAAAGACTTTATGTTTACTTGGAGTGTTCCAAGGCTGTATGCTCTTATTTGTTAATACTTGATAATTGGTAACTCCTTGATTTGCACAGGGGTAATTATTACTTCCATTTTTTAGTAGAGTTAAGCAAGGCTCAGAGTGATGAGATTACCAAGATAAGAATTTATTAAAGTGGGGCTGTCAGACCTGGGTCTCTAATTCCTTCTTCAATACTTTCCCCACTACTTTACAGCTCCTATCTTACTATGTTCTGCACATAGCACCATAGGCCTCAAACTTTAGTAAGAGTTGAGTAGGAGAAACACATTAAAGCTAATTCCTTCTTTCTAATTGTTCCATTGGGATCTATCAGTGAGCAAAACAAAGGTCCCTGTCTTTGTGACATAGAAGAGGAAGACAGAAAATGAGTAATAAACACAATAAATAAATGAATAAATGGATGAGTGAGTTAATAAATAGGCAAATAAATGGAAGATACTAAGTTCTATAGAAACAAAGAAAATCAGGGCTTGGAGCACGGAGAGTGCTGGGGTGGAGGTGTGGGAGAGATTGCCTTTACTGAAGTTTCTTTCTTCTTTTGTTTAGGAAAGTGTGTCACAATTTCTACCTGTCTCATTCTAATATACATAAAAAATGTATGATCATACATATGTTTGATCATTATTATAATGATCAAACACACACATGTTTGATCATTATTCACAAATTCCGTATTTGTGAATTCACCTACTTGCTAAAATTTGCTTGTAACCCAAATCAATCCCCATGGCATTTTGTTGATCATTCACAGACATGCGCATATATAGAGTAGCAAAAAATTTGAGTCACCCGATGTACATATTCCCAGTTGAACAAGGCAACACTCCCTTCTTATTTCAGATCTCAGCCTGTAAACAAGTAACCTCTTCACTGTATATTTAGTGCCACATTTTCTACAACATTGTCTTTTTCATTGGTGATTTTGCTGTTTAAAATCGGCCCCAAGCATAGTGATGAAGTTTTGTGTAGCATTCCTAAATGCAAGGGATTATATTGTGCCTTATGGAGAAAATAGGGTGTTAGATTAGCTGCATTTGGGCCTGAGTTATTGGCTGTTGGCTGTGAGCTTAATGTTAATGAATCAATGATATATATTAAATAAGATATCTTTAAACATAAACACACATAAAAGAGGTTATGTACAGTATTGATAGGTTGATTAAAATGTTGTGACTAGAGGCTCTCAGGAACCTAATCCTGTGCTTCCCCTAGGGGAAATGATTCAGTATTTGCTAATTCAGATTTTGTAATGACTTTATAGAACATAACTCCTGTGAATAACAAGTAGTAACCACATAAGGTTATAAGGCATTTAATATATATTAAAACTAAAATTTTAATTGCAAATGATTCTAATTTCCACCCATAAACCTGATTATTTCCTTGCTAGCGACATCTTTATGTTTAGTATTATTCTATATGATGTAAGAGCTTAAAAAGCATTTTTTTTTTTGAAGAATTACTAAGTGATTCTGGTTGAGATTTCTCAGTCTGATGCTGTTTCAGGAGAAGTTATTTTGGAGCTCCTTGAAAATATTCTATTACCTAGGATCTTACCACTTGATATGTGGCTCATTTCAATATCTACTCTATAACACTATGCTCATTTCTGTATTTTTCTCCCTGATTTTCTCTTCATGCTTCAGTCTGGATATTTTCTATTGATCTATCTTTTAGTTTACGAATCTCTTCTTATGCTGCATCTAACCTACTGTTAAACTTATTGAGTACATAATTTCAGTTTTTATATTTTCTTTTGTAGAATTTCCATTAGACTCTTTTCTATAGATTCTAGTTCTGTTTTAATGGATGTTGTAATGAGTCTTTGAATATGCAAAATTAAACTCAGAACTGGCTATAGGGTAGAAAGTTAAATTGGTTTGCCTAATACTAATACGGTGAGATGGCTTGGAAACACAGAACTAAAGAGACAAGGAGAGAATATTGAGGGTAAGAGTATGTTCTGAGGAATATGGTGAAGTATTGGACAGACCAGTGAGAAATGCTGTAATATAATCATACCATCTCTCCCCTCATTGCCACACACGCATACATACCACACACACACACACACACACACACACACACACACACATGCATAATTTACCTTATACTTTCTGCTAAGACTTGCTCATGCATGTTCTTGTGAATTACTTTGGGGGAAATCAAGGGAAAAAAACAGCCAAATTTCACACTTTAAACAGTGAGATTAAAACAACTGAAGAATATAAAATACAGGTGAGATTAAGTTCTAGAAATTTGGAGCCAAGTATTCCCATGAAAACCTAATTCCCTAAGAATTCACAGAAATCCTATGTAAGGTATTGGACTTCCTTTGTAATATGGGATAAGGCTCACTAAGCTGTTATCAGAAATATAACTAATGAAAGCAAAGTGCAAGCTTGCAGAAGTTTTTTCAGGAAGAATTGTTGAATGGAGACAAGGATGGGCCTATTTGTAACAAAAATATCTTTGAAGAAAGGCACTCACAAAGGTAGGAGGGTAACATGATTGATGGTGTCTGAAAGTCAAAGCATCAGAGTGTCTTGAGGAGAAGGGAGTAGTAAACAACATCACATATGGTTATTAAGTAAGATAAGACTGCATAAATATTTTTGTTTTGGTCACTTCAATCACATGAAGCTTTAGCAAGAGCAATTTGAGCCAGTAGTTATGGTACTAGAAGCCAGAAAGTAGTGGGCTGAAGCATAAACTGCAAATGATAAATAAATGCAGTAAGCACTTAGTACTTTTCCAAGAAGCTTTGCAGTAAGGTAAGGAGGAAAAAAGGAATGATAGATAGAGAAGGGTTGTGAAGTTGTCTTGTTACATGTACTGATAAGAAAGGCACAGAAGAGAGAAAGGAATTAAGCATACACCAGAGCCCTCCTTTTTAACTTTTTTCTGGTGTGTGTGACACAGACTATGTTTACTACAGCTTGCATGCCATTTGACGGAATTACTGGTGTCCTGAAAAGCTAATTGTTTCTAGGATAAGAGTCTTTGCACCAAAGAGAGAGAAAATGAATGATGGACCAAGGTTCTTGAGACAGAAGGAATGAATGAGATCAAGAACAAGGGTGAGGCATGTCTTGAAATTGAAGGAGTTACCATAATTATTTCTCTTATCACATTAAGTGCTTTGGGAGATAATAAAGAGATGGCACACACTACATACACTGACTTTCTGAGTAGTTCAACAAGATTCTAAGTCTACTCTGTAGGTGGAGAGAAAAGAGGCTAATCAGAACTTTCTTCCAATCAAAAGAACATAAAGTTTGGAATTCCCCAAACCTGTCATCTCCCAGGTCGCTACTCCAGTCAGAGACAGTCCTTTCTCTATGCTTCAAGGGCAGTGTGTACCTGCCTCTTATATGTCAATTAACCACCATGTTTGATCTTTGCAAATTATTTATTTATTTATATCCCTGCCTTATGCTAATAAAAAGACAGATGTATTAAACTTGCCACATTATATTGTAATTGTTTGCTTCTGTCTGACAAATAGTTGACAGCAGCATATTTTTTTCCTCCGTTGCTAAATATGTACTGAATAAATGAGTTAAATTATTTTTCAAGTTGCAATGTAGTGAGCACGATGAGAAATCTGATACATATATAAGTGGTTCTTAGGAAACACAGACTCTGGGTAACCATCATCAGTTGAAAGTTAATGCTTGCTCCTGAGTATTACCCATGTGAAAATGTAAGCAAGATTATAGACTGATTAACACCCTGATACTGAATTCAAACTCTTGTAGTTTGTATTAATTAATAAAAGTTATGAAATGATAATAACTACTGTCTTAAGTGGCACCCCTGTATATGGGACACTTATGTATGTATTTATACGTATGCACACACACACACAGAAAAAACTGAAGTTGCAAGAGAGTATGTAGCTTGTTTAAAGCCATAGAACTTGAAAGTGAAGGAGCAGTAATGAACCAAAACCCCTGATCTGCCTTGTAGGTTCTATCAATATTCCCATAACTCTCATGAAACATGCTAAAGGAGCAGGTGTATTTTCTGATTGGTGCCTGAATCAGGAAAAATTATTGCCTTTCTGGAGAAATATTTTGCATGTCAGTTTTCTAGTACATTCTCATAGAATTAGGAGAGGCTGAGTCAAAGCACCAGTCTCCTTGAATATCACAGACCCACTTTCCTTAGGACATATGATATATGATACATTTTGATGTGATTATTGGTAAGTTGCCATGTTAAAGAGACCCACCCCAATTAAAATGTCATCCAAACAGTCAGTTTCTCTTGACCATTTGACTCTGCTGAAAGTGTGAAGGGTCTGAGATTTTATTCTACTTTGAAGCTAAGAATGTAGCCTGTGACAGTGTCATATAGGGTAGCAGAAGATAGGAACTCTGAGGTTCGAAGACGTCTCTCACTCCCGGCACATCAGTGAGCAGTATGAACCCTGGCATATTTGCACCAGTTTTCCGTGGCTCCTAGTTCCACAGTGCAACGTGAATGGGCCCCGATGGATGCCTGTGTGTACGGTATGTATTACTGGACTCAGAGAGGATCCCTGAGTTTAGGGAACCTGAGTGTTTATAACGGGCAGTGTAATGGCCCTTAGCTCTGCAGGGAGACACGTCTCTACCTCTTAGGACTCTAAGCAAAACTGTCTTTTGCTCTGAAGGGAGACAATATATTTTCCAGGGTGTTTTCTATACAAACATCCTTGAAAAAAATAGTCTGGAACAAAGGGTAGTTAGTGACTTGAAACAAAGGGCAGTCAATACCTCACTTCACAAGATGTGTAGAAATGTGAGAAACCCATGGAAGATTGTTTCCCAACAGGCTCTAAAAATTCATCTTTCTTTGCAAACTTGAATATTTTGCCGGGAGCTGTTTCCGTTTTAATTGCTCAGTATACTATGCCAGTTAGTTAGCGTCCTTGCTTAGAAACACGCATTTTGATCTTATTAGGCTGTGGGTATGATTATCATATGAATCATAAATGATGGTATGATGTACTCACCAACTTAAAGTAGGAGCAGCTCTTATTTCTCTTCAATTATATATAATTACCCTTGGAAAATTGTATGAAAAGACTCATTTTACACTGGTGTGTCACTTAATTACACATTAGGAGTGACATGAAAAATTCAAAATATTCTATAAAGCTTTTTTTAAAAAAATAAACCAAGACATTTCTCACTCCGATGTTAACCAAACTCAAGAGTTTGTGGATCACCAAGTTTCTTGCATATAAACTCAGGTTTCTGTTATTCAAACTGAGTAAGCAAACCTTGCTAGAGCTTCCAATTTCCTACCTGGGAAGGTTATGGGAGCCCCAAGGGTGTGTTGTTCACTCTGCTCCAGGCTGTCTGCATATTTTCTTCCTTTTTCTATTCCTGTGTGCTCATCCAGTCCATTCCATCTCCTGTTTTATTTTCTTTTTTAAATCCAAGCCTAGTTGCAGAATGTGAAGCCAACTCCCTCACTCTTCTCTTCTTAGCTACTTTGGGAGACACACAGAGAGATGTTTTCCAGGAGGATTTTAATGATAATCACTGTGGAGAAAGCAAGTGAGATGAACTACATTCAAATAGGAAATGGCAAAGTTGCAGATATCAGGCAAAAAAAAAATTCTTAGTGTATAAGGATCCTTCAAAGGCTGCCCATTTCTTACCAGATAAAGTCCAAACACCCTAGCTAAAAACGCTGGCCCATCGTCTTATCTCTGCTTCTCTTTCTATCCTCGTGTCACTCATCACTTGCGGTGCTCCTGCATTCACCACACTGTTTCTGGTCAAGGTCTCCCCTGTATTCATAATTCCCCATCCTTAAGAGATGGATTTTCCTCTCGTGGTTGCCTTATTTATTCTTTCTCTTCTTTGAAACTGTACATTCAGAAATTTTGTTAATTAATCGCCTGGAAATTTTCTCAGACTATAAGAGGTATGCCCATAATGTACCATGTATATTTTTATAATATTCTTAACCCAATTAAAATACTATAATATATAATTATAAAATTATATATCTATATCTGTGTCTATATCTATATCTATATCTGTATCTGTATCTGTATCT
>NW_006792499.1:0-2116 GCF_000442215.2 Lipotes vexillifer
TTTTTTTTTTTTTAATATTTATTTATTTATTTTTGGCTGTGTCGGGTCTCAATTGCAGTGCTCAGACTTAGTTGCCCGGAGGCATGTGGGATCTTAGTTCCCCAACCAGGGATCGAACTCTAGTCCCCTGCATTAGAAGGCAGATTCTTAACCACTGGACCACGAGGGAAGTTCCTGAGCTTCATTTTCTACAGTATCTGTTGCTATGTGTTCAGGTTCATTGACCTTCGACACTATCAAATCTGCTATTAATCTCATCAAGTGTATTTTTCATTTCAGGTATTTTTTTCATCACTATATGAGTCATTTTTGTATATCCAGTTGCATGGTTACATCCTTGAGCATATGGAACATATTCATAATGGCTGCTTTAATGTCCTTCTCTGTTAATTCTATCGTCCCCGTTACTGCTTGGTCTGCTCCTATTGACTGATTTTTCTCTTAACTATGGGATTTTTTTTCTTACTTCTCTGTATAGCTCATAATTTAAAAACTTTGACCCTGGGCATTGTAACGATGCATGGTTGGGTTTTCTTGTATTTCCTTAAAGAGTATTGGACTTCTTTAGAGAAGGCAGTTTTGTTACTTATAGATTGGTTTGATCCTTTCAAGATTTGTTTTTAAGCTCTTTTAGAGCAGCTCTAGTTTTTATTCTAGGGATAATTTAACTCTACTTCTAAGGTGTGGCCTTTCTAATGTTCTTACTTGACGACTTGGAGTCAATGAGGTCTCTCTCCTCTAGCTGGAGGACTCTTAAACAATTCCCAGTCCTGTATGAGATTCCTAGTAATTTTTCTTTCCTTGAAAATTGTTCTTGTGTATGCTCGTGGGATTTTGCTTGAAGACAGTGGCACCTGCCAAAGTCTCAACTGGACACCATGCAGATGACTGGAGTTCTTTCTCTTAGTAACTCCCTCCTCTCTGGTCATCAGTCCCATCAATTCCAGCTGCCTTGGTCTCCCCAAATCCCATCTGTCTTCTTAGCTCAGTAAGATCACTGGACTTTTCTGTCTTGCCTTCTCCATTCTGCATTTTGAGAATTATCTCCAGGCAGGAAGCTAGACAATAGTAGGATTCATCTTGTTTTTATTTTTTCACAGTCCTGTGCTGCCTGTTGTTGAATGTCTGAAAATAGTTGTTCCTTGTGTTTTGTCCAGTTTCTACTGTTTACAATGCGAGTATAATTCTAGACCACCTTACTGCTTCATGGACAGAAGTGGAAGTTGACTTTTTTTTTCAATTTAACAATAATACAATCCAAATACCCATAGGCCACCCTGGCCTGGGGTCCCATTTACTATCTTATTAACGTAAGTCACATAATTTCTCATCCCTGTTGAACCAACACCCACCCACCATGGCTTCTGTCTCACTCAGCATAAAATCTAAAGTCCTTACTGTAGCCAGCACCAACTCCCTGACATGGAGGTGCATGGGAACCTCCAGACCCAGGCAAGCCATAAGATGACGGTAGCTGCTTAAATGATCCCACATGAGACCAGCAGAAGAACCACCAGACTGACAACCTATAGGTACATGAGAATGAATAAATAAAGTTCTGCTCTATTGCACTAAGTTTTCATTACTTATTTTGCTGCAACAGATAATTGATACACTTACTATGACCTTCAAATTCCTTCATGATCTGGCTTGCTACCTCCTCTCTTTCTCACCTCCCTTCACTCTCCCTCTCACTCTGCTCCAGCCCACTGTGTTACTTGCTGTTCCTCAAACAGGCCAAGCTCTGCCTGGAGCCTCCGCCTCCCTCCCCCAGATATAGCCACGAGGCTCACTTGTTATAGAGCCTAAACCTGGCATATACCCTTTACCCTACCTTTCTCTTCTCCATAGCACATATCAGCACCTGACATTATGCACTGATTTGATTTGCGTGTCTAATAATTTTTTATTGGGTGCTGGGCATTGTTGAATGTCTCTCCCACTAGACAGGAAACTCCATGGGGGAAGAGACTGGCTCTGTCTGGTTCACAGCTGTGTCTCAGGTGCCAAAACCATGTCTGGTCCATAACACTTACTCAATAAATATTTCCTGAACGGGGCTTCCCTGGTGGCGCAGTGGTTGAGAGTCCGCCTGCCGATGCAGGGGATGCGGGTT
>NW_006792500.1:0-202 GCF_000442215.2 Lipotes vexillifer
TGGGACACACTGGTAACCAGATATGTTGGACTAGGGCCCACTCTTCAGAGCTCCCTGATGCACTTTGAGGATGCTAAGTTTCAGGGGTTGGAGAGCATCCTGGTGCAGACGGGTTACAAAGTAGGCAGCGAGAAGATGGTTTTTAAGGAACCGCCATACTGTTCTCCATAGTGGCTGAACCAATTCACATTCCCACCAGCAG
>NW_006792501.1:0-936 GCF_000442215.2 Lipotes vexillifer
CCTCAACCTTACTCGTGCCCTAACCTGTACCCTAAACCGTCCCCGTTCCCTAACCCTAACCCTTACCCAAAGTCTCACCCTAACCTGTGCCCTAACCCTAACCCATACGCTAACACTAACCCATGCCCTAACACGTACGCTAACCCTAAACAGTTTTCACACCCTAACCTGTGCCCTAAAGCGTCCCCGTTCCCTAACCCTAACCCTAACCGTTACCCGAAGCTTTACCCTAACCCATGCCCTAATCCTAACCCGTACGCTAACACGAACCCGTGCCCTAACACGTACGCTAACACTAAACCTCTGTCATACCCTAAACTGTACCTAAACCGTACCCGTTTCCTTACTCTAACCCTTACCCTAACCCTAACCCTTACCCGAAGACTTTCCCTAACACATACCCTAATCCTAACCCATACCCTAACACGTACGCTAACCCTAAACCGTTGTCATTCCATAAACTGTACCCTAAACCGTCCCCGTTACCTAACCCTATCCCTAAACCTAATCCTTAACCGAAGCCTCACAGTAACCCGTGCCCTAATCCAAACACATATGCTAACACTAACCCGTGCCCTAAAACGTGCACTAACCCTCAACCGTTCTCGTACCCTAACCTGTACCCTAAACCATCCCCGTTCCCTAACCCTAACCCTAAACCTTACCCGAAGGCTTACCCTAATCCGTGCCCTAATCCTAACCCGTACGCTAACACTAAACCGTGCCCTAACACGTACGCTAACCCTAAACCGTTGTCATTCCATAAACTGTACCCTAAACCGTTCCAGTTCCCGTTCCCTAACCCTAACAGTTACCCGAAGCCTTACCTTAACCCGGGCCCTAATCCTAACCCAAACGTTAACACTAACCCAAGCCCTAACATGTATGCTAACTCTAAACCCTTGTCATACCCTAACCTGTACCCTAAACCATCCC
>NW_006792502.1:0-7819 GCF_000442215.2 Lipotes vexillifer
ACTCCGTAGCATGTGGGATCCTCCCGGACTAGGGCACGAACCCACGTCCCCGGCAATGGCAGGTGGACTCTCAACCACTGCGCCACCAGGGAAGCCCCCATCTTTAATCTTTTAAACCTAGTTTAGACAAAACTCTTAATCTAACATAGGAAAATACACTTCTTGATCAAGTGTGAGCTCTGTGAACCTGTGTCTTTCCTTTTAAAAGGCTGTATGGCTGCATATAGATAAGTCTTGATAAATGATTCTTGGATCTTGATTTAAGTAGATAAAATCAAAGGCATAGTGGAAGGAAACAAATATATCTTATTTCTGTACATCAATTTATATTTACCATCACATATTAGCAATAGTAAAACTACTTAATAAAAAGTTTTGAGTTGAATAGAACTCTTCTATATAAGTACTTTCACTCATAATTAAGAAAAATGTTCAAATCTGCTATCAACATATCTAATTGATATGCTTATATAAATGAGCCTCAGGACAGAGTGAAAATGTGCTCAATTACTTGGAACAAATATCTCAGGACAAAAGTAGAAAACACTCTATAACTAAGTAGATTTTAGAATATGTAAAATGTAATCCTAGAGAAATTAAATGAAGCCAGAAAGCAGTGAGAAATGTTAATTCTCAACAGAGACAGCTAGAGACGTATACACAGAGGTTAGTACTAAAGTTTTAATAATATTAAATGTTTATTAAACTTTTTAATTTTAGTTATACTTCAGAAAGTATAACTGATCAGTTTATGAAAATAGAGAAACTTCATTACACAAAATTGTTAATGAATCGTAAAAGATTATCTGGCAGGACACGTGATAAGAGGAGAGTTTACTCACTCATGAGAAAATAAACGGATGAGAGAAACTTGATATACGTAAAACAATAACCTGGTTTTGCTTAAGTCTGCCCTTCCCTTAGAACAGTGCCTATTTTAGCAAGAGTCACACTGATTTCCAGATTATGGAATCTAGAAATCAAAAGATATTTATTTTTGAAACAATTTAAAAGTTCTTGATTTATTTTTAAATTATGAATATGGCAGTAAAGAAAAACATTATTACTTTGATGTGGGTGGAAATCTGTATAGGGTAGCCATTGATAACATATTGCAAGTTAGCTCTTATTTATGTAATTATTGCTAATACTTCATGTCAGTTATTTAATTTTCTTTCCCATATGGATAGATTGTTTGTGTGTACTGTATTTGTATTTCATATGTTGTTGAATATAAAGTTTTCCAAATCATTTCTTTCAGTTAGCAATAATATATCATACAAATATTCTTATTATATTGTTAGAAAAAATAGTTTTAGTGATGATGTAATATCTCAACCGTCATTTACTATTTACTATGTTCACTGTGCTACATACCCACATAATTATATGCTGCTGAATCTCAGGAGACATGCAATTTTTACATATATCACTGAGTTTTTCCTTAAGTCAGTTTCCTGGTTATAGGATCAGATTACAGATAAAAGGATATCAATAGTTGCATGGCTTTTGATAATTACTGTGAATCTTAATTTTTTTTCACAATTTAGACTCTCAAAATATTAAAAATATTTAAATTCTTCTTACTACTCCATATAAACAAATATATAAATGTTTCTTAATCAGATAAACATAAATAGAATCTACCTTAGGCTACTAGTGAAGTTCACCATTCCGACAATATACTTACTACCATCTCTTTTCTTTCTTTCTTCTCTTTTTTTGGGGAGGAGGAGTTAACCAGTCCTACACATTGCCTTGTTTTGATAATAGGTGTTACATATATATTTTTGCATTGCATACGATTTCAAATTATCAAGTGATCCGTCCTAGTTGTTGCTGATTTTACCTGAACAACACAATCCTATAGAGTTGAAAATAAAAGTTCTCTTTCACTTGATCTCCCATTCCCCAGCTTGTGAAATATCTAATACTGCTTGTTGCATATTATTCAACATTTTAGAAATTTCACCTTTATATGTATATTTAGATTTATAGGATTATGTAAATATTATGTATATTTTAGAACATTATATATAATACATAATTAAATAAAATCCAGAAAATAATATATGCACATGATTACCTTTAAGTATTATATAATAAATCCATAATGATCTATGACTTGTTTCTTTCTAAATTAATAATATATTAGTTACATTGTTCAATTTAGCGTATATTGACTTGTCTCATACTTTATTAGCTATGTAGTAACCCATATTTGGAAATAGCAAATATAAATGCTGGTGTTATGGGTTGAGTTGTGTTCCCCCAAAAGATAAAGAAGTTCCTAAACACCAATACTTCAGAATATGAAACTATTTGGAACTAGGGCCATTGTAGATGTAATTGGTTAAGATGAGGTCATACTGGAGTAATATAGGGTCTTATTTCAACATGATTGGTGTCCTTACAAGAAAAGGAAATATGATGTGAAGAGAAACACACAGGGGAGCATCATGTGACAACAGAGGCAGAGGCTGCAGCTCTCCAACTGCAAGTCGAGTACCAAGGAATGGCAGCCATGGTGAGAAGCTGGGAAAACAGAAGGGAGGATATTCATTAACAGTTTCAGAGAGAACACAGCCCTGTTAATGGACTTGAGTTTGGACATCTAGCCTTCAGAACTGTGAGATAATGAATCTCTGTTTGTTTAAGCCATGCAGTCTGTGATATTTTGTTATGGCAGCCCTAGGAAATTAAGACTGCAGATTTGGAGATTTTTGTTTGTTTGTTTTATTTTGCTATTGTGTTCTGTGTGTGTGTGTGTGTTTCTATATATGAGGAACTATTTTCATAGGATGGAATTCTTAAGTAGAATTGCATTGTTTTAGCAATGCCATCCAAACATACTGCCCCAATTTAGTATTGCACAATAAGTATATAACATTCGTTTTCCTCCAATATTGTACAGTCAGGGTAGGGTGGATTAACATTTAAATTTAGGAAAAAGAGCTACTTTGGTATTACGTTAATTGGCATTTTTCTGCTCATTGGTAAATTTGAATATTACATTACATGATTATTAACACTTTATGTTTCTCCTGTAGTGGACCCCATATTTAAATATATTTCTGCCATTGTCTGATGGATTTATTTGCCCTACCACGTTTCACGAATTTATATATGGTGTATATTATATGTCTTATCAGCTATATACATTATGATTAATTTTCCTTTGATTCACTGGAATTAATACTACTTGAAATACCTATGGCTGTTTTCCCTTTAAAATGGTAGAATTGAATAGTGACACCAGAGATGATATGGCCCCCAAAAGCCCAAGGTATTTTGGGTATAGCTTTTTACAAAACAAATTTCTTGATCTCTGTTCTACATGGTATTCAGAATATTAGTGAGTGGTCAAAATATGACGGTATTGGCACAAACAATATACAGTCTAGAACAGAACCTGCATTCTAGAATTTAAAATAAACTAATTATGGCATACATTTAATTAATTAGTATGTCTTTTGAGTAAGAAGTAAGGATTAATATTGATCAGAATAAGGATTTATCTTAATAAAAGATTAAATTGACTCAAGAAGGTAAAGTGGTAACTTGACTTAAAACAAGCAAACAAACAAAAACTCCTTTGTAGGTCTATGGGAACTTATGGGGAAGGATAAAGGAGAAAAAAAGAGATGGACCTATATGGAGATCAGATTATTTAAACAACACAAAAGAAAAGAGACAATTCACAGATATTACCTCCTTTAAAAATGTTATATATATTTATCAAAGCTCTACTGCAAAAAATCCACAAATAATTTCGCAGTAATGATTGTATCATTCTCTGCCAATGCCAATATAATAAAAAAGTCCTAATCATGAAGTAAATATTAATGTGCAGCTTGGCAGCACTGAAAAAATCGAGGATGTGATAGCAACATGTGGTCTTGCAGATAAGAACTTTGCCATGAAGGAAAAACAAACTTTAGTTAAAACAATTTTCTTGAGTTTGCATCCTCAAGATCTGCATCCTTGAATCTGCTTCTGCTCATCTATTCCTTCTCTTGTTATCTGATAATGGCAGTATAAGTCATATTAAATACTGTCATATAGTTTTAATTGTTCTATCTGCTTGCAATGCTCTAAGATAAACAATAACACAAACAAAATTCAGAAATGAATTATCCCTGCCTGCTAAAATGTTATTGCTTAATCTTCTCAAAGTATAATTCTGCGAAATTTATTTCCTGTTAAATACCATCATCCTACCACCACCACCACCACCACCAGCACATGCACTACCTCTTCTGATAGAGTAGAGAATTAGATAAAAGAGAAAAAAATGTTGCTGTTAGTGTGTGTAGAAATATGTGACAGAGACAATATTCCAAATCAGGGAGTAAAACAGATTATTTAACAAATTGTTGATTAAAAAGAATTCCAAGTCGAGAAACTTATCAAAGAAAAATGGGGTTAAGATGACCATTTTTCTTCTTTATTCAGCTCTTACTATAAAACAGTAATTAATGAATAATTACTGATAATTAATAAATAAATTTTTAATGTAAAACAAACCTGAATTCCTGGGATAAACTTCACCAGTTCATGATTTTTTTTTTTTTTTAATATTGGTAGATTTGCATATATTTTCTTAAGTTCTTTTGTTTTCTTAATGTCTTTCATTTTTGTATCTGGGTAATTCTGGTCTAATAAAATTTTTGATAACTGTTACTTCCATTTTTTGAAAGAGTTTGTTTATGATTGATATTATTTATTCCTTCATGATGGACTCAATTACCCAGTGAAAACTTGTGAGCCTATACCTTTATTCACATAAAATCTTTAATAAAATGAATTTCTTTATATATTTCTCATAGCTTCTGAGACCATAGTTTCTTTAAATTCTTGAACACATTATTAGTAACTTTTTAAAAACCCTACCTGTCAATTTCAATAATTGTCTCTTTTTTATTATCTTTATATAATTATGTTTTCTTGTCTATGGGTAATATTTTCCTGTTTCTTTGCATGTTTAGAAATTGACAATTAAATGCTGAACATGGAAAATGATATTGTTTTTGAAAATGATTTTTTGAATGTCTGCTTTCACTATTATTTTTTAAAGAGTGTTGCTCTTATTTGTCAGATATCTAAGTACATGTTGGAGTAGCTTGTTTTATATGAGACATATTTTTAAACTATGTTGGGCCAGAACTAGATTTCTGTTTACTCAGGTGCTAATTTCTACTACAATGAGTGATAATTCTGGCATCCTTAAGAAATAATCTTGGTGTTCAATGTTATATCAATACTAAGACTGGTTAGGGCTCAAATGTCTCCATAGCCTGTGTAAACTGTGGGAGTGGTTCTGCCTCCATGTGTCAAATAGTTTCTTTGCCAAGTTTATGAAGCTTCATACTATGCATTAGTTTTTTTATTCAGTAACAGACCTAAAGGAACCTCTATGTTGTTTTCTAGAATTCTTTCTCTGTTTTGCCTTCGAGTAAGGCAATACATTGTCCTACAATTTTCAGCTGCTTCTACTCCCCCAAACTCCTATGCTTGTTGTGCTAACTCAGCCAAACTGACATACTTTGCAGTTTATCTCATTTATTTATGTTTCCTCAAGGGGATATTTTTGTACTGCCTGTATTCCAATGGCTTAAAAGAGTTATAAATATTTTGTCCATTTATCTAGTTTTTGAAGGTAGGAGGATACATCTGGTATGTCTTAAACCAGTAAGTGCAGGAACAGAAATCACCTTTAGCAATGCCTGGGCATTTGAAGAACTACTTAAAATTTTTATTTACATATTCAATTATTATATTGAATAATATTTTAAATGATACTTCTAAATTTTTATTGCCTTTTCTACAAAACAAATTAGGCATCTTTAAATAAACATTTCATTAATAGAATGTCAAAAGGTTATGTTTTAATGCTTCTACTGACTTAATAACAAACCTAGCAAAGAAGAAGAATCAAAGGGTATGCCTAAAATGAAATAACTGAATAAGTTAAGTTCTGAACATTCAAATTGTATAAAACTTTACTTTTGAAATTCTATAATTACCTTTCAAAATAACTCAAAATCTGGAAAGAACATTTTGGTGAGCTCTAATTTGAATTTTAAAAGTATCTTTTCTATCCTGAAAGAAATATAATTGAAGAGGTCTATGATTCTGTGGCATCTAATTGTGACAATATATTCAGGCTAACTATAAGTAGGTACAATTTATTTGGTAAGTTTGTCTTGCAAATATATTTGTAATATATATTTTATCCAGAGCTACAAAATATCTCAACACCTGTATAGACAGATTTTTCTTAAATAAAAATATTTTTGTTTTTAAAAAATATATAAACAGGTGTCAAAAACTTCAACCTTTTAAAAGATGAATTTAAAGAAAGCATTAGACAAATGTTGGGGAAGTAAGATGTTATTGAAAAAAACATTTTCAGAAAAATAACAATGGCATAGAATTAGGGACAGGTACTGCTATAAGGTGAATAGATTGTAAAGATATTCTGAGAATAGTTAAGCTAAGTACAATTTCTACTGAGTGCTTTTTACTGAGTTCTAATTAATACATAATAACAATTTTAACTATTAAAAGTATAGATCTTGATGAGTTTTATGAATGCATATACCCAAGTAACAATTAGACAGATGAAAATATGCAATACTTCCATCATATCATAAAATTTTCTTTTCTTCTTTCCATGCAATAGCAACACTAGTTGTTATCAGCTTAATATAGACTGCTATAACTAAAATACATTTTATATAAACCTCATGGTAACAGCAAAGAAATTACCTATAGAAGATACCACCAAAGTTAAGGAATCAAACTGTATCACTATAAAAATATCAATGAATCACAAAAGAAGGCAGCAAGAGAGGAAGAAGGATAAAAGAATGACAACACAGACAGAAAACAATGAACAAAATGGCAATAGAAAGTTCTTCTCTATCAGTAATTATGTTAAACTTAAATGGATTAAACTTCTCAGTCAAAGACATAGAGAGGCTAAATGAATAGAAAAACAAGACCCAAGAGATTACCTTTAGATTTAAGTACACATATAGTCTCTTGACTCTGAACGTGAAGAAATGGGGAAAAAATCTATGCAAATAGTAACCTGAAGAAAGCAAAAGTAGCTATACTGATATCAGACATAATAGACTTTAAATTAAAAATTGTCATAAGACATAAATAAGGAAATTATATATAATGATAATAGGATCAACTCACCAAGAAGATATAACAATTCTAAATATATATATACACCTAACACAGGAGCAGTTAAATATATAAAGCAAATATTGAGGAAACAGAAAGGAGAAATAGATATTAATACAGTAATAAAAGGAGATTTTAATACTATACTTTCAATAATGGATAGAATATTCAGAGAGAAACTCAGTAAGAAAAAAGTGAACTTGAAACAACACTATAGACCAAATGGACCTAGCAGACGTATACATAGCATTGCATCCAAAAACAGCAAAATATACACCTTCTTAAGTGCACAAGAAACATTCTCCAGGATAGATCGCATATTAGGACACAAAACAAATTAAATTTAAGAAGATTGAAATCATGCCAAATATATTTTCTAACCACAATGGAATTAAATTAGAAATCAATAAGAGAAGGAAAACTGAAAAATTCACAAATATGTGGAAATTAAGCACCACACTCTTGAAAAACAAATGAGTCAAAGAGCAAATTAAAATGTAATCTAGAAAATATATTGAGACAAACAAACATGGAAGCACAATGTACCAAAACTCATGGGATACAGCTCAAGCAACTCTAAGAGGGAAGTTCAAAGAGAAAAATATCTGCATTTATATATATA
>NW_006792503.1:0-33190 GCF_000442215.2 Lipotes vexillifer
AAAAAAAAAAAGCATATGAATAAATTTTTGAATGAGGTGAAGGTATAAGTCATGTAGATATTGAGAAATAGTGTTCCAGGTAGAAGAAATGGCAGGTACAAAGGCCCTGAGGCAGGAGTGTGCCTGATGTGCTTCAGATATCACAAGGTGGCTAGTGTGGCTGGGGCAGGATAAAGGAGAGAGAGACTACCAAGAGAAGAGCTCACATACGTCAAGGGGGCCAGGTCTTACTGGGCCTTATAAACCATAGATAGAACTTGGGCTTTTATTCTGAGTGAGGTGGAAACAGGTTGATTTGGTGCAGAAGAGTGGGAGGAAGCAACATATTTTAAATGAGTCCTCTCTGGCTATTGGGTTGAGAATATACTAGTTGGGGGGAAAGACAGAAGCTGGGGGAGAAGACTGTTACAGATTTCCAAATCAGAGATGATGGTGGCCCAAAAGGACAACACTCCACTAAATAAGTTACAAGGAGAACTTGTAGGGAACAAGCATGTGTGTTTTTCACTAATGATTTTGATGTTGAAAATTTTAGAGCAGGTACGTTTGAATAATTGTATTTTAATGTTATTTCATAAAATTAAAAACAACCTTGCTTTTCTCACTATGAAATGTTCTCTCCTCTTATAGATAGAATATTTAGCTATCTAAATGTTCTATATGTATATATGTGGTTTGAGTTACCTATAAGTAAAATTAAGAAATGGGTGACTCATTTCTTTATTCTCTTCTAAAATAACTCTGAGAAATATAAAATTTAAGCCCTTAGTTGCCATAAAATGTGGATGAGTTACAAGATCCTTACCTAAAATTATTTTCAGGGCGGAGTCATCAAGACCTACTTCTTAGTACCCTAAAGTCGTGGGGAGGAAGCATGACAGAGACAGGCATCCAAAACAGAAGAGAAATCCAGAGTTTTAAGATTGTCTATCCATTTTGATTTTTGATGCCAAAAGCTCAACTTCTCTGTGCCGAATCGAATCTCGGAGACAGAGTTTGGGGTAAAGTAGAAAAGTATAGCTTTATTACTTTGCCAGGCAAAGGGGGACCCAGCAGACTCCTGCCTCAAAAAACTATATGTCCCAACCCAGTAGGATTTGATAAGGAGTTTTATAGCAGTGCTTCCCAAGGGTGGGGTTGCTGACAAGATTAGGGTGTGTGCAGGGTCTCAGGTAGTCCTGCCTCCTAATCTTGATGAGCTTCTCTGGTCCCTTTAATCTTGCCTCAGGTGGTTTCTTGGCTACTCCTCCCTTGATTAGCAACTGTTCCAATCTGCCCTTTGGAACTCAGGGAAGGTCATGGAGGCTGGAGTCTTGTCTACAAGAAATGGGGGACAAAAAAAGAGGCCTCCGTGCCTGGGAGCCTCACAGGGCCCCACTCGGTTTCACTTGGTTTCATTTTGAACTGGCCTCAGTGATTTTCCTTCCTCCACCCCCCCACCCCCACCCCAAGAAAGGAGAAACATCAAATAGAAGTGATAGTTGGGATAAAAATCACATTGTCATTGTAGACCGAAAAAAAAAACACACACACAACCTAAAAGCTGAGAATTATGTTTTATTCGGTGGACTTTCTGAAGACTTAAACCTGGGAAGCAGCATCTCCGATAGCTCTGAGGGACTGCTCCAAAGAGGTAAGGGAGAAGCCAGGAGATATAGTTTTGTGACAAAAACCAGGTAGTAGTCAGAACATCAAAAGATTACCTTTAATTAAAGAAAACCAGACGTCTCAAGTTAAGGAATTTGGTGCTTTTCTATGTATGGGAAGATGCGCAAGTCTGGGCTCATTGAAATCATTCCTTTGATATGCACCTTAACTATCTAGGGTCAGTATCCTGCTTTTCTCCATCCTAAATCCCTCAGGGTGCACAGTTGGGGGGTGGCTGCAGTGGCTGCTGGCTTGATGGCACAACGTCCTTTGTTTACTGATATGGCAGGTGACATTCTTCATCCACATTATAAACATCTGCTGTAACAATTTAGGCATAGCCTAAGAGAAAGCATTGCATGTTCGGAACAGTAAAGTGGAGAGTCAGAGCTATACAGGCCTACTTTCAAATCCTAGCATCATCACTTACTGCAGAGGTCTGAACCAAATGTTTGATTCAGTTTTGGAGTTTCAAGTTTTTTTCCTCTCTAATATGGTAGAAATAATACCTTCCTCAGGCCATTATTGTACGAGGATTAAATAAAAAGTAAATAATGCCTTTAGAAGGGACTTACACGGCTCCTAGAATATGGCATTTGTTTATTCACATTACCCTGCTCTCTGTAAAACAACGAAACACCAAAAAAATAATAATCTTAAATAGGTAGAACTACTGAAACAAAAAAAGGGCATTGTTCTACTTCCCAAACCAAATAAGACAGGAACTGAAAAATCTACTGCAGAAATAGCAATAAGAAATTCGGACTTGAGGCTCTTTTAGACTGTAAAGAGATTCTAGTTAACCTAATTAAGATAAAGGGACCTTAATTGGCCTAAGGGAAACTCCCTGTGATAAAATTGTGAGAACACATAGATTTGTGCTGAATGCCTCTCAGAGAATGGAACTGAGGGCATATTCAGACACTTGACAGTATTATAATTGATTCTAGTAGCAACTTTAATATAACCACAGCAGAGAAAAAAATTGGACCATTAGCATGCATGTTATTATTGTTATTATATATTTGCATATTCTCTTTTATTGAAATAAGACGGGAGCTTTTAACTAGCACACATGCCAAATTTTGTATTAGTCATTTATGAGTTCTTATGTTTAAGTATTATTTATAATTTGTAAATGTTTCTAAACCAGCAGTATCCTGGCACTGATTTAAATTTTCTCATGAAATGATTGTCATTTGCATTCAATTCCCAAAGAGCCCTGACTGTACTGTCCCAGGGAATATTCCTGTACAGTAACCTCCTGGAGGCTACATTGCAAGAGAGGTGTGTGGAAGAGTTTTTCTGTTCTCTACTTGAGAATGGTCGCACATCTCCAATGCTATGTAAAATGAAGTGATTGTTACAAATAGGACTCTTCAAGTTCAAATGTGCTTGATGCGGCCCAATTCTCAGTTTCTCCTTTGCAATAACAGGGTTAATGTTTTGGGGAAAAAAATTGTTTTTTAAGAAAACTGCAGAAGTTGCTGCTACATCAAAAATCAACTTGGTTACTATTAAAATTATATTTAACAGAATTGCCATATACAAGCTTCTATTTTTCCACTGGCTGTACACAGATGTGGATCTAAAGGAGGAAGTGCGTGACTTTCATCTTCTCTTGATAATTTTATGCTGATTACAAATTATACAGATGGAAGGAATGTAAAATAAAGTGTAATGAAGGCCAAGAAAAGCAGGGGATAGCATACTTCAATGGCTGAGAAAACCAATTTTGTAATCAGAAAGACATGTGTTCAGAGTTCCTCAAATTATTAGCCATATGATCTTTGGCAATTTATTTAACTTCTCTAAGTTTGTTTTCTGAAGGACACTTAGTACTCCTATTTCACTAGGTTATTATTAAAATTAAGTAAGAAAATATATAAACGTTTTTGTCACAGTGTCTTGAACATAAGCGCTAAATTACTATATTTGGTCAATGATATTATTACCTTTATAATAATAAGCAGTCAAGTTATCATTCCTTAGTTATTGTGGTTGCTATTACTACCATAATTATTAAGAAAAGAAATAAAACAATTGATCTGTGGTGTTCAATACTCACTTTTGGCTAATTTCAACTGAGTTTCCCTCTGGCCCACTTCTTCCCTAGCAATAAAGAGTGTGGTTATAGAATTGGGAAAATTTGAGGAAATGTTTTCCCTGTTGTGCTGAAAGATAGAGCTTTAGCCTGAGCTGAACAGAGTAAAGGAGTTGCCAACTCCCTCTTAGAACAATATCCTCTCCCAAGGATGGGTAAGTTAGTGATACCGACATTGGCTAAGCCTTTTAAAGAAGGCCTACCTACAGATCTCTAGTCATTGGTAATGGTCTACAGTACACTTGTTCCTGCTTCTCTGGGGAGAGGGGCAGAGTTGGGGGGAGCAGGGCTTGTTGGGGGAAGTGTTTTTCTTTGACACACGGTGTTCGGTGTTGACTTGCTCAGGACATAAGTGATTAAGCTTTCTTTTGTCTAGGGTCCTAAGTCTCCATCCCCACACACTTGATGAGTGAAAATGTTTCTCGGGGACAAAACCTTTTATGGAAAGAGCAGGGCCCTTTGCTCACATTCCTAAGCCTCCATTGGTAGGCTTGGTGGCATCTCGCCTTAAGTGTAGAACGTTCCTTTTGGGTAGAATCCTGGGGGAATCATAAGAATCTTGACATAATAGAGGCTTTCCTAGACAGCAGTGAGCAGGCTCAGTGACTCACTGCTTCAATCGCAACATGGAAGGAGGGGCTCCAGGGATGTGAGTGAGTAGTGGGACTCCGGGGAAACCCTATTGAACTGAGGAGCTGCCGGGGTCCCTGTGGCCACTATTTATCCACCATGTTCTATTACGATTTTCCCCACTAGCCACCTCAACTACTGTCGCTGCCACCACAGAGCCAGCCGTCGTTGAGTCGGGGCATAACAGAAGCGGGGACCGCCGAGACCAGGGCTGGTGTGAAGAGACCCGAGGTCGCCATGGTGGGCAACAAGCACTACGTAAAAGTCTATACCCTGAAAGATGAACAACAATGGGTCATTCTAGGCACAGGGCACATCTCATCCACTTATGAGGAGGGGGCCCAGGCCATGTTTCTGCTAGTTAGATCCAAGTCCGATGACTCACTGATCTTGGAGTCAAAGATAAATCCAGACATGTACTATGAGAAAGAAGGAACGTTAATTTTTTGGTTTGAGGCTGAGAACCGTGGTACAGCGTTACATTTCCAGGACACGGCAATTTGTCATAAGGTCTGGAAAGCCATTTGCCAGGTTCACAGTAAAGTCCCATGTGTCGAAACGTTACGCGACATCATGGATGAATCAGGAGCCAAAGAGTGTGATGACTCGCCAAAAACCAGTGAACTGCTCGACCTGCCAAACTGCGAACTCGGTAAACTTGAACAGATTGTTGACTTAGTTACCTTGGGTCTCACCTCACCTATGGATAAAGAAATCCTGGCTCTGGTCTTGGAAAGGGAGGACTATATTCAAAAACTACTGCAGTTGTTCCACACTTGTGAGAACCTAGAGTATACTGAAGGCTTATACCATTTGCATGAAATTATTAAAGGAATCTTATTCCTCGACAATATATCTCTGTTTGAGATCCTGTTTTCTGGTGAGTGTATCATGGATGTGGTGGGATGCCTTGAATATGACCCTGCTTTGGCTCAGCCAAAAAGGCATAGGGAATTCTTAACCCAAAAAGCAAACTTCAGGGAAGTTATACCAATAACAGACTGTGAACTTCGACAAAAAATACATCAGACGTACAGGGTACAGTACATTCATGACATCCTTTTGCCTACACCATCCATGTTTCAAGACAATATTCTTTCTAATCTTACAAGTTTTATTTTTTTTAACAAGGTTGAGCTAGTCAACATGTTGCAGGAAGATGACGAGTATTTGGCTGAAGTTTTTGCACAGATAAGGGATAAGACCACAGATGATGATAAACGGCGTGACCTGGTATTTTTTTTAAAGGAATTCTGTGTATTTTCTCATCTATTATGTTCTGAAAGCAAGTGTGCACTATTCACAACCCTGACAGAATTGGGAATTCTTCCTGCTCTTAAAATTGTAATGGGCATGGATGATTTGCGATTAAGGTCAGTTGCTGCTGATATACTTGCTGATCTAGTGAAGTATACTCCATTCATTGTCCAAAGATTTATGATGGAAGAAGCCCAGCAAAGTGAAGATGGCAAACTTTTCACTAATTTAATAATTGAAAAAATGATCTGTGATACTGACCCTGAGCTAGGAGGTGCTGTTCATTTAATGAGACTTCTTTGTGCTCTACTTGATCCTAACAACATGCTGCCAATGCATAGAAAATATAAAATAAATGAATTTCTAAATTTCTTCTATAGACGTTGTATACATAACTTCATAGCACCACTTTTGTCAGCTACTTCAGAAGATATATGTGAAGAGGATAATATAGTTGGATCTGACAAAAACAACAAAAATTGCTTCAATAATTACCAAACAGCAGAGCTGCTTGCCTTAATTTTAGAGCTGCTCACATTTTGTGTGCAACATCACACATATTACATAAAAACCTATATTTTGAGAAAAGACTTGCTAAGAAGAGTCTTGATCTTGATGAATTCAAAGCACACTTTCCTGGTCTTGTGTGCTCTTCGCTTTATGAGAAGGATGATTGGCCTTAAAGATGAACTTTATAATTTTTACATGATCGAGGGAAACCTTTTTAAGCCAGTTGTAAATGCCCTTCTGGATAATGGAACTCAGTACAATATGTTGAATTCAGCTATTATTGAGCTGTTTGAATACATAAGAGAGGAAAATATCAGGTCTCTTGTTGCACATATAGTTGAAGAGTTTTATGAAACACTTGAGTCAATTGAATACGTTCAGACATTCAAAGGATTGAAGATTAAGTATGAAGAACAGAAATACCGGAACAATCAACGATGGAAGAATTTGTATCCTGTACAGTATAGTAAGATATTCTGCAGAGGTGCCAGTGTCTTGAAGCATAAGGAAGAGATGAGTTTTAAAGAAAATATAGAGGAAGAAAAAGCAGGTATGTCATCATCAGAAAGTGATTTTCAAGATCATTATGATAAATTTGTGGAGACTAAAAAAGCAAAAGAAAATGAAGACAAGGTAGATCTTCCCCCAAAAACATCTTTGGGTGGCTCTGAATTTACTTCATTCCATTCTGCTAGTGATGCTAGTGGAGCAGGTAACCCAAACGATAGCAGCATGGTGGACTTAGTGGATTATTCAGATGACAACAAAGGAGATAAAGAAGGTGAAACACCCCCCCCCAGGAAAAAACTACATCTAGCTCATAAAGTCTTAAGGGAAAACCCTTAACATTACTAAACTCTACATTACTAAAAGTCTGTACACATCAAAGCATTAATAAAATTCTGTAACATTAGCTGAAACATCTGAATCCAAATCTTTCTCATGTGAACTTATAACTATTCAATAAGTAGCAAAGATGCTCAGTGTTATCATCTAGGAGAATTTATTTCTGTAAAACCAAACTTCCTGGAATTCAAAAAAAGAAAGACAGAAAAGAAAAAAGCTAACCAGAACCTGAGCGATAACTTCTTAGCAAGAAAAAAAGTCTTGTTTGAGGGGAGAAAACAGGTTGATAATCTAATATTAATGTAGTTCTGTTTCAGGGGTATATATTAGAAACAACTGTTAACAGTATAACATTATTTGCCCAGTGGTTCTGGCTATGGTTTTCTTTTTTCAGTTGCCTTCTTTGAAATAAAAATTTACATTCATGTTTATGTGGAAAGCAAAGTCAACTGTAATAAAAAATAAGGTAAGCTATTCACATTTCTGTGAAGATTTGACAAAAATTCACCCTTATGAGTAATTAGAGGGAAGTAACTTTTGGTATGTATTTTCATGAACAGAAAAGGAAGCTGGATTCAAAATGTGCTGTTCTTAGCATAATTTTTTGTTTGTTTAGATGAGAAGTGAAGAATCGGTCCAGTAGTATTCTAAAATAGTGTTCTCTAAGACCTTGGGACTGGGTAGAAAAGAATACTTTCAGCTGCCTAAATTGTGAAAGATACTTGGAAGTCATTTCCTGATTCATTAATAAAGTTGTGTCTGTCTTCAGAGCAGTGGGTAACTTTTAAAGTGTAATTTACAGAGACTAACAATTTACAAAAACTAGTGCTGAATGAAGTGGCACTTAATATGTAGAAACCATTTTGGACAGTTTTTTAAGAAAAAGTCACTTGTGTCAAAGTACACACACAGTACATGAAGTTTTTTTTCTATAAACAAACAGGAGTAATATGAAAGGTGCTTTATTAAAGAGTGAATGCAAGTGAATTTCTAATAATAAGTTGTAACAAAGAATTAAGTGGTTTTATTTTTAGAGGAGGAAGTTAACTGGGTCCATTTTTCCTGGAATTGCTTAAATTAAAGCAGTTTCTCCTACTTGAAGATTTTAGAGTTAATTTTAATTATGACCATGGTTTGAACAAGATAGACTGTCTGTGTAGACATGAAGTATAGTTTTCCAGAAGACAGATATTTCTCTTGTATTACCACTTGTTTTGTACCATTTGCTGATATTTATGCTGAGCTATACAATTCAGGAATTAAAAAGTGACCCTGTAATTCCAAAAATAAAAGAGACCATTTTAAACGTACTCTTATGCCATAGGAGACACATCTTATGCAAAACTGAGAGATTGTTGTGTTAGAGCTACAAAAAGAGTATATTCCTAAAACAACAAATAATCATTTCATCATCAAATATAAAGTCTGATAAAGTGTGGACATGACCTCAGGAGATATAATCAGACATCACTGAGGACGTGACAGGGGAATGTTATCTGTAGTACACACATTTACATGCATACACAGAGTTTTATCTGAAAAAATATACTTAACTCTTTGTTTTGGTGGTAGTAGCTCCAGTTCCTTAGCAGAACAGATATTTACAACCAGACAGAGAAAAACAGTTCTTTGGTGCTCTCTCTGCTTATTCTCTTCTCTTCAGCTAGTTTTAATCAGCCATAAAAAATGGACACTAGGAGGGAAAAAAATGAATATTTGCATTTCTTGTTGTATTGTCCCCAGTGAGTGTGTAAGGAAAGACGAGGGAGGGCATAGCTGTAATGGGAAGTTAATAAAAGGTAAAAATAAAAACAAGGAAAAAAGAACAAGAAAAGAAAAACAAAACAAAAGAAAAAAGGACAGGCATTCTCTTGAGCTGAGCTGTGTAACCTCCGTGAGCCCTTTTCTAGTCTCAGCAACTTAATGTTAGGGAAACAACATGACAAGCAAAATGGTGCAAAGGCAGATTGCACATCAGATGGCATTACCTACTATTAAGGGAACATTTAAGAGGGCAGCAAAACACAGATGAGCAATCCTTACTGTCTGCACACTGAGTGAAAAATTGACCAAAATGTTCAGTCTCTGTAGAAAGTGTGTGTGAGAAGATACATGTCAAAAATGTTTACTTTCGGGGCTTCCCTGGTGGCGCAGTGGTTGAGAGTCCACCTGCCGATGCAGGGGACATGGGTTCGTGCCCCGGTCCGGGAAGATCCCACATGCCTCGGAGTGGCTAGGCCCGTGAGCCATGGCCGCTGGGCCTGTATGTCTGGAGCCTGTGCTCCGCAACGGGAGAGGCCATAGCAGTGAGAGGCCCGTGTACCGCAAAAAAAAAAAAAAAAAAAAATGTTTACTTTCATCTTTAAGTTGTTAAGAAGTAATTTTTAAAGTCCCCTTAAGTGGATTATTTATGAAAAGAAGAAACAGTTTGGAGTGGCCTTGTACTTACAACAAAATTCAGGTGAGCATTTTTGAAGAGGTGCCCTGGATTTGTCAAGGTTTCGGCTTTAAACACGTGACTTCCAGTCACCTTTATGGCTTAGTGACTCTCTAAACACACCAACAAAGGGAGGGTGATATAACAGATAAAGCAAAAGCTTCATATTTAGACAGCCCTTGATGACAATGCAGGCTCCGATGCTTACCAGTTCCATGACCTTAGGCAGTTTACTTATTTTCTCCTTTAGCCACAATCTCTCCATCTTGTCTTTAAAAATTAGAAACTATATATAAATTACCCAGAACATATTTAGTACTCAATAAATAACTTTCAAAACTCATTATTATCATCAGGAGCAGTATAATAATTTCCAAGAAGATGGAGGATAAAGCCAGGTATAAGCGCTTATATCACAAGTTATGCTCATAAATCAATAATCCTTTATTCTTGATCAAATTTATAGCAACATGATACATTAAAAACTAATGAGTTCAGTTCTGGTTGGCAGACAAGTCTATGTATATGTATCATGCCTTGCTGAGAAACAACTGAAATAAAGAGCATAAAAGTAGACAGAAAAATAAACCTTCATAGCAATGAAGACAGTTGGGTGGAGTGGTGTCTGAGGTGTTAACCAAAGAGTGAGAGATGTCAGGAGTGAAGGATGGGATTGAAATTAGAAAAGTAGGAGGGAAGATGGGGAGGGCATTGAAGATTTGTAAAAGAGGCAAGAGTCACCGAGCCCTGTTCCCCTTGTCCCATCCCAGCAAGCAGGGTAGTCAACTAGAATGTGTCCCTAGAAAACAGCCCAGATGTCCTTGCCCTACAGCCCCTGAGATAACAGGCAAAGCTGAAGGCCCTGTTATGGATGTTGTTGCCTCAGAGTTAAGCCCTTCTCTTTGGGGTGTTGGAGGATCCAGGATGCTGAAAGCTTACCACCCGGAGGTGCAAGTCCGTGTTTTCAGGAGAGAGACATGTTAATGCGTGGCTCCCACCCAAGAAGTACAATCTCAAGACCACAAATGGAGCCCATGGAAAGAAAATCTTTACAGCTGGCAGGCCTGCCTGTTGGTGGTGGTCCCAACACCAGTCAGGGAACACAGTTTGAGGATGCTAGCAGGTCAGCCTTCAAGTTCCCAGTTCAGTCACAAAAACAGCCTAGTCCTTGTTTTGGAGGGTTTGCTAAGTGCCGTCAATCCAATTTTCTTGTTTGTCCATGCCACCAGCATGGTGGCATGACCTTAGTCCATCCCATGGAATGACTGAGATTAGGAGTCAAATGACATCCAGAGGGGTGTGTGTGATCATCCCCTGCTTCTCCTGATAGATCTGTCAGTAAGGTTAAGGGGAAGGGTGGTCAGAGCTGCTTAGCTGGGCCTGGCAGACCCAGCAGTCAGTTAAACTGAAGACTCCTGCAAGAGTTTGAGGGAGCTGCACCAGAATGTTTCCCTTGGGGAGGAAGTCTCCAGAGGCAGCTCTGAAATACATGGGTCCTTAATGCCCCTTCCTCCCCTGTGCTACCCTGGGTGCTGGGTTGTTGCTCTTCCTCCGCCTCCACAATACCTGAGTGCCCCTTTGTGGTAACTATAATGTTGCCCCTTTTTCCATTCATTCCCTACTCTCAC
Organism: Lipotes vexillifer; assembly: GCF_000442215.2. NCBI lineage: Eukaryota > Metazoa > Chordata > Mammalia > Artiodactyla > Lipotidae > Lipotes > Lipotes vexillifer. The sequence goes on from NW_006792503.1 coordinate 11,060, forward strand.
CCAAACTTTTTATCTAGAAGGATCAGGTGTGAGAGGCACAGGACATTTATATAAAACCAGAATTGTTTGAATCATGTAGGTCCCATTTTTGCCCTGCTGCCACCATGGCTCTACCAGCCAGGCTGGTCTGGGGAAAGAAATATGCATCACGCCCCGAAATGGTCATGACAGAACCCTACCTTTTCAAAAGAGGCCTATATAATTTCCCATTCCTTTAGTCCTGATTTAATGACCAAATTGCCTTACTCTGATGTAGGGCTTCTCAACGTCACAGCTGTTGACGTTTGGGGCCAGATCATTCATGGTTGTAGGAGGCTTTCCTGTGCACTGCAGGATATTTAGCAGCATTCCTGACATCTACCCACGAGATGCCAGCAGCACACCCTCAGCTATGACAAGCAAAAATGTATCCAGAAGATGCTATATATCCCTCAAGGGGGCAAAATCACCCTTGACTGTGAACCTCTAGTCCAAAGATGCGTGGAGCTTAATTCAAGGGCTTCTCTTACTTTGTGGATATTGGGTCCACATCCAGTAGGCTGAGTCATCTTCTCTTTTTACCCTCTACCTGAAAGACCCCAGTACATACAAGGGTCAGGTACATAACATACTTTCATAGAAAGAGAACGGACTTTGCTTGGAATCACAGAGATCCCAGTTCTGCTTTTCATTACAAGTGTAATCAGGGCATCTTATTTGACACCTCTAATCTGTTTTCTTATCTGTAATATATGGCTAACCACACTGTTATGGCTGAATTGTGTCTGCCAAAATTCATATGTTGAAGTCCTAACTCCCAGTACCTCATATGGGACTATATTTGGAGACGTGGTCTTAAAAGAGATAAGTTAAAATGTGGTTATTAGGGTGGACCCAACTCCAATATAACTGGTTTCTTTAAAAGAAAGAAATTTGGACACAGACATACATACAGAGGGAAGACCATGTGAAGACACAAGGAAAAGATGGCCACCTACAAACCAAGGGAATGGGCCTCAGAAGAAACCAACTCTGCTGACACTTTGATCTTAGACTTCTAGCCTCCAGAACTGTGAGGAAACAAACTTCTGTTGTTTAAGCCCCCCAGTCTGTGGTACTTTGTAATGGCAGCCTTAGCAAACTAATACAAATGTCTAATAAGAAGAAGTTCTGCTAAAATGAAAGAGTACATATCTTATGAATATCACAGAGTTATTATGATAATGAGTTCGAAAATGAGATATGACAATAGCAACTCTTTATTAAGTATGTGTTATATGTCAAGCACACCTTCTTAGGCAATTTACCTACATTATTTCTAATTTCACAATAAACCTGCAAGGTTGATGTGATGACCAGGAGAGTGCACTTTGTAGAGAAGGAGAATGACTGAGTAAACTAAAGGGCCTCAGCCACTGTGCTCCGCAACCATTGCCCCTCTTTCTCCCAGGCCGCACTTGCTAGCCAGGGGTTAGCACAGCGTGGGTACTAAAACAGGCTTGTTCCTGGAAGAAGAGAAACTCCTCTGACTGGAGACTTTGACTTGAGGACTTTCTGAAGGCCTTCCTGAGCATTCTTAAACTGCATGGTGATCTAGGATGCTGCCATCATTCTCTCTCTCCGTCGCTTGACGTCAGAGTGTATCATGATCCGACGGCTCTTCCAACATTCTCCAGCTTGCACTCTATTGCCTCTCATTAGCTTTTCCCCTAATAAAATCCTTGCATGCTAAATCCTCTCATGCTGACTGTTTCTTGGAGAACCTGGACTAACACAGTATGTATTTTGACTCTGTTTTACAGGAGAAATAGAGGCACACGGAAGTGTGTTCCCAGAGTTGCATAACTAGTACTAGTGAGATTATTCAGATATGTTTGTCTAACTCCATAGACTGATTCTGCTACATATAATGTGTCTTGAAATATATGGTGAAAGTACTTTAAACATTAAGACCATTATACGCACCTACCATATAATATACATTTATTAATAATAATTATTAATAATAATAATTAATAATTAATACTAGTGAGACTATTCAGATATGTTTGTCTAACTCCATAGACTGATTCTGCTACATATAATGTGTCTTGAAATATATGGTGAAAGTACTTTAAACATTAAAACCATTATACGCACCTACCATATAATATACATTTATTAATAATAAAGTAGAAATCTGAAATCAGTATCTCATGTCTTTGAACAATCTATGCACATAAATAGTAACAATGTCCCTCTTTCTGCTTCACCCACACTTCCAAATGTTAAGCTAACACTGCTTGAATTCTCCTCCATGAAACACTGTACTGTGCAAACCACTGTCATCACACTTACCACAAGAGTTGCTAAAGAGGTGACTGGTGAAATTTTCCCTCTTGCCTCAGAAGTCAAGACAGATAAAAGAGCTAACTTTCACTGGGTGCTAAGCACCATGCTACTAAATACTTTATATGGGTGGTGGGACACATTGACATTAACCTTGGCGGTCCGTATCACCACCTCTCATGCATTCGCTCATGCTAGAATTTAGTTGGTAATCTGAGAAAACTGGCTGGCATAGGGATTTACTTGATGTAAATGTACTGAGATTAAATTTCAGCCCCATTGAAGAACGGAGGCTGGAAATAGAAATTATGTCCAATTATATACAACTTGAAATTAAACCCCTTGCATTTCAGAGTGTGTAGACTGAGTTTCCTAACCACTAGGCTTGCACCAACTCATGTTCCTTTCTACCCTTCTCTTGGATTGTTTTCATGTTTGTTTGTTTCTCTTTTCCCCTTTATTGCTTTCCAAGGCATTTTTTCAATTCTAATCTGGTAATTAGTTACCTTTAAATTGTAACATGCACACTTTATTTTATAAAGACTAAATTTAATCAGTCTCTCCTTCCCTGGAATAATTAAAGGAAATTGTTTTATATGCATCATCTCTCTATAGTATTTCATGTGATTGCTATTCTGCTATATTTGCCACTTTTAGCTGTTTTCACTAGAAGGTTTTTTGTCTCCAAACTTTTGGAATCAGAAGCAAACCAAATTTGAGATACATTATTTCCTGCTCTCACTGCAATGACTAAAGTAAACAATTATGCAGGTAGTATTTGGAGAACACTGCAGAAAACTACTTTGGTTGGAGAGTTACTACGGCAACCCTTCAGAAAAGGAGGACCTAATGGGCTGAGGAGCCTGATAAGCTACCCAATAATATTGGGTTGCTGTACACATTAGGTACCTGAAATCTAAGATCTATCATTCCTACAGTTTGCTCAGGAGCTCGCTCATCCTTATCAGTTTGATGAACATGAATTTGGTGTTCAACGGATTTTATATGAATATACTTGTAACAAATTCATATTATAGTTATGTGTGTATGTACATAAAATATATACTTTACTATGTAACATTAATAGAAATTTACTTTGTCTTTTCCATTCTCCCTCCATTTCCCTGAGAATTATTCTAAATTTCCAATAGGAAGTTCAACTTCCAATTCTTAGCCAAGCACTTCGAGTGAGATTGACCCTACCCCATCACCAGCCCCTGGGACGTATTAGTGTATGTATTCCTTGACATTTGCCACTGATACATGGATAGATATACAACAAAGACAGAGCAAATGAAATGCATAAGTTCTAGGAATTCTATTCTCTTCTTCTATGAGATCTACTTGAAAAGATTCTCTTTGCTGCTGGATGTAAATGAGAAATGTGTCGCTTCGGGAGCCGGTGGCAGCCATAGTTTGAGAACAAGGGAAAAAACATACTGCAGAAGAAACCAGTAGCAAAGAAGCAAGGCAGATAATTGTATAGAGAGAAATCCGTCTACAATATTAATCCCTAAATCAAGCTGCACCTAAAGCTTTACTTTTGGATTATTGAATAACCAGAGAAAATGTTTCCTTTGTAATTTAAGCTGATTTACATTGGGTTTTCTATTATTTGACATATTCTGAGACTATTACAGGTGAACTCTGTTTAAGTGTCAAAGATAAAAATTAACTACAATGCTATTTTAACCGCTTCAGGGCACAGAGAAAAAGAATGTCCAAACACTTCAAAAATTGGATTGGAATTTTACTAGAAAACAAACAAACAAACAAGGAGATTCCCCAAAGAAAATTTTAATTCATATTGAAGCAAGTTCCTAAATAAAATACCACCAGTTGTAGCCTATCAGTACATCATGACTATTTTTCTAGTGAATAAGGAGTTTTTTATATTAATATTACAAATAAGAAAAATATTCATCTTGTAGAACACTAAAATAATTATAAAATTGAATACGCATTTCTGATAAAACGTTAACACTTTCTTAACTGTGTGTAGCATGTATCCATAGAGCTGATATGTAGCCAGTACGTACATACTGGTAAGGCATACTATGTAGTGTACAATTTGACTGGTTGCTCAGTGCTCATTGATAGAGGTCAAAGTCTGTTGGGTAGATGCTGTAGTATGTTTTGAATTTCATTCCATTATACAAACTGGTGTGTTTTAATGTGTGTGTACTAATGTAAAATATGTTCTATATGTGTATATGAAAATCAGAATCATATTTAATGGTGAATCCTTAGGGAAATATCTATTGTAGTCAAGAGCAAGATAAAAATGCCACTAACCAGTCATTATTTTACATTGAACTGTTGCTCCTAGCCTATCCAATTAGATAAGAAAGATAGAAAAGAGAGCTATAAATTTTGGGAGGAAGAAAGACACATTATCTTTTCCAGATTTTATTATTGTATACTTTGAAGATCCAAAAGATCTGAAAAACAAAAAGAGAATTCAGTAAGGGTGTTGATTATACAATTAGTAAATGACAGCCAGTAACTTTCCCTTATCTTTTCCTTTAACCACAGTAGCTACTTAAAATTAAATGTCTATAATAAATATTAGAAATGTGTAAAACCTGTATGAATAAAGCCTTAAAGTTTCTAACGACACATTAAATCCTTTACTAAGATTTTTAATAAAAATCCTTTAATAATAACATGCCTTGATTTTGGACAGGAAATTAGCATTGTGAGGAATTCCATTTTCCAAACATAAGTTCATTAATGTAATGCAATCCAAGGAAAAGTACTATGAAGATTTCATTTTTTTTAAACATCTTTATTGGGGTATAATTGCTTTACAATGGTGTGTTAGTTTCTGCTTTATAACAAAGTGAATCAGTTATACATATACATATGTTCCCATATCTCTTCCCTCTTGCATCTCCCTCCCTCCCACCCTCCCTATCCCACCTCTCCAGGAGGTCACAAAGCCCGGAGCCAATATCCCTGTGCCATGCGGCTGCTTCCCACTAGCTATCTACCTTACCTTTGTTAGTGTATATATGTCCATGCCTCTCTCTCGCCCTGTCACAGCTCACCCTTCCCCCACCCCGTATCCTCAAGGCCGTTCTCCAGTAGGTCTGTGTCTTTATTCCCGTCTTACCCCTAGGTTCTTCATGACATTTTTTTTTCTTAAATTCCATATATATGTGTTAGCATACGGTATTTGTCCTTCTCTTTCTGACTTACTTCACTCCGTATGACAGACTCTAGATCTATCCACCTCATTACAAATAGCTCAATTTCGTTTCTTTTTATGGGTGAGTAATATTCCATTGTATATATGTGCCACATCTTCTTTATCCATTCATCCGACGGCGGGCACTTAGGTTGTTTCCATCTCCGGGCTATTGTAAATAGAGCTGCAATGAACATTTTGGTACATGACTCTTTTTGAATTTTGGTTTTCTCAGGGTATATGCCCAGTAGTGGGATTGCTGGGTCATATGGTAGTTCTATTTGTAGTTTTTTAAGGAACCTCCATACTGTTCTCCATAGTGGCTGAACCAATTCACATTCCCACCAGCAGTGCAAGAGTGTTCCCTTTTCTCCACACCCTCTCCAGCATTTATTGTTTCTAGATTTTTTGATGATGGCCATTCTGACTGGTGTGAGATATCTCATTGTAGTTTTGATTTGCATTTCTCTAATGATTAATGATGTTGAGCATTCTTTCATGTGTTTGTTGGCAGTCTGTATATCTTCTTTGGAGAAATGTCTATTTAGGTCTTCTGCCCATTTTTGGATTGGGTTGTTTTTTTGATATTGAGCTGCATGACCTGCTTGTATATTTGGAAATTAACCCTTTGTCAGTTGCTTCATTTGCAAATATTTTCTACCATTCTGAGGGTTGTCTTTTTGTCTTGTTTATGATTTCCTTTGCTGTGCAAAAGCTTTGAAGTTTCATTAGGTCCCATTTTTTAATTTTTGTTTTTATTTCCATTTCTCTAGGAGGTGGATCAAAAAGGAACTTACTGTGATTTATGTTATAGAGTGTTCTGCCTATGTTTTCCTCGAAGAGTTTTATAGTGTCTGGCCTTACATTTAGGCCTTTAATCCATTTTGAGCTTATTTTTGTGTATGGTGTTAGCGAGTGATCTAATCTCATACTTTTACATGTACCTGTCCAGTTTTCCCAGCACCACTTATTGAAGAGGCTGTCCTTTCTCCACTGTACATTCCTGCCACCTTTATAAAGGATAAGGTGTCCATAAGTGTGTGGGTTTAGCTCTGGGCATTCTATGCTGTTCCACTGATCTATCTTTCTGTTTTTGTGCCAGTACCATACTGTCTTGATTACTGTAGCTTTGTAGTATAGTCTGAAGTCAGGGAGCCTGATTCCTCCAGCTCTGTTTTTCGTTCTCAAGATTGCTTTGGCTATTCGGGGTCTTTTGTGTTTCCATACAAATTGTGAAATTTTTTGTTCTAGTTCTGTGAAAAATGCCAGTGGTAGTTTGATAGGGATTGCATTGAATCTATAGATTGCTTTGGGTAGTAGAGTCATTTTCACAATGTTGATTCTTCCAATCCAAGAACATGGTATATCTCTCCATCTGTTTGTATCATCTTTAATTTCTTTCATCAGTGTCTTATAATTTTCTGCATACAGGTCTTTTGTCTCCTTAGGTAGGTTTATTCCTAGATATTTTATTCTTTTTGTTGCAATGGTAAATGGGAGTGTTTTCTTGATTTCACTTTCAGATTTTTCATCATTAGTATATAGGAATGCCAGAGATTTCTGTGCATTAATTTTGTATCCTGCTACTTTACCAAATTCATTGATTAGCTCTAGTAGTTTTCTGGTAGCATCTTTAGGATTCTCTATGTATAGTATCATGTCATCTGCAAACAGTGACAGCTTTACTTCTTCTTTTCCGATTTGGATTCCTTTTATTTCCTTTTCTTCTCTGATTGCTGTGGCTAAAACTTCCAAAACTATGTTGAATAAGAGTGGTGAGAGTGGGCAACCTTGTCTTGTTCCTGACCTTAGTGGAAATGCTTTCAGTTTTTCGCCATTGAGGATGATGTTGGCTGTGGGCTTGTCATATACGGCCTTTATTATATTGAGGAAAGTTCCCTCTACACCTACTTTCTGCAGGGTTTTTATCATAAATGGGTGTTGAATTTTGTCAAAAGCTTTCTCTGCATCTATTGAGATGATCATATGGTTTTTCTCCTTCAATTTGTTAATATGGTTTATCACATTGATGGATTTGCGTGTATTGAAGAATCCTTGCATTCTTGGAATAAACCCCACTTGATCATGGCGTATGATCCTTTTAATGTGCTGTTGGAGTCTGTTTGCTAGTATTTTGTTGAGCATTTTTGCATCTATGTTCATCAGTGATATTGGCCTGTAGTTTTCTTTCTTTGTGACATCCTTGTCTGGTTTTGGTATCAAGGTGATGGTGGCCTCGTAGAATGAGTTTGGGAGTGTTCCTCCCTCTGCTATATTTTGGAAGAGTTTGAGAAGGATAGGTGTTAGCTCTTCTCTAAATGTTTGATACAATTTGCCTGTGAAGCCATTGGTCCTGGGCTTCTGTTTGTTGGAAGATTTTTAATCGCAGTTTCAATTTCAGTGCTTGTGATTGGTCTGTTCATATTTTCTATTTCGTCCCGATTCAGTCTTGACAGGTTGTGCATTTCTAAGAATTTGTCCATTTCTTCCAGATTGTCCATTTTATTGGCATAGAGTTGTTTGTAGTAATCTCTCACGATCCTTTGTGTTTCTGCAGTGTCAGTTGTTACTTCTCCTTTTTCATTTCTAATTCTATTGATTTGAGTCTTCTCCCTTTTTCTCTTGATGAGTCTGGCCAATGGTTTATCTATTTTGTTTATCTTCTCAAAGAACCAGCTTTTAGTTTTATTGATCTTTGCTATTGTTTCCTTCATTTCTTTTTCATTTATTTCTGATCTGATTTTTATGATTTCTTTCCTTCTGCTAGCTTTGGAGTTTTTTTGTTCTTCTTTCTCTAATTGCTTGAGGTGCAAGGTTAGGTTGTTTATTCGAGATGTTTCCTGCTTCTTAAGGTGGGCTTGTATTGCTATAAACTTCCCCCTTAGAACTGCTTTTGCTGCATCCCATAGGTTTTGGGTCGTTGTGTCCCCATTGTCATTTGTTTCTAGGTATTTTTTAATTTCCTCTTTGATTTCTTCAGTGATCACTTTGTTATTAAGTAGTGTATTGTTTAGTCTCCATGTGTTTGTATTTTTTACAGATCTTTTCCTGTAATTGATATCTTGTCTCATGGAGTTGTAGTCGGAAAAGATACTTGATACAATTTCAATTTTCTCAAATTTACCAAGGCTTGATTTGTGACCCAAGATATGATCTATCCTGGAGAATGTTCCATGAGCACTTGAGAAAAATGTGTATTCTGTTGTTTTTGGGTGGAGTGTCCTATAAATATCAATTAAGTCCATCTTGTTTAACATATCATTTAAAGCTTGTGTTTCCTTATTTATTTTCATTTTGGATGATCTGTCCATTGGTGAAAGTGGGGTGTTAAAGTCCCCTACTATGAATGTGTTTCTGTCGATTTCCCCTTATATGGCTGTTAATATTTGCCTTATGTATTGAGGTGCTCCGATGTTGGGTGCATAAATATTTACAATTGTTATATCTTCTTCTTGGATCGGTCCCTTGATCATTATGTAGTGTCCTTCTTTGTCTCTTCTAATAGTCTTTATTTTAAAGTCTATTTTGTCTTGTGAGGAATTCCATTTTCCAAACATAAGTTCATTAATGTAATGCAATCCAATGAAAAGTACTATGAGGATTTCATTTTTTTATTATAAGATTATTCTGAAATTTATCTAGAGATATTACTAGTTGAGAGTAACATGGACTTTTATGAAAAAAAAATAATGTTAGAGGATAACTTCTACTAGATATCAAAATATGTAAGTCCAATTTAATAAAAACCTTACTGTACTGTTGCAGCAAGAAAGAAACATTTCAGTGAGAAGAATAAAATTTAGAGATATATTTATGGGGTTTCTCATATGCTAAATATGGGGTAAGCTAAGTTATGCAAACATGGTGTTGGTTCAGCATTCTAGACACTAACAGAAAAATGAGACTTTATCTTATATTATTAAAATAAATTTTACAGAAATACAATATTTCAAGAAAATAAATCACAAAACTACTACTTTATTTTGTGATTTTACTAATCATAGGTGGTAAAGACTTCTTTTTTCATAATGGCAGGAAATCCAAGTGGTGACAAAGGGAAAGACTGATATATTTGATGACACAAAAATGTTCTGTGGTAGTGGGAAATAAGCCAAATATATATCTGTTTTTCTATGGGTTATACTTTCTTTTTTACAGTCAAAGAAGAAAAACATAAATGACTAAATTTACTGGTAGAAAAAACATAAATTAGCAGTTCACAGAAAATGAAATACCAAAAACCAGTAAACATGTAATCCTATAGTCTGTGGCAAGCTGAAAAAGATACACTCCCCCAAAGATATTTACATCTTAATCTCTGGAACCTGTGAATATTACTGTATATAAATAACAGTCTTTGCAGATGTGATTAAATTCAGAATTTGGGGATGGGAAGATTTTCCTGGTTAATACAGCTTGGCCCTAAATGCAATCCCATGTATCCTTACAAGAGGAAGGCAGAAGTAGGTTTGACACACATACAGAGGAAAAGGTAATGTAAAGGCTGAGCAGAGAAAGTTTCGAAGTCTTAGCCTTGAAAATTGGGATATCTTGGCCACAAGCCAAGGAATGCCAGCAGTCACCAGAAGCTGGAAGAGGCAAGAAACAGATTCTCTCCTAGAGCCTCTGGAGAGAATGCAGCCCTGCTGACACATTGATTTCCCCCCATGATGCTAATTTTTGAACTTTTGTCCTCCAGAACTGTGAGAGAATTTTTTTGTTTTTTTGTTATTTATTTATTTATTTTGGCCGTGCCGCACGGCATGCGGGATCTTAGTTCCCTGACCAGGGATCGAACTCGTACCCCCTGCAGTGGAAAGGCAGAGTCCTAACTACTGGACCGCTAGGGAGTTCCCTTTTTGTTGTTTTAAGTCCCCCAGTTTGTGGTAATTTGTTATAGCAGCCACTATAAACTAATCCATGCCCTAACAATTAAAAATATAAATTAAAATAACAATGAGATATTATTTTACATTTCTGGGCAAAGATTTAAAACCTTGGTGAAGTATGGTGATAGAAGAAAAGTGGGGTACTTTTATTCTATTCCCCTGCAATTTTGAAATATGCATAGAAAGAAACACAACCCTTGATTCATATATTATCTTCTTGGAATTTTTCCTAGTAACATATTCAGAAACCATGAAGAGACAAATGTACCTTGATACTTACTGCAGCATTGTTTAGAGTAATCAATTCTGTAAGTAGCTTAAATGGCCATCACCGAGTGACTAGAATTACGCATTATAGCATAGTATGCACATATGTTATATTATTTGAAATGAGATTTTTTTTTCTGAAAGGTTTTTCTTTAATTGAAGTATAGTTGGTTTACAATGTTGTTAGTTTGTGGTGTACAGCAAAGTGATTCAGTTATATATATATTCTTTTTCATATTCTTTCCCATTATGGTTTATTACAAGATATTGAATATACTTTCCTGTGCTATACAGTAGAAATGACCTGAGATTCTTTTGTCTCAGTTTCAGCTGAGGTCCTAACACTGGACAACAAAACAATAGTTGCCAAAGTGAGGCACTAGTCCATTTATGCAGTTCACATAAAGAAGTTGTATGAAAAAAGGTTTTGTGACTCACACTTGAGACTTTAAATTGAAGTAAGGTAAAGAGAGAATTTCTTTGGAGATGTTTGCTATAGGACTCTCATACTTCTTCTTATTTCTTCATTACACTACTCTTTGGAAAGAGAGGACAAAGGTGCTTTTCATTGCTATTCTAGTGAGAGGGGCTTTATTTAAGGAAACCAGCTGAAGATTTTGAAAAGTGTCCACTGAAGTTTGGGGAACACAGTGCCCTGGCGTTTGACTCATACTTGAGAGTTCTAAAGAGGCTGTGGAATTATCCAGAGAGAAAAAGGGTGATATTAGGAACAAACAGAACTTGCACCTACAGAATGCACAAGCCTGTGAGTGTGTTTTCCACAAATTGGTATGTTGATATGCCATCAGAGAGCTAAAGAGAAAATAGCTTGAAGCCATCTTAGCAGGAACTTGGCCCAAAATAGCTACCTGAAAGAGGGCAGGAGCTCCAGTCTGGAAAGTCTATGGAGTAGCTTACCAGACAACAAGGAACTTAAGAGCCATCACACATCATGCAGATGAATTTCTTAGAAATCCTTAAAATCACCCCAGGAGTAAATAAGCTGTCTTTGAACAGCTGCCAAACCCAGAGACTGCTGGCTGAATATATCTGTACTCTAACCCCACTCCCTTCCTGGAATGGCCAGAAACTATATAGCTAGTTAGGAAAAGAAGAGATGTGGGAGAGAGAGAGAGAAAACTGATTGTCTTTGCAGATATTCCCCCCGAAACCGAACCAAGTTAAATCAAACTTGGAGGTTCATCTTGGGAGGTTCATCACACTGAACAATTTATTATTTAAATGAGACAAGCATAGTGTCTAAAACGTACCAGAGGACTATTGCTATTAATATCTGAAAGTGACTGGAAAAGTTATCACTATTATCCAAGAGGCAGGCAAGAGAGTCCACAAAGCAGGTAGGACGGTGTCGACTGAAAAAAATTGAACAACCTGAAAGTTGAGAATTACATTTTATTTGGTGGACAAGACTGAGAACTTAAGCCCAGGACGCAGCCTCTCAGATAGCTCTGAGAGACTGCTCTGAAGAGGTAAGGGAAGAGCCAGGATATATAGGAGTTTTTGCGACAAAGACCAGGTAGTAGTCAGAACATCCAAAGATTACCGTTAATTAAAGAAAACCCGGCATCTCAAGTTAAGGAATTTAGCGCTTTACTATGTATGGGAAAATGCAAGAGTCTGGACTCACTGAAATCATTCCTTTGATATGTACCTCAGCTGTCTGGGGCCAGTATCCTGTGCTTTGTCATCCTGAGTCTCTTCAGGGTGCACCCTCAGGGGGTGACTGAAGCGGCTGACTGCTGGGTGGCTGTAACGTGATAGCTTGATGGCTGCAACATCCTTTGTCTACTGATATGGCAGGCAACATTTTTTCATTGATAATGGCACCATGGTAATGCTTGCACCCTATCAACCTGAACATATTCAATAAGGCTGTTAAAAAAATTACAGAGTAAAGTTGATTTCAATATGTAGACCCAGGAAAATACCTCAAAGATACATTTTAAGTACTGTAACAAAATATAAAATGGATGTAGAAGAATATGAATAGTAAGATCCCATATATGTACTTTTACAAACATGCACGTCTCTAATTGAAGATTTCCATATGGAAGACAACAATGACGATGAAGACTGGCTGCTATGAGGCTGATGACAAAGGAGATGAAAAAGAGGCAACATATTCTACCTTTTGCTCCTACAAGATTGCCCCTTGCTCCGTTTCCACAGCACCAGCTTATTGATTCTACTTTAAGAGGCTAGCCAATAAAAATAAAGTTTGTCCAAACCTTACATGGATTGAATACCAAGCACTGTTCCCGCTAATCCTTCTTAGTAGTTCCTTCCCCAGCCTTGGGTAGTGTGTGCTCACGTGAATCTGCTGCTCAGTAATCAGCCGAATACTTAAGAGGTACCCCCTACAGATCTCCGGGGTTCTCTCTCTGTAGAGCTCCCTCATCTCCAATACTCTTTTCTGAGAATAAGAGCCACCCTTGTCTCCCTGAACTGTCAGCTCCATCCCAGGAGTCCTCCAGAACCCTGCCTGGAAACTCTAAGGCCAAGAAACTCTCTCTCTCTCAGGACTAAGTTCAGGCAGTTCTAGGGTCTCACTTTGTTTATGTCCCATCTCTCAAAACTATTAGGTATAAAATAGTCAACAAGGATATATTATACAACACGGAATATCGCCAATATTTTATAATAACTATAACTGGAATATAACCTTTAAAAATTGTGAATCATTATATTATACACCGGTAACTTTTTTTGGCGGGGGGGTGGCTGCACCACGTGGCTTGTGGGATCTTAATTCCCCAACCAGGGATTGAAACCCAGCCATGGCAGTGAAAGCACCAAGTCCTAACCACTGGACCGCCAGGGAACTCCCTATACACCTGTACCTTATATAATATTGTACTGCAACTATACTTCCATTAAAAAAAAAAAGAATCAGTGTCCTTTTTTGCCTGATGTTCGGTGTCCTTCAACTGTTCGCTGTTTTGGGTTGTTGCAGGTGAGAAGATGAATCCAAGTCCCACATTGCTCAGAAGTGCGGCTCTAAAGTTTTTAAAGAAGAAGCATCAGGCAAACATACACAATAAAATTCTAAACAAAATGTAAGAGGGAGTCAAATCAAACACATATATCTTCCCTCTCATCTAAGAGGTTTTTGAAATGACAAGAAATCTCTAAAAGACTGAATCTCCAGTCTTCACCTAGTTAACTCTTCCTTCTGATCTCAGCACACTCTTTCACATTCATTTCCCTCATCTCTCATTTCAAGGCTCTGTATCTTCACAATTCACAGCATATGCTTCAGGTACACATTTATCTTTATGTAAGCAATCATTTGGTTAATCTCAGTTTCCCTTCCTAGAATGTAAGCTCTATGAGGATAGGTGCCTAGGCTCTTTTTGCTCACTCCTCTCTCCCCAGTGGCTATTTGTTATAGTGCGAAAGAACAAGGAACTGGGTCTGTTAGATAACTTGAAGTACTGCAGGAAGATCAAATGTAGATAGAGTTGCAATGATGGGGAAATTTGAACAGAGAAAAATATTTCCTAAAGATAGGCCATCAAACGTATCTGCTAACATCCTCCTTAGAAGAACTTTGAAAAACTATGCACCCCCCATGTATTTTAAGTGGCACCTACATTTTTTCAGCATAATTTGAAATCATTGTGAGGCATGGAATTTCTGATATACTGTAAAAATTGTAACTTAAAAAAACCCATGACATTATTTTAAAAATTGTAATCAATGGAACTTAAATGTCATTATGAGTTTTTACTCATCATCACCGTTAAAAAAAAATACATGAACAAGGTCTTTACATTTAGAGATTCTAGATTTTCCTCTTTCCCCAAATCGTCCTAATCTACTTCATGTCTGAACATAGTTTGTTGATTGCTATTAATGGACAATTAACAAAAACTTAGAAATAAGACACTTGAGACTACAAAGGATTTCAAATTGAAGTTAGGTAATGAGAGCATGTTTTCCTTTTTCTTATTGGAACATTGTCTAAAAGGTTCACTTTGGATTATTTGATTCTTTGGGGAATTGTACCTTTGTTTAGTGTACTATTTGTAATTTATTAGGGTCTAGGCTTGGTGAAGTTACATGTTAACTTTTACAGATGGTATTCAGTATAGATGCATTATTTCTCTCAGAGAAAATAATCCTAATAATTTATTTTTCCAGTAAGATATTAAACAACTTTGACTCAAACTTAGCAAATGTATTTCAGCTTGCCTCTCTTAAACTGACAACATAACCACTGTTTGAAATTGCCTTTGAACCAGCTTTCCCACATGCTGTTTTTCTCATTATTTCCCTCATTACTGAGTCAAATAAATATTTGACATGTGCTCACTTTATAAATTTAACTTTGGAAAGTTATTTTTGTGTAACAGCCTACCCGAAGTAAGAAAACGAAAATACTGAATGTATAAGGATTGAAATTTTAACATGTGTTTTATGCCTGCAGGCACAAGGATTTAAGAGCTAAAATAGGTCTTGTGGATTTATTTTTGTTACAGTGATGGTTAGTATACAATTGGTCAAAACAATCTAAGTGCATTGTACATTTTTATAATTATTACCAAATAAAGTTTTATGGAAACTATACTTCATAAAATATGATAGAAATTACCCTCGTTAATATCTGACAGCTAACCTTTAATCTTTTATTAATGGATGGTAAAAAATATTAAGAATTTCACAAGATGAAATGAGTATTGAATGTAAAGGGAATAAATATTTCATAATACGATGATAAAATAGGTTTTAACTTCATTATAAAAATCCTGAAAGAAATCACATAAAACTTTTATCTTTGAATTTTATCCAGTGTGTCTTGAAAACGTTCTGTGC
This sequence comes from Lipotes vexillifer, assembly GCF_000442215.2. NCBI lineage: Eukaryota > Metazoa > Chordata > Mammalia > Artiodactyla > Lipotidae > Lipotes > Lipotes vexillifer. Next base: position 26,549 of record NW_006792503.1, read on the forward strand.
TTCCAGTTCCATATGACAGTATTAAGATCACTATCCAGTACTGCTTTGGCTGCTGGAAGGTAAATTTCTTTCTGGCTAATGACTCGCCCTTAGGGATAAGTATTGAGAAAAGCTGAAAAGAGTTGCTTATATTCATATGTAGGAAAATATCATTTTGAGCGTTCAATATGTCTTACTAAGTCTTTCTTTACTTTTCTTTTGTGTCTCCTTCATAGGAGATGCGTTCCTTAACAATAGTCTAACGGAGGCGAGAAAGTCATTAAATAAAAATCATCATTACTCCTACCACTACCCTGTATCACATATCTGAATTCAGAACATCTCATCATGGGGCAAAATACCAAATTTCTAACAGATGGCTCATAACTGAAATATGTAGAAAACGGGAAAATACAGGAAACTATATGTTTATGCTTCCTTGATTCAAGTTTAAAGCCGGCTTTCCCTTTGTTGGTGCCCTGGAGATTTTCACACCCTGAGACAATGATCCACAGCAGGACTAAGAGTGGGTGAGAATTGTGAAGAAGACACAGTACGTAATTCTGACATAAAGAGAGAGGAATTCTACTGTGAACTCAGAGCTTTCTCAGTCTAATCAGTTTCAAAGAAGTGTACATATGGAAGGTGACTATTTGTCCTCTGTGCTCTGCCTTTAAAATTATTTATTCATAATTCCCTACCTCCAGAAAAGGTTTGGCTAACCTCCAAGGATGGATCATCTACAGATAGAAGGCTATTTGTCCAAGTCATTCACTGGGAGCTTCAAAGTAGAGAAACACAGAAAGCAGAAGTTGGCCTCTGGGCAGTGTTTTCTAAATTTTTCTCACGATAAGAATCACCTGGGGTTCCTGCTAGGCTTTGCAAACCCCCTGCCCTTCCCTGGAGATTCTGATTCAGTGGGTCTGGAGTGCGACTCTGCAATCTGTAGTTTTAACAAGTGCTCTGGTGATATTTGCACCATCCAAAAACAACACAGGTACACTTTGAGAAAATGTCTCAAGGATGTGGTTTTCAAATCTAGCTTCTCAATTACTGATTTAGGGGAGCTAAAAAAAAAACCCACCCAGGTGCCTGGCTTACTTCAATTAAGTCAGTTTTCCAGGGGATAGAACACAGCCATAACTTATAACTAAGACTTTTTAAAGCAGTATTAGGTTCACAGAAAAATTGAGGGAAACATACAGAGATTTCCCATATTCCACCTGCCCCCACACATGCATAGTATCCCCCATTATTAAAATCCCCTACCAGAGTGGTACATTTTAAAACAAAATTTTTATTGAAGTATAGTTGGTTTACAATGTCGTGTTAGTTTCTGGTGTACAGCAAAGTGATTCAGTTGTACATATATATGTATTATTTTTCATATTCTTTTCCATTATGGTTTATTACAGGATATTGAATATAGTTCCCTGTGCTCTACAGTAGGACTTTGTTGTTTATCTGTTTTTTTAAGAGTTTTTTTAAACTTTTTATGTTATATTGAAGTATAGTTGATTAACAATGTTGTGTTAGTTTCAGATGTGCAGCAAAGTGATTCAGTTATACATATACATGTAGCTATTCTTTTTCAAATTCTTTTCCCACTTAGGTTGTTACATAATATTGAGCAGAGTTCCCTGTGCTATACAGTAGGTCCTTGTTTGTTAATCCATTTTAAATATAGTAGTGTGTACATGTCAATCCCAAACTTTTTACAATTGATGAACCTGCATTGTCACCTCATAGTCAACCAAAGTCCACAGTTTACCTTAGAATTCACTCTTGGTATTGTTCATTTCATGGGTTTGGACAAATGTATAATGACATGTACCCATCATTATGGTATCATACAGAGCATTTTCACTGCCTTAAAAGTCCTCTGTGCTCTACCTATTCACTCTTCTCCTTCTCCCCCCAAACTCTGGCAACCAATGATGTTTTTACTATCTCCATAGTTTTGCCTTATTCAGAATGTCATATAGTTTATATGATATAGTATGTAGCATTTTCAGATTGGCTTCTTTCACTTAGCAGTATGCATTTAAGGTTCTTCCATGTCTTTTCATAGCTTGATAGGTCATTTGTTTTTAGAGCTGAATAGTATTCCATTTTCTGGATGTACCACAGTTTATTTATCCATTCACCTACTAAAGGACATCTTGGTTGCTTCCAAGTTTTGGCATTTTTGATTAAAGCTGCTATAAACCCCAGTGTGCAGGTTTTTGTGTAGACATAAGTTTTCAGTTTCTTTGGGTAAATATCAAGGAGCATAATTGCTAGATCATATGGTAAGAGAATGTTTAGTTTTGTAGGAAACTGCCAAAGTTTCTTCCAAAGTCGCTGTACCATTTTGCATTTCCACCAGCAATGGATAAGAGTTCTGTCACCCCACATTTGGTGTTGTCAGTGTTCTGGATTTTGGCCATTCTAATAGCTGTGTAGTGGTATCTCGTTGTTGTTTTAATTTGCATTTCCCTGATGACATATGATGTGGAGCATCTTTTCATATGCTTATTTGCCATCTGTAGAGACATCACTTTTTAAAGTTTCTCAGATGTAGTGCAAAATCTGGAATGGAGGATGGTAGCAAACTACTTCACACAGGCCCAATCTGTCCCATTGCCTTGTTTTATAAATGTAGTTTTATTGGAACATAGCCACACCAATTTGTTTATGCATTGTCTATGACTGTTTTCATGCTACAATAGCATGGTTGAGTAGTTGTGACAGAGACCATATGGCCTGTAAAACCTGAAATATTTACTAGCTGGCCCTTTATAGAAAACGTTTGCTTACCACTGCCTCATATTTAAAGCAATCATCGTGGTCCTTTAAGAATTAATTTAGAAAGAGCAAGCGTAGCTAAGGCCTTGTACCCCGACTCAGAGAAACATGGCTGATAGCTTCAGGTTCTCTGTCAATATTGTTCTTCTTTAATACGTGGTTGATTTACCAAGAAAGGGCTCCTAGTGGGATCTGAGGGAAACAGAACAAGGTTTGAGGTAACTCCAGACCTCTACAACACAGAAAAATACTTATTTATGAAATACATGTTTGCGACTGAATTTTACTTATGGCAAACTACTATATGAATAGAATTCCATTGTCCAAAGTAGAGAAAGTTGGTTAAATACTTAGGTTTGGAATTAATCCATAGCCAAGTTTCCAACTGTAATGTAAATTCTACAGAAAATGTTCAAGTCTATATGAATAAACTGTAGTCTCTGCTGAAGCACACTATAGGGGTCTTGCATAAATGGAAATCATTTTTTTATATAGGAAGACAATACTGGTTATCAATTTCTCCTGTACTAATCTATAACTTCAACACAATTCAAAATGGGTTTACTTTTATCAATTAAAAATAATTGAAGCAAATATAAAATAATTAAGACAGAAGAAATTCTAGAGGAAAAATTACAAAAATAGAAATGAAGGGGGAGTTTCACTCCAGATATTCATTTTTTTAATAATGTCTACAATGGAATGTGTTGTTCACTCAGAATAGACAAATCACTGGAATATATTAATATATGAAAAATTAGATTTTTATATCAATTGGGGAAAACAATAGATTTCTTTCATTATCTCTCAAATATCATGAAAAGTGTTCACTAATCACAAGAGTTTGAGAGAAACCATATAAAAGCTAAATTCTATAACTTTAGGTTTCCTGGATGATGTGTGACTACCTAGAGGAAGATAAACAAGGGCCTGGAAATCAGTAGATAGCATTTGCCTATGACATGGTCAGTCTCAGACTGTCTAATAAATGATGTTAGAAAAATCTGTTTGGTATATATAGAAAAATAAAACCTGATCCCTGCTTTAGCAAATATAAAAAGATGAGTTCCAGATGGTTTAAAAAGCTACATATGAAAGACAAAATTATAAAGTTAGTGTAGAATAATTTAGAAGAATATATTTGTCAACTAAGTTTGAATAAGGCTCAAAAAGCATCAGTCATGAGGCCCAGAAAAGGATTGATTTGATTACATCAAAATAAAGATTCGGGTTTTTTTCCCAATGAGGGACACCCATAAAAAATCTAACAGATAAAAGATATTTCAACATCTAAAACTGATAAAACATAAACAGAGGATATAAACAGACAATTCAGCAAAGAGGATACCCAACAGGTGAATGAATATATGAAAAGATAATCAAACGCATTTGTAATAAAAAAAATAAGAAATTACAATAACAAGAACATATCACTTTACATTGGCAAAGAAGAAAAAAATTGCACATTGCGAGTATTGGTGCAGATGTGGATAATAGGAACCCCTGGGTCCTGATGTTGGGTTGTATTGACTGCTGCAAATCAATTTGTCAGTATTTAGTCAAATTAAAGTTGAATGTACTCTATGATTTAGTTATACCATTAAACCTATAACTGGAAAAAATCCAAATGTCCTCAACAGGTGAAGGGATAAACAAATTGTGAATAGTCACAAAATAGAATGATATTCTGATACATACTGTATTCATTTCTTAGGGTTTCTGTAACAATGTACCACAAACTGTGTATCTTAAAAAAACAGAAATTTATTGTCTCACGGTTCTGGATCCTGAAGGTTTGAAATCGAAGTGTCGGCAGCGCCACGTACCATCCGGAACCTGTAGGAGAGAATCTTTCCTTGCCTCTTCTCAGCTTCTGGTGGTTTCCAGGCAATCTTTGATGTTCCTTGACTTGGGGATGTATCACTTATCATCTGTCATTACGTGGCTTTCTTCCTGTGTGTATCTGCACATAGACTTCTCTCTGTGTTTTTGTTTTGTTTTGTTTTTGGTTTTTTTCGGGGTTTTTTTTGCGGTACGCGGGCCTCTCACTGTTGTGGCCTCTCCCGTTGCGGAGCACAGGCTCCGGGCACGCAGGCTCAGCGGCCATGGCTCACGGGCCCAGCCGCTCCGTGGCATGTGGGATCTTCCCGGACCGGGGCACGAACCCGTGTCCCCTGCATCGGCAGGTGGACTCTCAACCACTGCGCCACCAGGGAAGCCCTAGACTTCTCTCTGTGAATGTCTGTGGCTGTGTCCACATTTTCCCTTTTTCAAAGGACACCAGTTGGATGTGGATTTGGCACCACCTTGCAGCTGTAGCACTTCAATCTCTGCCTCTGTCATCACATGACATGTTCCTCATGCATGTGAGTGTCTCTGTGTCTCTTCTCTTCTTATGAGGACACTAATCATAGTGGAATAAGGGCCCACCCTACTCAAGTACGACCTCATTTCAACTTAAATAATTACATCTGCAATGCCTATTCCCAGATGGAGTCACATTCTGTGGTACTGGGTGTTAGAACTGCAAGATATCTTTTGGGGGGACAAATTTCAACCCATAATACACGCTAAAACATGGGTGAATCTTAAAAAACAATTATTCTGAATGAAAGAAGCCTGACAAGAAAAAAATATATACTGCATGATCCTATTTAAATAAAATTTCAAGAAATTCAAACAAACGTTTAATAGCATAAAAAGGTTGCCTACAAAATGCGTCGGAGGCTGGTGTTGAGGGTTAAAGGATATCTCATAAAGGGCCATGAGGAAACTTTTGGGGAACTATTCACTTTGAATATGTGCAGTATGTTCAGTGAGAATTATACCTTAATATTTGCTTAAAAATAGGCATAAGTTTTCATATTCCTAAAAAAGCATGAAGTATTATGCATTTCAGGATTCTAAATTTTATGCAGGCTTTGAAGCTGTGATATAAAGAAAAAAAGCATAAAGATGTCTTAACTCACAATTTTTCTTTATTATTTATTTATTTATTTATTTATTTATTTAATTTATTTATTTTTGGCTGCTTTGTGTCTCCGTTGCTGCGCGCGGGCTTTCTCTAGTTGCGGCGAGCGGGGGCCACTCTTCATTGCGGTGCGCAGGCTTTTCATTGCAGTGGCTTCTCTCGTTGCGGAGTACGGGCTCTAGAGCGCAGGCTTGGTAGTTCTGGCGCACGGGCTTAGTTGCTCCGCGGCATGTGGGATCTTCCCGGACCAGGGCTTGAACCCGTGTCCCCTGCACTGGCAGGCAGATTCTTAACCACTGCGCCACCAGGGAAGCCCAATTTTTCTTTATTTTTTGACCCATGTAGATACGCTTGTATTGGAGGGAAGTATATATTATTTTATTAATAACTCTAAGTAATATGTAATGCATTTTAAAGTCATATTGTAATGGTCTAAATGTATATGCCTGGACCTAAGATACTCCTAGCATGTGTCCCTAGGAAAGGTTTGAACTAACTCTACTCTCATTACATTCAAATGAATGCCAGGCATTATAATTGTTTTTGCCTCTCAAAGAATGAGCAGATTTTATTGTGTGGGTATTAATAGTGGTCCTGCTCTAGAAATTCATTCTTTTTGCATTCTTCATTGCATGGATGCATATTCCATCCCAGCATTAATGCAACAATCAGGTTAACAGACCATCTATTGTGCTGTTGTGCCTAACCATAGTGGTAGGAATGGAATCCATTTACACCACAAACCTAGAGAACTTTAAATCCTGTTGTTTTAACAGAGGGTGCTATTTGGCAATGAGTTTGCCCTTCCTGCTTCCCTTCAACTACCCTTAAGGGTTTAGGAAAAAAGGGAAAAAGGGAATTTCTCCAAATCTTTCTGAATGCTTTTTCTGTCCTTTCTCTTTCCC
>NW_006792503.1:33214-50641 GCF_000442215.2 Lipotes vexillifer
CACCACTTTCCTCTCCTACTTTATTGAAATTCCTTCCTCATTAAAAAATGATCTAGTAAAATGACAAGAAAATGAAGTATCAAAAAAGCACTTTAGGGTTTTGTATTATTTTTTAAAAATTATATCTAATGTGGTCTAAATGATTAAATCAACACCTTTTAAACTTTCTTGTCATTGTTCCTCTTTCCATACAACTGTTTATTTTTATTTCAGCTTTGAAAGTTTCTGGCCACCCAAGGCATTTGTTACAGATAAACTCTCTAAATGGTAAGTTTAAAGAGAGGAATTGAGAATAAAAATTTTAGGTCACATCTCATGAATACTGTTTAATTAGTAACATGTTTTACAAGTAAAAAAAACCTTGATGATAAATTAGGTTAGGACTTAATAATTTATGTGAAAAATTATCATTTTCTGATGTCTAAAATATCTAGCAATTTATAAAATATTCTAGATACGTAGCAGAATGGAAAATAACTTAATTCAGCCTTATGATTTTCTTAACTCTATTTGGTAAGACAGTATAACCTTTTATTTCTTTTGAACCAAAACTAAAATAAAATATCAAAATAATTCAAAATTTCAAAAATATAATTTCTCTTGGGTTTATAGTTATCTTTGCCAAGTATACTATATCTTATAATATTTCTCATATTTAATATATCTTAGATAAATAATCCAATTTTCCCTCTTTAAGAACTCCTTGAACAGGTGTTAACATTTTTTTAAGAGTAACTGATCTTTTTATTCAGCATTAAGTGAGTTGTCTGATGAAACTTTATATATAGTACGTTATATTTTATTTCAGAAGTCTTCCGGATTTCTGTTCTTTTCCTGAGGCATCAAAGAGCAGTTATTAAGGTAATTATTTTTCCCATTTTTTCCTGGTTATATTTCAATCCAACTTGCATGATGTTTCATTCTTTACTAATCTTACCTCACGATTCCATTGATTGCTGCCAATTTTTTTTTGGTGGGCATTTTATCCTCATAAAAATGTACATAGTATACAGCTATTGTAGAGACATACTGTGGTTAAAATGGTGAAAGATCAATGTATGGATGAGCAAAAATGTCACTGAGTCTGAGAGGTCTTGTTCTAGCATCCTGCTTCATATGCCAGGCAGATTTATTCACACCCTCTCCTGAACTCAGTTTGTTCTTATTATAGTATAAAGTCTTTAATTTTTTTAAAGTTAGTTTATATATGTGTATTTCTCCTGTAGATAACAAGCTTCTTATGGACTAGGTCTAGATTTTACCAGTATTTAGGAGAGCCTTAATAAATGTGTATTGAATTAATGCAGAAATACCTCCTGGTCTTCCTTAATACATATCCATTAATGACACATTTTAATTTTTTATGTTATAAATATATTATTTATAAATATATTATTTATGTTACAAATATATTATTTTCAAATGCATATATTTCCTCTCCTTTCATGGAGTTTTAGTCAGGAGTTGGGGAGATGCATGCGCTGTGACGGCGGACATATTTTAGACAATATATTACCAAAATGCGAATCTTGAAAATAAGATTTTTTTTTTCTAGATTTTTACTTTAAATGTATGGAAAGGGAAAAGGAATATGTTTATAGAGAAGTTAAAAGTAAATATGACAAATGGCTTCTTAGGTAGTCTACTTTTCATTATTACTAATCTGGTTACGTCCTCTCAGAGAAGGAAATATGTAGTATATGTTTGCAGATGTAGAATTCATTTATGATACACATAGTGTGATGAAAGTAATGTATGTTTGTGTGTCCGTATGTATATATATGTATATGTGCATAGAGCTGTACCTAGGCATATAAGTCATGCAACTTTCCAGTGACCCAGTGAGTTACAGAAGTTAATCATAGTGGGGTATGGCAAGTACAGTGTGGTTTTGAATTACACACTCCCCATTTCCTCACTGTGTGCTTGAATAAAGAATATGACTACAGCCATATAGACATACTTTATGTTTCATATCCACCCAGAGAAGATGAGTGTGGTAAGTTATCATTTTACACATGCACACATCGTATACTCCCTTTCTACAATCTCTTTTTCTACACTAATTTCCTCCTCACCACTTGTGACTTAGATAGTGAAAAGAGTCACTTTGGGCCTTTGAATGTTTTGGAAAATACAATGGTCATTTGCATCCTTTTGTCTCAGCCCTCACTGCAGGTTAGAGGGAGGCAGAGTGGTTCTTAGTCCACAATCCCTTTCCCAGTCTCACTTTAACTTCCTCCTCACCTTGGACAGAAGTAAAGACCTTATGAATTTGAAGTCCGTTGAGATCAGAGAGGTTTAGATCCCCCTTAGACTAGTTGACTTACTTTCATTCTTTAATTTTTTCTTTCTTTTTAATACTTTTTAAGTCTTAGAAAGCCGATTATGCTGGTATGCGGGGAAATTGATTTGAAATGACTGTAGAGGCTGGATATCAAACACATCCGTTTTGTAGTAAATGGGAGGGAAAATCTGTGAATGATTTCTGAGTCAGACTGGAGCACAGTGCCACCTAACAGCTGCGCCAAAGAAATAATCAGTATCACAACCAATTATTCTCCTGTTCAATGATGTCAAATTGGCATGTTAATTCAGGGCCACCTCTAATATCACCTTTTGTTTGTTGTTTGTGTAAAGAAAGGGAGCTGACATTTAATGGTCGTCTAATATGAAATGTGATCTGTGCATTAGAAGTGTTGCGTGGGAGGACCTGTAGACTAATTTATGAAACATTGCCATAGAAATAAATAGCTTTCGCACATGGATGTTTGCTTCCCCTTTATGACGCTCCAGCCTTTGCTTTACCCGTGCCCGGTTCCTCCTTGTCTGCACTTGGCCGGGATTCCCTGTCGGCTGGTGTCTGTATTCTCCCTTTGTCCTTCCGGCAGAGAAACAAGGGCGGGCTGGCGATACAGGCCACCTAAGGGAAATTTTGGACCCTGGTGGCAGTAGATCCTGTCAGTGATGCGCTTTTCGCGGAGCTGTGCACGGGGCATTGTCATTTCTGCCTGGGGACCGGCTGTCTGACTAGGCCACATTCGTCAATGAGTGAACATATCTCTCGGTTCTCCAGTGTTCTTGGTCACACATATATGGACTGTCCAAGAGGCAGTAGAAATTACTGACAGGCCCAGTCCAACCTCTGTGCAGACCAGTGAATTCTAGAAGGTTGTTACTACCTGAGGGGTTCCCATAAAAATGAATAACCTGGACATTGAAGAGCTGAACTGAATAGGAGACCATTTTGCAAGAGTTCTGACCTGAATGGGGCAAAGCTGAGTGCCCTGATTTTCAGTATTACTGTACTGAAACATTGATACTTTTTGTTTTGTTTGAAGGTTGATTTCATTTCCTATTACTCCTAACTTCATATTCAACTCACTGAAAATTTAAACTGGAGTATTTTGAAGTAGCCTCCAGTTCTTTTACATCTTTTCTTTATTTTTTAAATTTTAATTACTTCCACATGACTGGGGTGAACTGCCCTGGTCCTGTAGAGATTGCAAACAGGAATATGAGATTTCTTTTTGTTTTTTTAAGTTTTTTTGATGTGGACCATTTTTAAAGTCTTTATGTTTGTTACAATATTGCTTCTGTTTTATGCTTTGGTTTTTTTGGCCGAGAGGCATGTGGGATCTTAGCTCCCTGACCAGGGGTCGAACCCACATCCCCTGCCCTGGAAGGTGAAGTCTTAACCACTGGACCGCCAGGGACGTCCCAATATGAGATTTCTGATGATGCACAGCCCAAGCAATGCCTCCTTAAGCAAATTCTTACAGGAACTTAAGAAGAACAGACTTACCACCACAGTAAGAGTGTGTGAAGCTGCATGTAACACTTCCATTTTGGAGAATGAAGGCATCCATGTTCTGGACTGGTCTTTTGATGATGGTGCACCACCATCCAGTCAGATCGTTGATAAGTGGTTAAAACTTGTAAAAAAGAAATTTCTGATCCTGGTTGTTGTATTGTGGTCCACTGTGCTGCAGGTCTTGGGAGAGCTTCAGTGCTGGTTGCCCTAGCTTTAATTGAAGGGGGAATGAAGTATGAAGATGCAGTGCAATGCATAAGACAAAAGCCCTGTGGAGCTTTTAACAGCAAGCAACTTTTGTATTTGGAAAAGTATCTTCCTACGATGTGCTTGCGCTTCAGAAACACCAGATACAGTTGTTTCAACCAGTGAAAGAGCGCCGCCTGATGCTATGGCCTTGGAAAAGAAACTTGAGATGGAACCTCATATATGTCAGCCATTATGGAGACTTGGTAAATACTAAGTCCAATGAAGCTTGTATAGGAATATTGAAAGGCAGTTGTAGCAGGCCACAGGCTTACCAGAATTAGAGCCTTCTCTCTCTTTCCTGTTATTTTGACACTTAGTGAAAGACTCTAGCTCTCCAATATCTAAAATGTGTGTTTTTATTTGTATCAATTGTATCTTTTCAATATACAAGAAATTTAGAGTAGTGAGGTGCCAAAATACCCAGCATGATACTTGTATACTTTTAGTGTCATGTAGTCCTTAGGAGGTTTATTCCTTAAGTCATTTCAAACATTGAAGGTAGGGCCTATGTGAACACCTGCTCACGTGATATCGTCCATATGCAAACTGTTATATAGTAGGGTTTGTACAACCATTAATTTTGCTGGATTTGTGCAAAGTCTTAGGTAATTTTGAATTTGTTTCTATAAACTCAATGTTTGTGCTGTTATAAAAGCTTCCATTTTGAAAAATCAAACACACACAAAACTCTTGTTGATAGTTCAGTCCATGTTGCACAGAAGCACATAGTTTCCAGACAAATAAGAATTATAGCCAATTTGAAGTTTGCGGTTTGGGGTGCAACGTAACAGAGAGGGCCTGAGAAAAGAATGGGCAGGTTAGGGCAGGGGGGCTATATTTCCAGTAAAATTTTTCCAAATGTTTTTAAATTCAGTAAATATTTTTAAAAGGTTAAAGTACTTTCTAATTGTAGCTGTAAGTCTGATAATATTCTGGAAACCCTGTAAAGTTTTGTTCCATACCTATTAGAAGTTATTTACCAACTATTATTCAAATTGGAAGTTTGTTAAAATTAATTAATTAATTAATTAATTGTAGTTGGGAGAAGAGTAATAATTAAATTAGTATTACACATATTTTGTTTCAGATAAAGGTCAAAATTCATCATACTTTTCTTTAAAGTAGTTCCAAATGATGTGGCTACAAACATTCATAGGGAAATTAATGACATACCTTTCAAGGAATAAATACATGAGTTGTTTTTGTAAAATTAAAAAAAAAATCTCATTTTACTAGTTGAAATATTGGGCATTGAATACTTTCTAAACTCTAGGCCAAGAAAAATGCACTGGAACTCCAAGGGAGGATAGGATACTCTAATGGCCTTCACAAGGTAACAATCTTGTAAAGCATTAATACAACTTCTTGAAAACTGCAAGTGCAGCGATAGTTGGTAAGGATAAACAACTTCAGAAGCACAAAGGTGAAACTTAGCCATCGCTGCTCCTGGGAAAGAGCGGTCAGACAACTTTTACAGAAAAGGACTATACCAAGGAGGGATGGTGTGGTAGATTGAATTACTGGTCTCATTCCCCACTCTCAATATAAGTATTCTTCCACCCTGTTGCCAGGGCCTTACGGTTGCTGAACTGCATTTCCCTGCTTTTTGAACTTGTATATGGCCATGTATGTGTCTTGCTTTGGCCAGTGGAATGTTACCTAGTGTGATGTAAGCAAGGGCTTGAAATATTTCATCACAGGTTGGCTTGGCTCTCGACACCTCTGCCATCTCCATGAGAAAAAAATGCCCTAGCTATCCATTGCTCCTTTAGTTGGGGTTGCAGAATGATACATAGAGCAGACTTAAGCTTGATGTATTACCTGTAGCTAAGTCCAGTTGAACTGCTAGGTACCAGCTAAGCCAAGCCTAGATCAGCCAAACCCTAAGCCACTGAAAAACTGAAGTGTTTTATTATGCAGCATTATTGTGGCAATAGCTATCTAGTACAGTTAGCCTTTCAGCAGCTATTTTTTAAAAGTGTGACATGCAAAAGTAATAATATATGGACCAGCTGAAAACTCCAAAGTATTTGATTAATTAATTGAAACTCATTATTACTGTAATGTAATGTACATAGGACCTAGTATGCTTTAATACAAAGTTTGAATTTATTTGAATATCTTTGAAATTGTTTCCGAAAGGGTAAGGATCATTCTCAGTTTTCATTGTATGTAAACACTTCACACAGTGCCTGATACAGAGTAATCAACTTCATTGAAATAAATGAATTTAGACACTCTAAAGCAATCACCTATAATTGTTATAAACATAGTTGAACATAATCCAGTGTAAAATCCTAGATTGGAGAATTTCATATTTTGTGATCCATACTATGGTCAGCAAGTCTTTGTTTAGTTTTAATATTAGGACCAAAGCCAAAGATGGGAGCTTTACAAACTGTGGTGTCTAAAAACTGATGTATTGTAACTGAACCAGGTCCGTTTGCCCAAGGCACAGTAAGTCAAACGCTGAGATGCCGAGGTTTGTGGCCAAGAGTTTATTCACAAGGCAGCCAAGGAAGGAGATGGAAACCAAGTCTCAGATCTGCCTCCCGGAAGGGGAGGGTGTTGGAATATTTATGGGATAAGCAGGGTGATCTTCAGCGTGGGGAAAGGTGATTGGAGATAGGGGAAAAGGTGAGGAAATTGGTTTTCTGCTCAGGTGCATCTGGGTTACATGCTTCTGCAGATTCAAAGTGGGGTCTCTTAGCATGATCTGAGGGAGGAGTTTCTGGCCCTCTGACGTCAACAGGCAATCATCCCACACCTGCGCAAGCACAGTTTCAGCGTCGGTTTCCTACCTGCTTTAGCTGGCTTGCACTGGACAAGAGCTAACTTCAAGTTCCTGTAAAACAGCTGGGCTACCATGAAGCTGGGAAGGTATGTAATTAAAGAGAGGGGAAAAAGAAAGGAAAATAAAATAACTAAAGCAAGTTTCTTCAGTGAAGGCAGGCTACAAGCAGGGTTTTTTTTTGGCGGTACGCGGGCCTCTCACTGCCGCGGCCTCTCCCGTCGCGGAGCACAGGCCCCGGACGCACAGGCCCAGCGGCCATGGCCCACGGGCCCAGCCGCCCCGCGGCACGTGGGATCCACCCGGACCGGGGCACGAACCCGCGTCCCCTGCATCGGCAGGCGGACCCCCAACCACAAGCAGGGTTTTTTTTAACAAGCTGTTCCCTTAGCTGCTGTTCTATAAGACAAGCTCAAGAATTCCTGTTAGTCATCAGCTTCTGTTAACTCTATGGGGCATGTTTTCGGTATTTCTTTCCTTACTCAAATTTAGGATACACTGTGATATTTAACCTACCTACGTATAATTTAATAGAACTAAACACACTAGTTCCTCGTGAGAAATTTTGTTTTCCACATCTTTTCCCTCCTTTTGTTACCGATTGAATTGGGTCCTGCTGCTCACTGCTTACAAAATCAAACGCATAAGCGTTGGTAGAGGGGAAAGTTGTCTTTAATCAGAATGCTGGCAATCTGGGGAGATGGTGGACTCAGTGTCCCCAAAGAACCACTTCTGAAGAGTCTGCTCGGCCATGAAAGTTTTAAAGGAACGGGGGGAAGTGATCTCGGTTAATCATTGAGATAGGAGGGTCAGAGTCATGTCATCCCCTACTGCATGCAGGCTCCTCGGGATCTTCCTCTAGATGTTATCTTGTTCACACAGTTGGTCACACTGTTTGTGAGATTATGGAAGGGGAAGCTAGGGAAGAGATCTGGTCATTGGTTAATTACTTATTCTTCATTCCTACTTCTTTTGGTCTACGGAAAGAACCGACACGTTAGGCAAGGTATTGTGTGATTAAAAGATTTGAAAGGTGTGCTCAGGTGGAGATGAGTAGAGCACGGGGGTGCCTGGTTAAAAGTTAGTTACCAATATAGCTTTGTTAAAATGACAAGGAAAGGGGCTCCCTGCTGAGGCCAGTTTCTGGCAAAGAACTGCTTACCCTTTCTTTACCTGAATCCAAAATCCAAAGTGACACCTTTTCCAGCTCATATATTATGAGTGACAAAACTCTGAAAAATGCTAACATATCTTTCTTTTTGATGGCAAATAAGCAAAGTAAAGCAGTAATACTTCCCAGTTGATTCTGATGGGGGTAAATTATAGACATATACATAACTGCTATTTTTGTCATCTGAGTTGACATCGACTACAAATTGCCACCAGCACAATGAAAAACTGGTCCAAAATGTGGGTCATAAGAGTTTATTGTATATAAATTCTTGCAATGATAGACCTAGCTGTCTTACTGAAAAATAAATCATAATCTCATTTAACAACACAAACTGTGAATAATTCATTTAAAAATAACGCATAGAATTTCAAATTTAATTTTGCTTTAAATATTATCCATACACTATAATTGGGCATTTTACACATTTTAAGATTTCTTTAATTCAGTTATTTTCTCTTCTCCTTAAGTATCTTCGGTTCATGTAAGCACTAAAATTGTTTGGTCTTTCTCTGATATGCTAAATTCATGTTTCCTTCTGAATATAAAATACAGTATGCAACTTTCCAGAATTGTGTCAACCTGTATCATCTATATTATTCTTCCAAAATATTTCATTGAAAGGTTATATTTAAATCAAATTTCAAGGACACATAATATGTCTTTCGGAATTACAAAAGAACCAAAAAATATACAAATAGCTAAAACTAGACACATCTCCACGTCCAGAAATATATATACATATGAAAAAACCGTATTTTTTCCACATATTTGGCTCAGTGTTTGTGTGTATTAGTTTGAGTTTGAGCTTGTGTTACTTAGGAAGTTGAAAGCGAGTAGTTTTTTTTAAAATTATTCATTTATTTATTTATTTTTGGCTTTGTCGGGTCTTGGTTGCTGCGCGCGGGCTCCCTCCAGCTGCGGTGAGAGGGGACCACTCCTCGTTGCAGTGAGTGTGCTTTTCATTTCGGTGGCTTCTCTTGTTGTGGAGCACAGGCTCTAGACGCATGGGCTTCAGTAGTTGTGGCACGTGGGCTCCGTAGTTGTGCCTCGTGGGCTCTAGAGTGCAGGCTCACCAGTTGTGGCGCATGGGCTTAGTTGCTCCGCAGCATGTGGGATCTTCCTGGACCAGAGCTCGAACCCGTGTCCCCTGCATCGGCAGGCGGATTCTTAACCACTTCGCCACCAGGGAAGTCCTGAAAGCAAGTACTTTCAAACTACTTTTCATTAAAGTGTTTTCTCTTTTGGTAGATCTATCAAAATTGTAACTTTGCTCCAATCAGAGGCTACTTTGTAAGACACAAAGATGTAACAATGGTTTAAATGTTGAATCTATGATGATAAATCTGTTATTTGAAGAATTACAAATGTATTTTAAGTTTTGAAAAATTTTATGAACCTCCCTTTTCTCCATGCTATCTAACCCTCCAAATAGAATCACAGTTATAGAGCATATACTTATTTAGATCTATAATAAAAATACTCTCTAATTTAAAATATTTCCTTTTACTTCTTTACAACAGTAGTACCCATGTAACTATAGAAGTATATCACATGAGCTTTGCTATTAAGAATACAAAAAGAAAGATGATGGATCTTGGAGTTATGTATTCTTTTTCTGAAATGTTAGTATTTTAGAAAATAATTATATTGAGTTAAAATAAAAATCAAATTTAATCTCTTCAATTTTATCTTCAGAAATTTGTATACTCTTCTGATTGAGTCATTAGCTATTATTTTATCTTGATACAACTCTATTATGTTTAAGATTATTTGCAAATATCAGAAAGTTTGGAGCAGATAATTCTCTGTCTCCCTCTCTCTCTGTCTCTTTCTCTCTCTGTCTTTCTCTCTCCTCTCTCTCTCTCTCTCTCTCTCTCTCTCTCACACACACACACACACATACACACACACACACACACACACACACACACACATTCTTCATTCCCTTAAAACATTTTTGCCAAGTCATAACATCGCAGTGGTCTATATTTAGACAGATAGACAGTTTTATTCCAGTGCTTTATATGTATATAATGTGCTGTAACACAATGACAGATTCAATTTTTGTTTTGTTTTTTTAGCTACATAAGCTACACAAGGAATGCCTGTTTATAATACATGAGCTGAAGAGCTTGAACATGCCTCACCTTGAGGAACATAAGCTGTCCTACTACTTCTTTGGCATATTTAAATGCTGTGATCAAAACCAGCAATTATCTTTCTTTATTAACAGCTATAAAGAGCCTATTTGCTTCCATGTTAGTGCTTACTAAATTGATCTTGGTTTTACTGAGTGCCAAATATGAATATGTTAATGCCTCTCCATATTAGTATAGTATACAATTGCAGTTCTTCTTGAGGAAAAATTAAATGAAATTTTGGTAGAACTATCAGTTTATAGACACTAAGTCATATGGAAAATTAACAGATTTACTGGTGTCTTTTACAGCTTGCTTTATTGAAAACATGGTCACAATGTTTAAATGAGCAAAGATAATGGTTGTACGGTGCAATATCAATTGCCTGTTATTGCACCTACCAAATACTTAAACAGAAGGAAAACATGTAAGCACCATCACTGTGAAACTAATACTTTATAGTCTGAGTTTTGCATAAACTGAGATGGACCTGTTTATAAAACACAAGTCAGTCTCTCTATATCTGTAGTGAATGCTTACTTGCCTTTTGGGTTAAGCGTCACAAAGTACTTGCTAATCAAAGCGCAAATTAACGTAGAGCCCTGAGAAGCCATCATATTAAATTCAATTTAATGAAGTTGATGCATATCTCTCCTTTTGGGCTCTCAGGGTTTTTTTTCCAGGATTATTTTTTTCAGATAGCTTTATAGAAATATAATTCACACATCAAACAACTCACCCATTTAATATGTACAATTCAATGGTTTTTTAGTATAATCACAGAATTGTACAACCATCACAATACATTTTAGAACATTTTCATCACCTCAGAAGGAAAGCCCGTACTATTTAGCTATCACCTGTTAGTCCCCTAACCCTAAGCAATCACCATTCTCCTTCTACCTCTATTTGCCTGTTTTGGATTTTTCATGTAAATGGAAATATATAGTATAGTATATTTTGCAACTGGATTTTTTCACTTAGCCAAAATGTTTTCAGAGTTTATCCATGTTGTGGGATGTATCAGTACTTCATTCCTTTTTATAGCCAAATACTATTCCATTGTTTAAATATACCACTTTTTCTTTGCTTATTCATCAGTTGACAAATATTGGGTTTCTAGCTTTCGGCTATTATGAAGAATGATGCTATGAACAATAATGTGCAAGTTTTTGTGTGGACATATATTTTCATTTCTTTTCATTCGAAAGTTAGGAGTGAAATTGCTGGGTCAAATGCTAACTGTTTAACTTTTGGAGGAACTGCCAGAGTGTTTTCCAAAGTGACTGCACCATTTTGCGTTACCATGAACAGTGAATGAGGATTTCAGTTTCTCTGTATCCTCACCAATCCTTGTTATTATCTGACTTTTTGATTATCATCCTACTGGGTGTGAAGTATCTCATTGGTGTTTTGATTTGCATTTTCTGAGGACTAATGATATTGAGCATCTTTCCATATGTTTACCGGCCATTTGTATATCTTCTTTGGAGAAGTGTCTATTCACATTCTTGCCCATTTTTGATTTGGGTTGTTTGTCTCTTTATTACTGAGTCTTAAGAATTTTTAAAAATTTTACTTATACTTTATTTTTTGAGTGAGAAATCGTATCTTTATTTTCATTATTTCCAGCCTTATTGAGGTATGATTGACAAATAAAAATTGTGCATATTTAGATTGTATATTATTTTTTAAAGTGTACAAAGTGTTGACTTAGTATACATATATATTGTGAAGTGATTACCAAAATCAAGTTAATTAACACATTCATCACCTCGCAGTTATCTTTTTCTGTTTTGTTTTGCCGTGAGAACACATGATTTACTCTTTTAGCAAGTTTTAACTATACAATACGGTATTATTAACTATAATCACCATGCTGTACATTAGATCCCCAGCACATATTCACCTTATTACCGAAGTTTGTGCCAACTTTGCCAACATACACCTCCGCATTCCCCCACCCCCAGCCCTTAACAACCACCATTCTACTCTCTGCTCCTATTAGTTTGCGTTTTTTAGATTCCACATATAAGTGAGATCATACAGTATTTGTCTTTCTGTGTCTGGCTTATTTCACTTAGCATAAGGTCCTCTAGTGTGATATTGTGATTTCTAATAAGAAATATATATCTGACCTTCATCCTCTTTTCTGGTTCAGAGCTTCTAAAACCCTTGGAATTTCCCTAACTGAAGAGAACAATAGAGGTGTCTTTTGTTGTGTTGATATCAGAGGTGACTATTGGAAAGCGCCTAAGGATAGGGGCTGGTTGCCAGGGAAGCCGACCTTGTGATAAGAGGGTTGGAACTTCCAGTCCCACCTCCAGGCCTCGGGGGAGGGGAGAGGAGAAAGGATGGAGATTGAATTCAATTGCCAGTGGTCAGTAATTGAATCAATCATGCCTATGTAATGAAGCCTTCATAAAAACCCCCAAAGGGACAGGGTTTGGAGAGCTGCGTGGAAATTAGGGGAGAATGGCAGGCTTGGAGAGAGCATGGAAGATCAGAGCCATTCCCACATACTTTGTCTTATGCATCTCTTCTGTATGGCTGTTCCTGAGTTATATCCTTTTATAAGATACTGGTGATCGAGCAAGTAAAATGTTTCCTGAGTTCTGTGGGTAGCTCTAGTAAATTAATCAAACCTAAGGAAGAAGGGGGTCCTGGGACCCTCTGATTTATAGCCAGTCTGTCAGAAGTACAGGTAACAAGCTGGGCTTGCCACTGAAATGTATGCCCAGAAATGTATGTGGATGGGTGGGGCAGTCTTGTAGGATTAAGCCCTTTATATGTGGAATCTGATGCTATCTCCATGCAGATAGCGTGAATTGCATTGGTTTTGGGAAGGCTACCAGAACATATGTTGAAATTGGTTCCAGAAATCCAAAAGATGTAGGTTTATCCATGTTGTCACAAATGGCAGCTTATATTTTAGGTACAAATCCCTTATCCAATATATGATATCCAAATATCTTCTTCCATTCTGTAGTTTGTCTTTTCAGGCTCTTTATAATGTCCTTTGATGTTTTAAATTTTTATGAGGTCTAATTTATCTATTTTTTTTGTTTGGATCATTCTGCTTTTGTTATCATATTTAAAAATCCATTGCCAAACCCAAGGTTACAAAGATTTACCCAAATGTTTTCTTCTTTGAGTGTTATAGTTTTGACTTTTACATATAGGTCACTGATTTATTTTGAATTAAGTTTTGTACGTTCTTTGAGGTAAGGGTGCAACTTGCTAGCCAGTTTTCCCAGCAACGTTTGTTGAAAAGGCTATGCTTTCCCCATTGAGTGATCTTGACATCTTTATTGGAAAATATAGTTATTTTTAGTAAACAAATTTTACTTATGTTAACATATGTTTATTGTTTATATTTTTATTAAGTAAATAAATATATAATTTCTCAGTTTTAATTTTCATATCAATAATAATAGAGAATACCAATATAAACAAAATACCTCATAGATATTTTGTAAATTTGAGTGTAAAGAGCTGTTGAGAGCACAGTGGTTAAGAACTGCTGGTTTGGATTATAGCAGAGACAGCAGAATTCTAGAACCAGCAGCTGTAGCAGTGGTTTTCAGATTATGGCAGAAGCAATGTGATTTGAGAACTGACAGACATCTGGAGTTACAGATTTCTTAGCTGACAGACAGCTTCCTAATTCTGGTTGTCTGATCTTGACAGGTTCAGAAGCCTCCTTGATGGTCCATTTCTGTTCATGGATTTGAGGTTCAACTATTTTACATTTTTCAGCCTGGCCAATTATTCAGTAATATATTTAATACTGTGTAAGTAATCTGTTTAAAAATAGAGTGGATTCTATTCTCTGGCAAAGAACTAGAAACCACATAAAAGTAACAGAGCAGATTTTAAAATGAACCAAATAAAAATCCTAAAATCAAACAAAAATGGAAGAACCCTGGAGAGACAAAACCAAAAACAGAGGGGATAAGGTAAGAGTAAGATAAATAGAACACACTAAGAACTTCTAACATTAGTTTAATTGGAGTTCCAGAGGTATAAAAATAATATTAGACTGAAAGAAATATTTGAAGAGAGAATGGCAGACAATATTAAAAATTGATAAGAAATTCCTACAAAGTCCAAGTAGGATAGATACATAGAAAGGAGCATTGATTAACAGAAAATGTGTATTTTAACAGAATCAATGGAGACTTGAAGGCAATGGAATGATACAGTCAAAATCCCCCATATTCTTGACAATACAATGGCCATACATGTGTGTGTGTGTGTGTGTGTGTGTGTGTGTGTGTGTGTGTGTGTGTATGAAAAATTTAAGCATTCAGATAGGTGTTTGGGTGTTTAGAAATATCCCACTATGATTTCGATTTGTATTTTCCAAAAAAATAATGATGTTTAGAAACTTTATACACTTATTGACTTTTGGGGCCTCTTTGTGAAGTGACTTTTCAAGTCTTTTGTCCATTTTTTAAATTAGGTTTTCTTTCATTTACTTGTTGATTTGAGAAAGAATCGCAGAACACACAATCTTTTCAAGCATGCATTGAAAACTTATAAAAGGTGGCCATATATTGGATTATGAAGCCAATCTCAAGGAAATGAAAACATAGGTTTTGTGGGGGTTTTTTTTGTTTTTTTGTTTTGTTTTGTTTAAAGAAAATGTTGGGGGTAGGAGTTTAGTAATTTATTTATTTATTTTTGCTGTGTTGGGTCTTCGTTTCTGTGTGAGGACTTTCTCTAGTTGTGGCAAGCGGGGGCCACACTTCATCGCGGTGCGCAGGCCTCTCACTATCACTGCCTCTCTTGTTGCAGAGCACAGGCTCCAGACACGCAGGCTCAGTAGTTGTGGCTCATGGGCCTAGTTGCTCCGTGGCATGTGAGATCCTCCCAGACCAGGGCTTGAACCCGTGTCCCCTGCATTAGCAGGCAGATTCTCAACCACTGCGCCACCAGGGAAGCCCTTGTGTTTTTTTTTAACAGTATATAACTGTCTTAGAAATCAATATACACAAGTAAGTAATCCCCACTATGTTTGAAATAAATTCAATTCAAAATTACCCATAGGTCAAAGCCAAAATTACAATGGATATTAGATAGCATTTCAATGATAATGAATTATACTGATAATGAAATTATAACGAAAATACAACATTGCCAAGAACACTAAACCCAAAAATAGAAGAAAGGAAGTAATATACAACCGTAGATAATCAATTAAATGAAAATTGGTTGACAATCTCAGAGATCTCATCAGAAAAGTGAAGAAGTAAAACAGCATAGCTATAAAACATAAAGATGGGAGCATCTTTATAAATTCAGTAGACATCAAAAGAGATAATGGAATGATACTATGAACAGCTCTGTCTTAGTTCATTTGGGCTGCTGTAACAATACCATAGACTGAGTAGCTTATAAAGGTCAGAAATTTATTTCTTCCAGTTCTGGAGACTGGGAAGTCTAAGGTCATGGTGCTGGGAGATTCAGTCTGTTGAGGTCTTGCTTCCTGATTAATAAATGACTCTTTTTGCTCTGTCCTCACATGGTGGAAGGGGGACAGGGGTGAGGGAGCTCTCTGGCTGCTTCTTATGTGGGCACTAATCCCATTTGTGAGGACTCCTTCCTCATGACCTAATCTTTCAAGGGCTCCACCTCCTAATATTATCACATTGGGGGCCAAGTTTCAAAATATGAATTTGGGGGAGACAAACTCTATACCAATAAACTGGAAAATTTAGAAGAAATTGGCAAATTATTTTTAAAAATCTAAACTGGCTGAATAGTTATATAACTATTAAATAAATCGAATCAATTTTTATTTTTTATTCTTTTTTTTTTTTTTTTTTTTTTTTTTTTTTTTGATTTTGGTTTTCATTGCACAGCTTGTGAGCTCTCAGTTCCCAACCAGAGATGAACCTGGGCTATGGCATTGAAAGCCTGGAATCCTAATCACTAGGCCACCAGGGAACTCCCGAATCAATTTTTAAAATGTTTTCACGAGAGAACTTTGGTCCCAATTTGCTTCATTGGAGGACTATAACAAGCATTTGAGGAAAAAATAAAACCAATTTACACAAACCCTTCCAGGAAACAGAAATAGTTGGAACGGTCTCCACTATTGTGAGAAATAATACTTTTCTGTAAGCACATTCTGTCTTCTCATTCTCCCAGCTCATCTTAAAGGGGCTGGGTTTAACCTCATTTTTCTTGAGGTATTGCTTCACTGTCAGCCTTTTCTATAGCATGGCTTTGACAATATTCTCCATTACCTTGTAACAGCCCTCAGAGAGATATATTTTGGCTACTAAAGAAATGAGAAAATGTGAGACTCTGTGCTCTTTCTTATCCCTTATTCATTCCAGCCTTATTATTTTTTTAAATTTGGATTTGCTATTGAAGACTTTTGTGCTACAGCCCTAAAAATTGTACACCCATTTTGTAATGCCAGGGAAATACAAACATATTGAAATATTAACTTTGATTTACTTTCCATTCCCTAGTCAAATTCAGTCAATAAAATACTGAGCCCATTAATAATTGGAACAATTCCCTAAGTCATTTTGCTTTGGATATTCTTACAGAAGAGCTACGAAAAATAAAATAACCTAATAATTAAGAAATATATCACCAGGATTCCTATTCTAAGAGTTGGTGGAATTGTTTTGTCCTGTTCTTACTCCATCGCAGTTTAAGGAGTAAAATTTAATAATCAATGTAAAAATGGTTTTCACAGTTATCTAAGGAAATAGTTATAGCTAATAAGGGACTAACATGAAAAGAATTGGCTGCTATTTGCCAGTATAAGCAATGATAAAAATAATGAGCTCTTCAAGTACGTGCTAGTATTAATCCCACAGGTTCTGGCAATGAAATCTTTATAATGATGAGCAGTCATTGTTAATGAAAACGAAGATTATACAGTAGCTTCAAAAAGCTTAACTTTAATCTAATCAATGAACGCCAGGGGTGGGGTTGGGGTAAGGGGATAGAGGCTGGTTTATAAAAGTAATTTATTTGATTTCTCAGGTTCCAGATAGTGTTCTGGAGTTTTGGGTTGTGTAGCCCTCTATGGATGAAAACAAAAAAACTAATAAGGAATAGGAAATGATCTCTATTTCTGTTAAAATTAGCCCATGACAATAGTATACAAATATATACTTTTAAAATTACACATGATTAATTAGTTTGGTTTAATTTTGGAATCATGTCGTAATCAGAAGACTGGAATCCCTTTCAGAAGCCTCCATAAAGAGTTATTCTAGTATGTGAAAGAGTG
>NW_006792503.1:50663-53037 GCF_000442215.2 Lipotes vexillifer
AAGAGTGTAAAATTAGGAAACCATGATATTTCAGTGGATGTCCACAATAGACAGTGTGAAGCAGTTCTTTCTCTAAGGACTTAGATAAATGATATTGAATCCACTGCAAATTCAATCATTTGTGATTTAATTAACTAGCTTTATTTTTGTTAGTGTGTTATATGGGCACCTGTTCTTCAGGATTAAGTTTCAAGTGTAACTTATTTCGAAATAATAGTTTTGACATATTGTGTCAGGACACCAGAGAGTGTTCCTTTATTCTCAGTTTTAGATTCTGGTATAGATTAGTGTAAGCCAATTTTATAGAGGGGAAATCATATATAGAATCAAGCTGCAGTACAATTATTATTTATGTGTTTCCAGTCACTCTATATGTTACTTGTCTTTACTGAGCTGTATCATTACATAGCTGATGACTTTACAAGACTTTTAAGGTTCTTTTGAACTGTATTGAATATACCCAGAGTGACAAAGATTCAAATTAAGAATCGTAATATGCTTAATTTAAAATTAAGAATCCATTTTATTGCTAGAGTCCTTGATCAGACAGAACTAATTGAAATTTCAGAACGAGAAAGTAAATTTAAGGTTGAAATCCATAAAAAGTTACTGTAATGTAGTAGATACTTAATAAATATGTATTGTGTGAGCCAGTTGCACAAAGTAAAACACATTGGTTATATCTGATAAAAAGTATTTTTCATGTGTTAAATAATTACAGTAATTTATAGCTGCTAAATATCTATCCATAAATATGTATAACTTAATTAATATTTAAAATTGAAATTTTATAAACAGTTAAGAATTGATGTCCTATTTTCACATTAAAATATCCTTCTTTGAAATATTACTAATCCTTTTATACTTTCCCTAAGTATAATCCTTTTATACTTTCCCTAAGTAATTGGTTATAAAAGAGATTTAAAATGTAAATCTCAACAACTTGACATTCAAGACCATATAGGAACACACACCATGACCTCAGACTGAAAAGTTCATAAGGATTTTGAAGAATGAAATATATTACCTAAAGTATAATTTGCAGAAGGTATAATGTATTAAAGCTGGAAGGTTGCTTGTCTAAGCATTCATTCCAGGCTGAATAGTGGGCTGGCAATGGGTCAGCTTCTAGCAATTCAAGTAAGCCTTCAATCCTCTTACAAGCTCACTTATGGATCTCAGCTCTGGGATATATCCAATTCACAAAGTAGAATAGGTAAAAATAACCTATTATGTCACTGAGCCTGATCCTGCAACCTGCTCAGGAAAACAATCCCAAAAATCTTTGTATGAACCTCAATAAGCATATCTTATACCATCCTATTGGGTGAGAATTTCACTCCTTTTCCTCCAGGATGCTTCTATACATTTCCTATTTGCAAGAAATGGGCCTTGGTTAGTATCAAGTTTAGATTTATGAAGCGTCTTCTATTATAAAATCCAATCCCATATAGCTTCTTCCATTTTTGATCCATATTGATGACTTATGAATGAGAATTTCTGGTAAAGCCTTTGATTTACCACTTCATAAGTGAAATTGTGGTTATAGCGGGAGGTGGGAGTTCTTCTAAAGATAGTAATGCATATTAAACAAATATTTCTTTTGTTCTAGATATTCTTCTAGAGACTGATTTTAGTACTCTTTCAACCAAAAACATTTTATTTGAAATACATTATGTGCCAGGCATTCTTACATTCTTGTAGGGTTAGAAATTATAATGATGAGTAAGATAAGTTCAACTACTACCCTAACAGAGAAAAGGTTTTGTGGCAGAAGAGAAAAAAATTTTAAAAAATCAACATTTGAGAAATGCTGTGGCAGAGAAGTATGGATATTCCAGGAACACCTAACAAGGACGCTCAACTTGATCTGGAGGGGACAGGAAAGTCTTTTCAGAGGAAAATGACATAGACACCTAACCTGAAATATCAGGAGGATAGTGTTCAAGACAGAGAAAAATCACCTATTTGAAGAATAAGAAGAAAGAGAGAGCATGGTGCAATCAAGTGTTTATACAATTTTTAATCATGTATAATGATAGGAGATTGAATTTATGAAAATGACAGGAAATTACGTTCTATTTATTTTTCATATTTGTATACTGTCTGTATGATATACACTGTTTATCACCTAGTGGGGGATTGCTGTAGCTTACTGTATGCTATTTGCTAATAGACTAGAAAATGTACTCTCATATCTGTATCGATAGAGAAAATAATGGTCAATTTAATGATACAAAAGATATGTAGCTATAGATATACACATACACACGTGTAGATATATTAATCAAGCTAAAAATCTCAAAGTTAAACAACTAGAATTTTTTGCCCCTTTGGCCAAATTCTTCTTTTTTTTTTTTTTTTTTTTTTTTCG
>NW_006792503.1:53140-59112 GCF_000442215.2 Lipotes vexillifer
CCCGCGTCTCCTGCATCGGCAGGCGGACTCTCAAGCACTGCGCCACCAGGGAAGCCCCAAATTCTTCTTTAGTGAAATGCATGATTTTTCTTTTATGATCAAAATATATGGCTAAAGTCTTTCAATAAAAGTTATAATTAATATAAATTGATATTTTTGGTTGTATTTGCTCTCCAGAGATCATTAAGAAAATTTGGGAGACAGCTTAAAAGAAATCTTGGAGCACATATGTTCCAGAAGTTTATAAAATATGTGGGCATCATTTCTTACCTGTAATAAATATCCTAGCTAAGTCCTAAGCAGTGTGCAAGCAAATGGCTTTAACTGTCCCCTTCCCGCCGCCCCTTTTTTCTTTTTTCAAGGGTATACTCATCCCTTCATTATATATGGTAACATTAAATGAAAAAAATTAAAATGTGACTGAGGATTTTTCAGATGATAAAAGTTAGGTAGGTGTATCAAGGCAATGGAGTGTAAAATAGTATAGCTGAACAACATTCCATAATGCCTTTATCTAGTCAATAGTGTATGCAGTGTTTCTATAGAAACTATTATATCATGTGGCATTAGCAAGTTATATGATTTAAAACTATTTTTTAAAGCAAACAGTGTATCTATCAATCAAAACCTTTTCAGAAGACTACAGTAATTTTAATAATAGGATGTTTTTCCATGCCTTTGCTTACTTGCTTATTTGTTGTGGCTAGAGATGGTTCCACCAGCAGTCAGAGTTGTCATACCTCTTCTCTCAACATGAAGCAAGAATAATTTTTTTTCTTGTAAGGTGGAGCCAATTATGGTTCCATTGCCTCAGTGTGTGAAAATTGACGTGATGTGATTTTTTTTCTTTGGCTGTGGTGGTATATATGCATGGAATATTTTTTCATTGTGTTCTATAGCTTCCAGTTGTCATTCTTCTGACACATAGGATTAAACAAACATTAAATTATTGTCTCAAGTATTTAATCTGAGCATAATACATCTTCACAGCTGTGGAAGTGACTTTAAAAAGCTATTTTAAACCAAAATAGTTAGGGGAATTTTGGACCAATAATCAAGGAGCATCTCCCTTTCCATTCAGATCTCTAAAGTACATACTGTATAAGTCAGTAATGAAAGGTTCAGATTTCTAAGAGACAGGCTCTCAGCCAAAAGGGTTGTTTTATTTTTTAATTAAGTTAATTTTACATGGCAGTCGGTTATTACCAGCCCTGGTTTCCAGCCTTTCTTAACTATTGCACTATTTCAATGATCTTAGCAAAGCTTCAAGACATATATCACCTTATGACTCCCCTCTACTACCTCTTAGGGCACTTCATAGTAGGAGGCTTGGCCATGGTCAAGCACTATGAAAATGAACAAATGATCTCTTCTCTCACTTGAGGTGGCCTGTCTTATTTTTACCCCCAAATGTTTGATAATGATGACATCCAGTTTTATCTTTTATCCTTTCTCCTTTTGGATACTGATCAGGAAGTTTCCACTAGTCAACAAAAAGATATTTCAAAGTAGCAAGCGAGAAGTTTCTGATGACACACCATTGAACACAGAGAAACATCACATGCTGTATTGCATTTCCTTGTTATAACTTCCATAAAATATCCTGTACACTGGTATGGCTTAAGCCTGCTCTCTGGCAATTGTTCATATTCACAGGAAATTCCTATTCACAGAGCCAGTGGAAAAGAAAGGCCCTATTCCATTTCTAAAATCTCAGGTCCATGTCAAAGAATATGTTTTTAAAGATTTTCCTTAATAGCTTGGTCAATAACATTAGTCAACATGATGACAGATAACGAGAGTTCATTCATTCATTCACCTTTTTATTCAGAAGATACTTATCATTTGCATAACATTAAGAAACTCAGTTTTTTAAAGACTGAAGTTAAAGGCTCTGCCCTCTATGAGCTCTGGATATAGTATCATTGTGACCTAATTCTTTTAAAAAAATCATTATTTTACTCAAAATGAGGCTTGTGTTTACAAAGAGATCTACAAACTTTAGTCTTGGCAATTTTTTGTGATCAATATTTGGATTACAATTTGGACTTTATTATTCATTCATCGGAAAACTCTTGCTGTATGCTCTTATGTGGATATAGAGAAGAAAAACTTATCACTAGATTTCACAAATGTTCATAAAATACAGAAGTATTCAAAAATTACATATATAAATATACATATGTACATATACACATGTACCTATGCATAGATGTGTGTATATAGTAAATCATGCTATGATAAAAATTTGTAACAGTGAGTTAGAAATCCACTGATTTAGCCATTAAATTAGGAGTTTAAGGAAAGGTGTCAGGAACAGATAAAATTTTAGTTAGAATGTGTAGCAATTATCCAGCTGGAAAATATGATTAAGGGAATCCTGATTAAGGATTATTTTTTTGTAGAGGTGTATAAAGGCAGAAACTTTAATATATTACAAAACGGCTAGATTGAAAAGTCTTTTGGTCACGTGGTGGAAGAAAAGGATGCAGATCTAAGGGGCAGATTATGAGAGACCTTCTGAGACAAACCAAGAGATTTCTTCTGAAGGATTTTGAGAGAGAGGGAAAACTACTTTTTATTATAATGTGGATGATGATTGGTAAGTGGCAAAACTGGTGACAGGGGACAGTTAGGAAAAGCATTACTATAACTCCAGGAAGTTATAAGGGCTTAAATAAGGCAATGGTAAAGGGGATACCAAGGTGTAGATTGCTCTGACTTAGTTGTATAAGATTCAAGGCACAGTGACATATATTCGTCTCTTTTTTCCCACTTTCTTGCTTGTATTTCTTGGGATCAACTCCCAAATAAACTACTTGCAACTATGAGAATCTGCTCTTGAGGAAACCCACAGGAGCTGTCTCGTCATTCTTCATATCTCAAAGCATCCTCTCTGGCCAAGAACCAACTGATGATTTTCTTTCAATTTCACAGCGAAAAATAAAGTTATTGGGATAATGCCACCAGTACTATACACATACACCACCCTATCTGCTTTTTTAAACCATGCTCTCTCGTTTCCATTACAAGTGATGGAGTCTCCCTTCTCCCATCTGGCATCAGCTCATCCATTTAACCTCTGGAGCTCATTTTCTATTGTCTACTTAAGGACTTTGCTCTTGCAATTATCTCCTGCTCTTCATGCACCATTATTTGGAAGTCTGTATATTGTCATTACTATTAAAACATCTATAATTTTTTCATCTAGTGGAAAAAAGGAAAACCTTCCTTGACTTTGCATACTCTTCAGCTATGTGTCTTTTTCAGAGAAAACTTTGCCAGAGTGGTATCTGTGCTTTCCTCACTTCCATTCACTCTAGAACAGACTCCTATCGGACTTTGATTCCCACTATGCTACTGAAATCACTTTGATTAAATTTACCCAATGACTTCTATGTTAACAAAGTCAAAGGACAATTTTAAGTTCTTATCCCATTCAAACCTTCAGTAGCATCTGATATTTAATTATTGTTTTTCTTCACAGCACTTAATAATATTTGACATTTTTGTGGTATATGTTTTGTTTGTGTTCTCCCACTAGGAGGTAAGCCTCATAAGGGGAAGAACTATGTATGTTTTAGTTTACTATTTAATCCCTAGTGCTTAGGACAGAGCCTGGTACCATTACTGAATAAATTGCTGAATGTATACAATGTAAATGGTAGAACAAAAGCTGCAGGAATGTGAACTTTGGTTACTTCATGATGTTGAAGAAAAAGCCACCTTGTCTTTTCAGATATTATTAAAATCAGATGTAAGATGATGATGCTTCCCTAAACTTTAAGCAAACTGAATTTCCTTAAATATTCAACGAAACATCAGATACTTTCCAGAATTGGAAATTCTAAAAGGAAAAGCCTTTTTAAAGGGCTTTAAAGTAAAGATTTGATGGTCTTGATGTGGATGACATTCATGTGATGACTAATGTATCTTAATAGAAAATTTAAACTTGATAAAGAGGGGCATATTACTGAGGTCACTTTATCATCACTGTCTTCATCATCGTCATCATCATCATCATCATTTTAAGTTGATAAGGCTGGTAGGAATAACCTGTATAACAGGCCAACATATGTAAAAGCCCAATCACAATAGACCAATTAATAGCATTTCTATAAAAGGAAGAAAAGAAACCATATGTTTATTTTAAAAATGTATTTAGATTAACTGTCTGAATTGCTTTAGTGGCTGACTGATTTCTATAAAAACAGTGGCATAGATTCATTTGCCTGTCTTCCAAAATATCTATTCAACAAGTATGCATTTTTTAAAAGTTAACAAAAAGGGTAAACTGTTAACTTATATGGAATGCTCAAAATTTGAAATCAACAGGCATTTGGAAGTCTGCCAAAGTTCCTAGCTATGATTTGAAGAAAACCAAGAAGCAAGAAAGCAAATTCATTTCTTATCAAGTTTTGACAAAATTTCTCTCCTAATTTCATTTTTCTCAATCAGCTGCTAAAGGCACTCATTTTCATCTCCTTGATTAGATGCTGCAGTGACTGATTACTGGATTTAATAGTTCTTTTTAATGAAACATTGTCATTTGCTTTTCTATGATTACCTTAAAATACCGCATATCACCCATTAGTTTTTTTTCTATTCCTTTCCCAAATTGTTAGTTCCCTTATTTCCAGTTTCTCCTCCATACATTCCAACTCCAACCTCCAAGCCCCTCATTTCCACCAAACCACTCAGGTTGCCCAAGGTAATCTCTCAGCATTCCCTTGACATTTACTTAAGCTTACGTTAAATCCAGCTTGGACTATAAAACCTTCCACTAACTTATAGGAAGCAATAATAAGATACCTACCTTCCTTACAGCAACTCATAAGCTCTACTACTATTTAATGTCTTTTTAATTTAAAAATGATGAAAAGAAATTATGTTATTTCTCCTGATACCAAGATTTTTTTTCTATTCACAGTAATAATAGCTCACATTTTTTATGCTCTTAGTGGGTTCTGTAAAGTTCTGTAAAGTAGATACGATAGGTACCATTTCCTTTTTCAGGAGAAGAAAATGCAGGCCTTAAGGGGTTTAGAACAAAGTCCTTTTACTTACTAATAATACAGTCTTTCTACTAGATCATATTAATAATCAGAATAACTATAAATGATAATTTTATTTGAATCACTGAATCTGTTATTATTTGATATTTCCTGAGACTATGCAGTATAAATGACAGTAGAGGGCTTTTTATGATATACTGTTATAGTTTTTATTCTTAAACATCATTTCTTTAAAAAAATTCTCACCTAAATAATGCTAACATTCACATGTCGATGACATTTTCTTTCTAATTATAAAAATTATACCTTGAATAAAAACCTTATTGAGAATTTAATATTCCATGGCTTTGCAGTCTCCAGTTAAAATTCAAATATCTAATAACTGTGCCTCATTTCTGAATTGGACTCTTTCACTGATATTTGTAAAGTAAATATCATTTATAGAAAATGCAAACTTAAAGCACATTTAGCTGTTATAATGAAAGTCTCTACATGGTCTTCAGTATAATATAAATACATTTTTTATAATGACTTATAAGGCTAACCCTCATTTATAGATTGTCCTACTTCCCATTATCAAATTTGATTCTCATGGCAATGCTGATTGGTGGGTAAGTAAATATTACCAAAGTTTTAAAAACGAAGTGACTGAGGTTCTGAAAGGTTAGATAACTTGACTAATATTACAGAGCAGGCATGAAAATACAAAAAATAAAAACTAAATTTCTGGCCCATAGGCACAATGCTTTTTCTATCACATAATAACTTTGAAATGCTGTAAGGGATTTCTATGTCAATTCCATATCTCTAGCTTTACAGTAATGTAGATCCAGATGAGGTAGGATGTCTTGCCCTTTCCCTCTCTCAGCCTCTCTGTATATTAAAATAAATCATTTGGAAGCTCCCCCCTCCGCCCGTATATATATATATATATATATTTTTTTTTTTTTTTTTTTC
>NW_006792503.1:59252-79131 GCF_000442215.2 Lipotes vexillifer
TTTTTTTTCTTGCGGTATGCAGGCCTCTCCCGTTGCGGAGCACAGGCTCTGGACGTGCAGGCTCAGTGGCCATGGCTCACGGGCCCAGCCGCTCCGCGGCATGTGGGATCTTCCCGGACCGGGGCGCGGTCCCGCATCCCCTGCATCGGCAGGCGGACTCTCAACCACTGTGCCACCAAGGAAGCCCCACCCCCCCGTCCCGTATATTATTTCTTAATGTTCATCAGGGTAGTGCTGGGTTTTTTTTAACTTTTTTTTTCTTTTTTTACTTTTTGACTCAGTAATGTTAAATTTTCTTATTTTCTCTGTACTTTCCCTTCCGATGTCCTTTCTTCCTTGTCATCATTGTCTTCTTCTACTACTATACATCATAATATTCTTTTTTAAAATTAGGATTTAGTTATTTTTGGCTCTCACCTGAAACATACACTGTGTATTTGTTTGTTTCTCTTATTAAATGTTAGGCCTGAATTGTTTTTTAAATTTCTTAAACTAGTTTGAATTTTGTTAAGAGAAAAACATTAGTATTAAAAAAAAAAAAAGACAACTGCAACATTTTGCTTTAAAAAACACTAGTTTTCATCAAAGTATAGCAAGCATACAAGGAAGTACACGTCATAAATTACAGATAGATTAATTTTCACAAAATAAAAACATGCATTTGACTAACATGCAAAAGAAGAAATTTAACATCATTAAAAATGATGGAATTTTTAATTGAGGTTATGCTGAATCTGTGACTCAGTGTGGGGAGAGTAAAAATATTGAATCTCTTAATCCATATAAGTATTATACCATTCCAATTGTTCATGTCTTCATTAATATTTTTTTAAACAATTTTCCACATTTCATTGGGTACAGATCTTGCACATCTGTCATTAAACTTACATTTCAGAGTTTGACGTTCTTTGATGCTGTTGTAAATAGTATTTTTAGAGTAATGTAATTCTTTAATTAACTGTTTGTGGCATCTAGAATTACACTTGATTTTTTTGTCGAGCTTGTACCCAGTAATCTTGCTAAATTGACTAATTTATTCAAACACACTAAGGATAGATTACTTTTAGATACTATAAATATGTAATGATGCAATCTGTGAATAATGGCAGTTGCATTCCTTCTCTTTCAATCGTTATGCCTTTGTTTTTATCTTTTTCTTGTTTTGTTGCCCTGGCTAGGGCCTCCCTAAAATGTTGAGCAAAACTAGTGATAATAAGCATACTTGTGTTGTTCTTGATCTCAAGGGGCTAAGTTTTCAATATTTCAACACTAGTTATTATATTTGCTTCAGTTTTCTGAGTTTTTTTGCTTTTAATAGAGCTTAATTTTTTCCAATGGCATTTTTGCATATTTTGGGATAAACCTATCATTTTATTCTTTTGTTCTGTTAACTTTGCTTGATTTCCAGATGATACAAAACATGAATTTATCTTGGATTAAACATTATTTATTTATGTATATTACAGTTGCTGTATCTTGGATTAAGTTTGTTAAGCGTTACACACACACACACACACACACACACCCCTTTTTTTTTGGTCATGAAACAGACCTTTGATTTTCCTTTCCTATAAAATTCTTGTTGGTTTGATATAAATTTCAAATGGGTCAAATTAAGCCTTTTTGGAAGTTTTTCACTGTTTCCTAAATTTTCTTTTTTTACCTGTGTTTTTCTCGGAATTTTTTCATTTCATCTCATGTTAAATGTATTGGATACAACTTCTTATAATTTTATGTCTATGTCTCAAGAATCTGTAGGGATGACCCCCTTTATATTCCTAATATGGATTATGCATGCCTTCTCTTTTTTCTATATCAGCCTTGCTAGATGTTTATCAATTTTATTAACCCTTTCAAAAAAGAACTCTTAGTTTTGTTGATATTCTCTTGTATTTTTAAAAATTCATTAAATTTTAATTTTATTGTTAGTTTTATTTTCTCCACTTTACCATTTTTTTTCTAAAGTTTTTTGAGGAATAATCAGGTCCTGAATTTTCCAGCATTTTCTCTTTTGCATTTAACGTGGGAAATTTTCTTTAGATGTATGTTTTGGTGCATCCTACGCATTTGAAAAGATTGTTGAGTTATAACTTTAAATTGTATAATTTTAAAATATGCAGCATGTTATGATTTGCATATATGTATATATTCACAAAACAAGATAATGAACATATCTGTTACTTGCCAAAATTTCCATGTGGAGTTGTGTAATCACCCCTCCTGACTTTCTCCATGGTCCCTTGTCCAGGCATTGAATATTCTTATACAAACATGTGTGTGGACATAAGCTTTAATTTCTCTGGAATAAACACCCAGAAGTGGAAGGGATGGATCACATATAAATAAGTCAATGAGGTTTTCCAAATAATTGAATCATTTTATATTCCATTAGTAGTGTATGAAAGTCACAGTAGCCCTACATCTTTGTCAGCACTGGGAATCATCAGTATTTTAAATTCTAGCCCTAATAGGTATACAGTGATATATCATGGTCACTCTAAATTGTGTGGGTATAACCAAGTCACTGATCTTTCTGTTCTGGCATCCACAGTAAGTGGGGAAAATGTAATATAGGCCTGATGCTAATCCTTTCCTTTCCATTCATTTTTGTATGTATATTTATTTTTGACTGCAAACTAGGTTTTCTGTATGAAACACTATGGAGATAATTGGAGGCCATGGAGCATTTTATTTTGCTTATGAGAGGCAATTAGCATGGGAGTAATTCATCTCATAACAGTGAGGGATTGTGTCCTTTTAAGGCTGGGTCTCAGGTTTTGTGAAGAGTTTTGTATTTCTGGTTCATATTTACATTTAGAGCATATCCTTGTAGAGATGTCAAATGATATGTTGGATTGTTTTCCAGAACCTCTCCTCGGTGGTGTGTAGTCAGGTCCAATTTGTGTCCCCTGGGCTGGAAGCCCTAATCAACTGCATAGCTTCTCAGCTATAACTTTCTGCTTAACATTTTGGGTCCTCAGTCATCCCTTTTGAATTAGTAAAGGACCTAAAGGGGGAAAAGTGGTACCAAATTTGAGTCTCACCACTTGGGCTTCTCCTCTCTCTGAGATCCTGTCTCTTCCTTGGGTCTTTGGTGCCTTTAAATAATATCTTTAATATCTTCCAGATTTCCTAGGTTTTCTCAGTAGGATGGTTGGGCTGACATGGTCTACCATTACTGGAAGCAGACATCTCTCCAAACACAATTTTTTTGAAATATGTATTAGTTTGTAATAGTTTTGTTTCTTGTAGCTAATTAATCCAAGTAATATTAAGGAGGTAAGCAAATTATTTCAAGGCAAACGTTCTTCTTGAGGATTCAGTCCTTTTCGTCATCATTTGCTTAAATTCCCTCGATTTAAAATTTGATTGAATCAATAAATATTTCCACAGTTCCCAACATGTGCCAAGTGTGGTCTATCTGTTGGAGGTACATTATTGGGTTACTGCTTAATGTGGAAACAGTCAAGAAAATAAGGAGATATATTAGAGAAGATAAGGGCTAAGTTATAGGTATGTATTCAATACATGTTCTTATATTAGCATAAATTAATGACACCTGATCACATATTAAGTCTTAAAATAGGTATTAAGCATTTCAAAAAACTTTCATCAAACAAATTACAATCTCTGTCCAAGTAAGTCTGCCTATCACTTACCTATCTATATGATAAAAACAAACTTAGTGCCCATCATTTGAAAATAAATTAACTATAAATTACGTACATCAACATGGGTGAATCTCACAAATATAATATTGAGCCAAAAACAAAGTCAGTGGCATACTAAGACCTGTAATATGTACTCATTTATATATTGGAGATGCTCGTCTGATCAAGGCAGACTAGGTAAATCAGACTACCCATGCCACTTGAAATGCTAGAAGATAGATAGATGGAGAGAGAAAGAGGGAGGGAGAGAGGGAGAGAGGGACTGAAGAACAAACAAAGGCAGTGGTCTGCCAGAAAAATTACAAAATGGAGATCCATAGAATTCAGTTGAATATTTGCAGTTGTCTTTCCCCTTGAGGAATATACAGATTCAGATAGCTTACTTAGAGGTAGAACAATGAACAGAACTTTCAATAAACTCACCAGGTCACAGGGAAAACCAGATTTGGAGATTTGCTAATCATTGTCTATGTGTGGTGGACAGCAGGATAAGAGGCTGTAAATTCTGCTGGGTTTGGATGGGACACTGAGGGCTATAGTTTGGGAGCAACAGTAAAGCTGAAAATGACCAACTCTTTACCAGGCTCAACTTTGAATCATTTGAATCTTTGTTTGGAATAAATAGGTCTGGAAGTGATAGTGCTGGTAGTAGTGAAGCCAGAGTGAAATTAAATTTGAATTATCTCTACAATTTTTATATATAGTTTTTGGCATACAATTAAAAATGGCCAGGATAAGTAGGAGAAAAGAACACGTGACCAAAACCCAGTAGAAATAGCAGATAACAGAAGTAGAATCACAAGTTAACCAGATAAAAGACCTATCAGATATGCATTAAAAATGCCTATGTTCAAATAAATAGGAGACAAAATTAAGAATTTTAGTGGCAAACTGAAAATTACAAAAAACTAAGATCTTGTTTCATGTACTTTGAAGTTTTGTAATTAGGCTCCTAAACATTAGGATTATTGTCTTCCTGATAAATGGATTCATTAATCATAATGAAATGTCCCTATATATCTCCAGTTATACTCTGTTTCTTGGAGTCTACTTTGGCATTAATATACCCAGTCAAGCTTTCTTATGCTTAATTTTACATGGTATATTATTTTGTATACTATTACTTTCAACCTGTCTCTTGAAATTCAAATTACTTCACGTGTTAACAGCATATAGTAAATAGGACTTGGCTTTTTTCTAATCTGAAAAACTCTCCACTCTAATTGGGATGATTAAGTCTGCTTAAATTTAATATTATTACTAATATAGTTTGTTTTAAAGTTGATGATCTTGCCATTTGTTTTCTATTTTTCCCATCTCTTTATTTTTCTGCTCCTCCTTTTGTGCCTCCTTTTGTTTTATTGAATATTTTTTATTATTCAATTTAAATTCCTCTCTTGAAATTTTATCTTTAGCAGTTTAAAAACATGTCCACACATTCTTTAACATCCTTTCCTTCAATAGACGGGTTTTATGGCTGCTGCCAGGATTCTGGGCCAAGCTTATTGAATCTTTGTAACCAATACAATGCAGCAGTTACGATGCTGCATAAATTCCTAAGCTGAAATTCCAGCCAACTGACATTACCAGCTGCCACCAGCAGACGGCGCAGTATTGGTCCTCCATCCAATGCTTTTGAAGCATTTCTGTGGTTCTCGGTTTCCATCAACCATTTCCTTTCATTTCCTATAGAACTTACGGTAATAACGTAAATTGCAGGTTGTCGACTGGCAAATTGACTCAGGTTTGTTTATGTGGATATGTCTTAATTCACTGTCAGTTTGGAAAGATAATTTTTCTGTATATAGAATTCTACTGACAGGGGCTTCCCTGGTGGCACAGTGGTTGAGAATGTGCTAATGCAGGGGACACGGGTTCAAGCCCTGGTCTGGGAGGATCCCACATGCTGCGGAGCAACTAGGCCCGTGAGCCACAACTACTGAGCCTGCGTGTCTGGAGCCTGTGCTCTGCAACAAGAGAAGCCACAATAGTGAGAGGCCCACGCACCACAATGAATAGTGGCCCCTGCTTGCCACAACTAG
This sequence comes from Lipotes vexillifer, assembly GCF_000442215.2. Lineage (NCBI taxonomy): Eukaryota > Metazoa > Chordata > Mammalia > Artiodactyla > Lipotidae > Lipotes > Lipotes vexillifer. Next base: position 64,966 of record NW_006792503.1, read on the forward strand.
AGAAAGCCCTTGCACAGAAACGAAGACCCAACACAGCAAAAATAAATAAATTAATTAATAAACTCCTACCCCCAGCATCTAAAAAAAAACAAGAATTCTACTGACAGTTTTATATTTTCTTTGGGTATCAGAAAGATTCTGCTCCATTATCTCGGTTCTCTATGGATTCTGTTGAGAAGGCAGCCAAAAATAAATAAATAAATAAATAATTTTTTTTAAAAAAAGTAACAAATGTTCAAGTACAATTGGTGTCTTTAAAAAATATATATATATATATATATATATATATATATATATATATATACAAAAAACTCTACTTTGGGGAAAATATTGTTAGTGAAATGATTTATATAAATAGAGTATATATCAGAACCTATCCAGTAACAGGGAGTATATAGAATGTGAGTGAAAGAAATAAGAGTTTATGCATGTATATACAAATATATATATACTTCATATGTAATGATTTTGGTATTCAAATAATTATGAAATGATATACTCTTTAAAAAATTGTATTAGTAGAAGTCATATGTGATATATACAAGAATAAATACTAATGGTAATTAGTATATAATATGCTTAATAGCTAGTGGAAATTAAGTAAGATGTAGACTTTTTAATATATTGATACCTGAATTTGGAGGGAGTATAGAATGGTTCTGAGTTTTTGGAAATTAATTTGCTATTTTTTACCAATATTTTAAATTTGCCTACCCTTTTCCACCATAATTGGCTTTCTATGAGTGTATCTGACAGAATTTGTCAAAGATGTGAGTAAAAATATGGCTACAAAAAGGCAAAACAGCTATTTTTAATAGACTATAATGTATTCATACTGTAAATGCATTGCAGGTTTTACAGCCAATCAGAGAGATCTTATATAATTGCACAAGATATCTCCAGAACATAATTTTAATAAGAAAGCAAGCAAATGTATTTCACATGTGTTTATAAGTATATATATGTATTATTTATATAGATGCATATTTATATGTACGTTTGTTCAGTTACACTCTTCATTGCTAATCATGGTTACTTCTGTGAAAGGATATGTATCTGTGTTTTTTGGAAATTTTACACTAAGTGCACATTTTACTCGTAATCAATAAAATAAAATAAATTGTCACATGAAGCATATTACTGATGATTCTTTTTAACCATCTACTTTATTTTTATAAGTAGTATAAAGCAGTGAGAAGTTATGCTTAAAGCTAGAATTATAGCAGAGGTAGATGGGAAAGAAATAATATGAAAAAATATAGAAAATTTACATGGAGAATAATTTAGATGTGAACCATTTATAAGAAACTGACCTCTAATTAATCAGTGAAATCATTATACTGAGGGCTATGAGTAAAAGTGTCAGAAAGAATGCTTTTTTTAAACTGTTCTACTAGGATTAAATGTCAGGTGTAATGTAGAGTTTACTTAATATTCAGGGGCTTCTCTTTCCATGATATCAGAAAAAGTGACAACAGTAATCAGGGTCAAAATCCTCTCAATTTTTATGTGATCAGTATACAGAAAAAGACTTAAAACTGTAATCTTATATAGAGTTTTCATGCCATTTCTTTTTTTATTATTATTAATTTATTTATTTATTTATTCATGGCTGCGTTGGGTCTTTGCTGCTGTGCGTGGGCTTTCTCTAGTTGCAGCGAGTCGGGGCTACTCTTCGCTGCGGTGTGCGGGCTTCTCATTGCAGTGGCTTCTCTTGTTGCGGAGCACAGCCGCTAGGAGCGCAGACTTCAGTAGTTGTGGCACATGGGCTCAGTAGTTGTGGCTCATGGGCTCCAGAGTGCAGGCTCAGCAGCTGTGGCGCATGGGCCTAGCTGCTCCACAGCATGTGGGATCTTCCCGGACCACTGTACGAACCCGTGTCCCCTGCATTGGCAAGCGGATTCCTAACCACGGCGCCACCAGGGAAGCCCCATGCCATTTCTTATGATGTGTATGAAATGTTTAGTGAGAATTGCTGTTCTTAGAAAAATTTGTTTAGATCTAACTGTATGGAATCGAGCAATATTGCTAGATGCAGTTATTAATTCTGGTTTATTACATATAGATTATTTTGAGATATTCTAGAAACAAATGTCCAATTGGTGAATAAAGGTGTGTTCATTTCTTTCTTTCCAATTATTTATGCATTTTAAACTTTTGTCTGCATTATTGGCCCATGACCTCCATAAAATGCTGAAAAGAACTGGTAATAACAGGCAAACCTGACTCCATCCAGATCTCAGGTTGTGTTTTTCAGTGTTATATCACTAATTATGATATTTGCTATAGTTTTCTGAGTTTTTCTAAAACTCATAACTGGATGGTAAATTTGCCTGATGGTTTCTCTGTGTCTGTTGTGAAAGTGACATGGTTATTTGTCTTTTGTTAAGGAGATTTGATGTTAAAATGTTAAGCCACTTAAGAATTCAGCTTTGGATTAAAGTCAGTTTGTTCATGGGTTATTATTATTGAAGTGTGTTTGGATTCATAAAGATTTTTTTCTTTATGTTGTCATGATGCATATCAACCATTGATCTTCCTTTCCTATATTGTCATTATCAGTTTATTGTAAAATTTATAAGGATCTCATTAAATATTTTGGTTAGTGTTTTTACCATTTCTATTCCATGTGAGGGGATGGGCAATATTGGTATTATTTATTTCTGAATTTTATGGAAAAGTTCACACAATCAGGCATCAGACCATAGAAATCATTTGTTGGAAGGTTTTTATTATGGATACAATTAAATTAAAACATATAGGATTTTGAAAATTTCTTGTTTTGTTAAGGTGTGTTTTTCTGGAATTTTGTCATGTCAAATAACTTCAAATATTATGTAAGGGTCTCAAGCGTCTATAGTGAAGATCCATTTTATATTCTGTATGTGTTGATAATGTATGTCTCCCTTTGTTTGTGTGTGACCAGTCTTGCCAGGAATTACAATTTTTAAACATTTTCCCTGCCAAAATAGTTTTTGGATTTGTCAATCTTTGTATTTTTCTGCATTTCACTAGCTAATTCTAATTTTCCTTTATATCTACTATCTATTCTTTTGATGTAAATCAGCTTTTTGGTTCGCAATTTTTGAGGTAAGGTGGATTATTAGATCTTCAATTTTCAAGGTTTCTTCTTTTGCTTTTAATGCTAGAGTGTTTCTTTAGACACATTTTGGTGGATCCCACACATTTTTAACAGCTTTTCTTAGGTGTAATTGACTTAAAATGAACTATACAACATTGAAATAATGTAACTTTTGAGATACCTATATATTTGTGAAATCATCACCACAGTTAAGATGATAAACATATTCATTCCCCTCCCAGGTTTCCATGTGCATCTTCGAATTTTTCCCCCTTCTGATCCAGCCAAGCCCTTCTCTCTTTTTCATGCTACGAACGTTTTCATACAATTCTTTGCGTGCATATACATATTCATTTTTTTCTTGGATAAACGTCAAGGAATGGAATGGTTGAGTCACATGATATGTGTTTCTTTAAGATACTTTAGAAAATACATTCATCTCATTACAATCAGTGGTTGAGTCTTTTGAAGTTTGGTCTTAGGTTTATGAGTAGTTTTCTGTTTCAGGTTTATATTGACATTTAGAGCACAGACACTTAAGGATGTTAAATTCACCCCTGGGTTGTTCTCCAGATTCTCTCTGCCAGGGTGGGCCTTGAACCCAGTCTGTGTCCCCTGAGTTGGTGAGAGGACTGGAAGCCCTGATCAGCTGCTTAGTTTATTAGCTGCAACTTTTTTCTTAGCATCCTATGTTCTTAGTCACCTCCTTTGGATCAACAAAAGGTTTATGGGGGAAAGGGGTACCAAATTTGTTTCTCATTTCCTGGGCTTCTCTTCTGAGATTCAGTTTCTTCAAATGCTTACTTCTTTGGGTTTTTGGTACCTTTGAACAGAATGTTTAATATCTACCAGCTTTCCTAGTTTATTTCAGTGGAATGGTTGGGCAGAAATGGCTAGTCTATCATTACTGGAAGAAGACAGCTCTGCACATGCTATTTTTTGAAATATGTTTTACTTTTAATTATTTTTCCTCCTAGAGTCAATTATCCGATCTTTTGCCAAAATATTTCTTTAGTTTCCTACATGTGCCAGGTATGCATATGAAGGTACATTATTGAAATGTAGCTGAAAGGAAAACAGACAAGTAAATATGGAGTATATTATAAAAGATAAATTCTGTAGTAATCTTTTATGCTGTAATAATAGCCAGAATACCTATTTGTATTATATTTACTGGTTACTCAAAGGATTGCCACGTGGATCTTTAAATTATCTTGGTCTATTTAGAGTTAAAATAGTACCAGTTTATGTATGTGTGGCCTCAAAACAGTATGAATTCATATATTTTCCCTTTACTTTTTGCCATCTTGTCAAGTATTTTATTTAAATATTCTTATTTAAAAACTTAAATTGAGTGTATATAATTTATTTTTGCCCCTTAATTTTCTTAAATTAAATATATTATATAGTCAGGTAAATGCACAAAGCTTAAGTTTACAGTTAGATTAATTTTGCAAATTATGTATTTTACATCCAAAGTACTATTTCATTTTTACTTCAATGAATCAGCTCTTTAAGCAGAAATAATAGAAAAAAAACTTTTATATTTAGCCACATATTTTCCCTATCCAGTTCTTTCCTTTTTGTAGATTCTATTAGGTATTTTTTCCATTAAGCCTGAAGAACTTCCTATAGGATATGTATTATTTTTGGACAGGGACAAATTGTCTCACATTTGTTTATGTGTCTGCATCTTAGTTCACTCTTAGCTTGGAAGGATAACTTTGGTCGATAAAGAATTTTGTGTTGATAGTTTAATTTTTCTTTCAGCATTGGAAAGATGCTGCTCCATTATTGCCACTTCTCCAAGGAGTCTTTTGAGAATGCAGCCATCATTTAAATCATCATTATTGGTGCCTTATTTTTCAGAAGTGTTTTTCTGGTATACATTCATACACATCACTAATATCTGTATATTTCACATAGATGTCCAATATGTAGTTTAATGATAAAATATTTAAGTATTTTAATAGCTATTTTATCAATCCAAATTTTTCCATTTGTGTAAATAGTTTATTGGATTAACAATAGCAACAAAAAAGCCAAAAAAACTCATGTGAAGTAATATTTTACAACAGCCAAAATATCCAATTTTTACTTCTTATTTATATATACAAATGTCTGCACATATTGTATACAAATTAAAATGATATACAAATTTTCATGTGCAATATCAAAATGGTTTGTTAATTTAATGCTAATATTGACATGCATGAGAAATTGTATGAGGACAAATAAAACTCTTGATAAATAATAATGAAGTGTTTCATACTACTTAAAGCAAATTTTTATGTTTGTAATAATTATATACTATGCAATAACATTCAATTTGGCAGACATAGTTTATATCTGAAATAATTTATGTAAATATAGTACACGTTGAAATAAATTCCTAATAGAATATATATATATATATATATATATATATATGAAAGCAGCAAGGATATATGTATATATATATGGTTAATATATAATTTGATTTTTCAAATATTTATGAAATGATCGACTCTTTTTTTAACAAATGGAATAGTAAAATCAAGCAAGTCTGGAAATAAATGGAGACTGTCAAAATGCGAGGAAGAAAACTCTTTATTCAGAGCTTACTGTATAGCAAGGGAGTCAGGTAGTGTTATTTGTATTTGGCAGAGACACAAAGGCAGGCAGGAGAGTGGGAAAGCTTTATGATGTAGAAAAGGGAAGGCTTCAGGTATGCCCTGATTGGAGGTTGTTGGCCTGAGGAAGGTAGAGAGAGGCTAGCTAGAAGTGGGACATTGTACTTGTTTGCTTAGGGAATCATAACTTGGTTTCCTCTTCATCCTAAATTAGGAGTAGGGGCAGAAATTAGGGAAGTTGGCCGTTATTGATTAGGTCCTCACTGTTTTGGGCCAGTTGCTGCAGAGTCTGTGGTTTGGCTTCACGGGCTGGTTGCTGCAGAGCTGTGGGTGAGAGTTCTATTTTTATATATGGTCTGGCCATTGTCAGTTTGTACATTCAGTCTCTCAAAATAAAAAAAAAGTAAATATAAGTGGCTAATTACTATATTGAGTATCCTCAATAGTTACTGCATTTTAAATAAGTAATAGGGTATTCTTTTTTATCTTGATACCAAATTATTGAGGGAGGAAAACATGATACTGTGTTTTTGAAAATTAAATTGGCATTTTAAAGGAAATTTGAAAAATTTCCTACCCTTTCTAAACAGTACTTTTCCTTCTAGTACTATAGTCAACAAAACTACTCACAAGTGTATATAAAAGTATGCTTTAAAAATAAGAAATCTATTTTTAAGTAAATTATATTGTGTTCTTTCCATGACTGTTATATAGATTTACAACTAAACAGTTCTTGTAACTTGAAGAAATGTCCAAGTCATATTCCTAATAAAAGATAAAGTAAATTGTAATTTATTTCACATGTGTGTACATGCATATATTTCATTTGTAAGTGTTTATTTATTTGTATATTTGTTCATATACACACTTTGCTGTTAATCATGGTTACTTCTGTGAAGAGATATACATGTACGTTTTTGTAAATTTTACACTCAGTACATACCAAACTTATAAATAGTAAAAGGAAATCAAAGAAATATATGAATGCATATCATTAATGATTAGTTTAAAATATTTTCCTTTTTAAAGTAATACAGGAAAGATTAGAAGTTATGCTAAAGACAGAAATAGAAAAGCGTTTGAAAGAAGATATACAATAAGAAAAATATAAACAAGTTTTGTGGAAAGAGTAATTGTGATGCACTTAAAATAAAAGCTGATCTCTAACAAAAAACTGATCTGTGATTTGTAAATGAGATGAACGAATAGGAGCCATATGTAAACTTGTCACAAAGAATGCTCATTTCACTTTTCTCTTGAGTTAAATGTCATGTGTCATCAATTTTATTTTATATTCTGGGGTGTCTATTACCATGATATCAGAAAAAAATGACAACAATAATTGAGGTTATAATAACTCTCAAAGATTATCTGATAATTATGTTGAAAAAACCTTAAAAAAATGTAACATTGTCCTGTAGGGTTTTGTGCCATTTCTTAAAATGTGTATAGAAAACTTACTAAAAATTGCTTTCTCAGAAAAATGGGTGTATGTTTAACTGTATGGTTTCCATCAATCTTGACAAATTCACTCATTATTTGTACTACATTACCTATAGATTGCTTTTAACAATAGCAGTCTACAGGTTAAAGTATATTATGGAAGATAAATTTTGTGGTAATTAGTCTGGAAACAGAAGCATGCAGTTTGTGAATAAAGGTAAATTAATTTAATCCTTTCCAATATTTATGCCTCTTTTTCTCTTTTTCTTGCATTGTTGCACTGGCTAGGACCTCCCTAAAATATTCAATAGAACTGTTGCTGAGTAGGCATACTTTCTCATTCCTCATTTCAGGGAGAGGTTTTCAATATTTTGCTAGTAGGTATAGTATTTGCTGCAACTTCCTGAATATTTCTTTTCGATCATAAATGAGTGGTAAATTACATCAAATGGTCTCTCTGTATCTGTTGTGTTAGTGACATGATTTTATTCCTTTGTTTGCCACAGTAGTTTGATTTCAAAATGAGAAGAATCCATTCTTGGATGAAACTCCATTTATTCATGGGCTATTATAGTTGAAATATCTTTGGATTCTGCTTGTAAGACATAAGTTTTACATTTTATTTATTTATTTATTGCCTTTTGTCATGAAGCATAAAGACTTGATATTTTTAATGTATAAGGTCCTTATCAATTTGGTTAAAGGGTGTCATAAGACATTTTGAGAGTGTTCTGACTGTTAGTACTCTGTGGAAGAGGTTGTGCAAGATCGCTGTTATATTTCTCAAATACATGGAAAAGATCAGGAATTCAGGCACCAGGGCATGGAATTCATTTGTAGGAAACTTCTCAATCCAGGTGCATTTTATGTAATAAGTATACAATTATTGAGATTTCCCAGTTTACCCTTTTGTGAGTGGTGTTTTCTTTTTTGTAATTTCACCATTTCATGTAATTTCAAATATATTGGCATGAATCTGATTATGGTATAATGTATGTGATGCCACAATCCATAGTGATAATCCCCTCTACATTCTTGTTGTTGATAATGTGTGTCTTCTTTTTTTAAAATTAATTTTTATTGGAGTATAGTTGATTTACAGTGTTAGTTTCTGCTGTACAGCAAAGTGAGTCAGCTACACATAAACATGTATCCATTCCTTTTTAGATTCTTTTCCCATATAGGTCATTACAGAGTATTGAGTAGAGTTCCCTGCAAATGTGTGTTTTCTTGTCATCCTTGTCGAGGTCATTATCTTCCTTGTGATCCTCCTCTCTTCCTCTTTCTCCTTTTCCTCCTCCTCCTCCCTGCCCATTCCTCCCCTCTTGCTTCTCCAGTTGTTCTTCGCCTCTTCCTCTTTTTCCTCTCCCTCCCCATTCCCTCCCTCTCTTCCTCCTTCATCTTTTTGATTAGTTTTGCCAGGGTTCATCAGTTGTTTTCACCATTAAAAAAAAAGACTCTTTAGTATTATTGACCATTTTTTTCAGTTTGATTATTGATCATAATTTTAATTTTGTAACATTTCTGGTTTTGATTTATATTCTTACTTTATTTTCCAATTTTTTGAAGTATATTATCAAATCTTAAATTTTCAGGATCTCCTCTTTTGCATTAATGGTAGAAATTTTCCTTTAGGCACATGTTTTGATGCATCCACACAATTTTTAATGGCTTCATTGAGGTATAATAGATTTAAAATAAATCTAATAGATTTAAAATAAAATGCACAACTTTAAAATAAACAATGTAAGTTTTGAAATATATATCTGAAACCATCTCCACAATCAAGATAATGTAAATATCCATTCCCTCTCACCAAACTTCCTTGTTCACCATTTAATTTCCCCTTCCTGTTTCTACTCAAGCTGTTCCCCCATTAATTTGTTATGAACATTCTTGCACAAGTCTTTGTGTGAACATATACTTTTCTTTTTGTTTCTTTGTTAGTTGGTTGGAAAAAAACATCAAAGAAAAGGATGGCTGGAACACATGAGAGGTGTGTATTTAATTTTTTCTAGAACATGTCAGAGTGTCTTGCAGTGTGATTGTACTATTTTACATCCTACTAGCAGTATGAGTTGCAGTTCTACATCTTTGACAGAACTTGTTATGATAAGTATATTTAATTGTAGTCTTTCTAATCAGCATGCAGTAGTATCTGACTATCACTCTAAATTGCATGTTACCAAATCTTAGCTTTCTGTCGCAGGCATCCCCAGTAAATGGAGAAAATGGATCATAAGCCTATACCTAACCCTTTCCCCCCATTTTATTTTGCAGTAGTTTTTGTTTTTGTGGGGTTTTTTTGCCTGCCAGATTTTCTGTGATATACTATAGAGATAATTGGAGACTCTACATAATTTTATTTTTGTCTTGGGAGCACTTTCTTTTTGTTTTGAAAGGCAGAGTGGGATAGTTCTCATCTCAATCAGTAATTCACTCCTTTTGAAGCTGTATGTCATGTTTTCTGAGGAATTTTCTATTTCTGGTTCATATTGACACTAAAATATAGCCCATCAGGGATGCTAAGTCAATCCTTAGGTTATTTTCCAGATCATCTCTGCCAGGGTGGGCCATGAACCCAATGTGTTCCCTGGGCAGGTGAGGCTGCTGGAAGCCCTGCTCAGCTGCTTAACTTCTCAGCTAAAGCTTCCTACTTAGCACCTTAGTTACCTCCTCTGAATTAGTAAAAAAGCCTGGAGGAAAAAGGGGTACCAAATATGGCTCTCACTCTCTGGGTTTCTCTTCTGAGATCCAGTTTCTTCAAACGCTGGTTTCCTTGGGTTTGTGGTGCCTTTGAACAAGATGTTTAATATCTTCCAGCTTTCTTGGTATTTTGAATCTGTCTGCTTCCATTAATGCAAACAGGCCACTGCCGCCCAACCATCTTCACTGAGAAGAAATTTTTTTTGAAATATGTTCTTGTTTTCAATTATTTTTTCTCCTCCAGCCAGTTAATGCAATCTTTATATCAATAAGATAAAATAAATTTTAGGTCAACAATCTACCCAAGCAGTGTAGCTTTTTTATCATTGTTTAATGGACTCCAATTAAATTTTTTCATTGATTGCCTAAATGTTTCCCAAGTTCCCAACATGTGCCAGGTATGGATTATATGGTGGAGGTACATTCTTGAGCTATAGACTAGTAAACAACAAACAAGTAAATATCAGTATATTATAGGTGATATGTTATTGGTAATTAGTTATTCAGCAGTAGTTACCAAAATGTTACTTATGCTACTTTATATTATGTTCAGTCATTGCTTTAGGGACTGGCATGTGAATCCTTTCCTTACCTTGGTCTCCTTCTACTGAGGATTGTACCACTCTGTGTAAATGTAACTTCACAATACTACAATCCATTTATTCCCCCTTTCCTTTGTTCTCTTTTTGTCATATATTTTAAGTATTTTATTAAAATGTTATTTGTTAATTATAATATATACTTGCCTCATAATTTTGGTTAAGGGGTTAACACATTAAATTAAAGGAACAAATCTTAAACAGTTTGATAAATCTTGCACATGATCTTTGCCATTTATAATTCTACTTACCATTTTGTTTCAAGAGTCATTTATCTTTTAATGAAATAATAGAAAAAGGTAGCCTTTAATATTTCTGCAAATAGTTTCCCCAAGACCTCTTCATTCCTTTCTGTAGTTCTCAGTTTCTATCGTGTCATTTGCCCTCCACCTGAAGAACTTCCTGTAGCTTTATTTATATTACAGGTTGCACAGTAACAAATTGTCTCAAGTTTGTTTATGTGGCTGTGTCTCAGTTTGAAAGGAGAATTTTGTTGGATGTCTGAATTCTGGCTTGAAAGTTTCTTCTCGCAACATTGGAAAGATTCTGGTGCATTTTCTCTGGTTCTCCATGGGTTCTGTTAAAAAAGTGACTATCATTTAAATAATTGTGCCTAGATATGTATTGATGTCTTTACTTTTTGGAAGTTTTTGTTTGATATACATTTGTTCACTGATATTCCTTATACTTAATATAAATATCAAATATATAGTTTACTAGTATTATTTAAAATTTCAATAACTGTTTTGTCAATCCAATTTTTTCCATGTAAGTAAATAAAAAGGTAACTCATTAGGTGGATAAGAGCAACGAAACAAAGCAAAAACAACAAATAACTAACATTAAAAAGAAAAAAGCCAAAAAGCCCAATTATTTCAATTAAGATATATAAACATGTTGGTGCAGATTACATACAAATTAAAAAAATTAAGGCACATTCACAAAATACCAAAATCGTTGTAATAATTACTGATGTGTCAGTAATGTTGACATGCACAAGATAATGTACAAGAACAAATTAAAACTCTTAATACAAAATAATGAAGCAACATTTGTATTACCTATAGCACAATATTTTATATATACTCTAATTGTATAATATACAATATAATTCTTTGAAAAAACATAGGTGAAGTGATTTATATGTAGTACATATCAGAATCAATTCACTAACAGGAAATGTATAGAACATAAATGAAAGTAACAACTTATGAGTATATTTAGGCCTATTATATAATGATTTTGGTATTCAAGCAATTATGAAATGACAGTCTCTTTACAATTACAAATGGAGTTAGTAAAATGCATCAAAGATATACACAAAAATAAGTTTAAACTGGCAATTAATATATTATATATGTTCAATACTTAATGGAAGTTAAATAAATAACAAGATATCCTTTTTTATATCGATACATGATAATGGAGTATAAAATGGTCATGAGTTTTTGAAATTAATTTGGTATTTTTTAGCAAAGTTTTAAATTTGTCTACGCTTTCATATAGTAATTGACTTTCTACAGCTGTATCTGACAGAGCTTGTTAAACGTGTGCCTTAAAGTATGGATTCAAAAAGGCAAAACAAAACTATTTTTAAAGTAACATACTGTGTTAAAATGGTGAATACTATGTAATTTTTATACACAATCAGTTACGTGTTATAAAATTATAAAATTGCAGAAGATACATCGAAGATATTACTAATAAAAAAGAAAGCAAATTGTACTTTATTTCATTTGTGTGCACAAGTATATAAATGTATTGCTTATCTAAATATTAATGTATCTGTTCATATATTATACACAGGACTGCTAATCATGCTTACTTTTGTGAATGGATACACATTTCTATTTTGGATGAAAGTTTACACTGATCATGTGCCAAACTGTTATTTAGTAAAATAAAAGCAAAGAAATAGTCACATGACATCATATCAATAATGATTTTTTGAAAGATCCACCTTTTTCTTTTGTAAGGTAATACAGAACAGGTAAGAGGTTATGTTTAAAGCCAGAAATAGGACAGAGTTAGAAAAGAAATAAGAAAATATATAAAGAATTTATGTAAAGAAAATAATATAATTTAGTAGTACAAAGTTTAGAAATTAATCACTTGGTGAGATCATTAACGTTGGGGTCGTACGTAAAATTGGCACAATGAATACTCTTTAAATTGCTTCACAAGGCTTAACTATAGGTATTTTGTGAGGTTTATCCTATAATTGGGGACCTCTGTTACCATGATATCAGAAAAAATGACAACAATATTTAGAGCTATAATGATTCTTGAATATTATCTGATAAGTATATAGAAAAAACCCTCAAAAATATGACCTTGTCTTGTAGGGTTTTGGGGCCATTTCTTATGAGGAGTATAACAAAGTTTAGTAAGAATTGCTATTCTCAGAAAAATGTGTTTAGATATAACTCTATGGGGTATGGCAGTCTTGCTTAATTCACTTATCAGTTCTAACATATTACCTATAGATTGCTTTTCCATAGCCTGGAAACATGATTGTGCAATCTGTGAATAAAAGTGGTTTCTTTTCTTTCTTTCCAATCTTTTTGCATTTTCTCTTTTTCTTGCATTTTTTCCTGGCTTTGACCTCCCTAAAATGTTGAATACGACTGGTGATACTAGGCATTCTTATTTCTTTTATGATCTTGGGGGAAGGTTGTCAATATTTCACCACTAATTATGATATTTGCTGCAGTTTTCAGAGTTTTTTTAAAACATAATTGGATGATAAATTTTGTTATATGGTTTCTCTATATCTATGGTGACAGTGACAGAATTTTGTCCTTTGATTTATTAACGTTGTTTCTTTCCAAAATGTTAACGCAACAATAATTCATGCTTGAATTCTACCCAATTTGTTCATGGGCTTATATAGTTGAAGTATTTGGGGGTTCTGTTTGTCAAATGAATGTTTTTGTTGTTGTTGGATTTTCCTGACAGTGGGCAGTATGGTTTCCTGAGGAATATAAGTCTTTGGTTTTACTTTCTTACAATGTCCTTATCATCATGGTGTGAAGTTTATAAGGTTCACGTGAAACATTGTGGGAAGTGTTTTTACTGTTTCTATTATGTGAAGGAGCTTGTGCAAGATTGGTGTTATTTCTTTCTTATTATATATGAGGTGCGTGACTTCAGGCACCAGGGCTTGGAATTCATTTGTAAGAATTATTTTTCAGTACAGGCATAGCTTATTTATGAGGTACAGGATAATTGAGATTTCTTAAGTTTTCTTGATTTGTTAAGCAGTGTTTTCTTGGAACATTCTCATTTTGTGTAATATCACTTGTTAGCATAAATTTTCTTATACAATTATGAATGTGTCTCCAGGATATGGTGTGAGGATTTCTTGTATAATGCTGATATTCATTATATCTTTCTTTTTTAATTTTATCAGTCTGGCTGGGGGGTTATTAATTATGTTTTAATTTTTATGAAAATAAACATTTTTACATTGGTTGATTTTCTCCTTGCTATTTTAAAAATAATCTCTCACTGATCTTCATTTTATTGTTCCATTTCCTTTTGATTCTTTAGAGTTCCTCTCTCTCTGCCTACATTACTCATCTGCTCTAGTTTTTCCATTAGAGCTCTTAGTTTAATAATCATGGTGGGCTTCCCCGGTGGTGCAGTGGTTGAGAATCCGCCTGCCAATGCAGGGGGCAGGGGTTCGAGCCCTGGTCCAGGAAGATCCCACATGCCACGGAGC
>NW_006792503.1:79565-93318 GCF_000442215.2 Lipotes vexillifer
GCCCCCGGGGCCTGAGCATCCGGAGCCGGTGCTCCGCAACGGGAGAGGCCACAGCGGTGAGAGGCCCGCGTACCACAAAATATATATATATATATATATATATATATATATAAGTAAATAATCATGGTTATTTTAAATTCTTGGTCTGATAATTCTAAAATCTTTGCCATACCTGAATCTAGTTTTGATGCTTTTGATACCATCTCTTCAAGTTTTTTTGTTTTTTTCTTTCCCCTTAAGTATGCCTTGTAATTTTCTGTTGAAAGCCAGATGTGCATTGGGAAAAAGAACTGAGGTCAGAAATCCTTTAGTGTAAGGTTTTATCTGACTAAGAGTTAGGCTGTGTTTACTGTTTGCTGTAGTTGTAGGTATCATAGGCTCAAATTTCCTCTGATGTCCTTATTTTTTTCTCCTTGTTGTCTTTGAGTTTCCCTATTTTATAAAGACACACCAAAGCCCTGGTTGTTTTTTGCCGAGCCTTGAAGTATGGCTTCAGTGATGGGTGTCTGCTTCTGGACTTCTCCACTAAGCTGTGATTCTCTGTATTTGCCTGTTTCTCCAATATTTGGGGCAGTGTTTGGCCCTGTTAATATGAGTTCTCTGATGGATTAGGAAGAGTTGTTGATTTTCAGTTTGTTCAGCTTTTGTCTTGTTTTGAGAAAATGAGAGTGATGACTTTCAAGTTTCTTACATGTCAGCTAGAAACCGATGGTCTTCATTGTTTCATTTCTGTACTTTTTTGGTATTATTGTTTTTTAAACAAAATCTTGAGATATATTATTAAATAATAAATTCTCAGACTAGATTTTGCATTTATTGCTATAAGTGCTCCTTGAAGACATATATTGTTTTATCTTACACTTTATAACAGATTCACTGGAATATAATTGAATTTAAATCAATTTTATAATTTTAAACAAACATACATATATTAAATGTATTTATATAGATACATTTGTGAAGCCATCACCCAAAGCAAGGTAATGTTTATATCCATCCTTCCACTCAAGTTTTGTTGTGCAATTTTGTATTTCCCTTTCCTGATTCTGCCCCAACCCCCTTTTTTTCCCATGATGTTTATGTTATTGTACAGATCTTTGTATGAATGTATATTTTTATTTTCTTGTGTAAACATTAAGGAATGGTATGTATGGATCATCTGATATGTGTATATTTAATTTATTTTAGAAAATGTCAAAATATTTTACATCTTGATTGTACTGTTTTATGCCCTACTAGCAGTATATGATAGTCACATTTGCTCTATAATCTTTGCTAGGGATTGTTATGATCGTTGTTTTTTATTGTAACCCTTCTAATAGTTATGCAGTGGTATTTCAGTGTCACTCAAAATTGCATGGGTGTAAAAAAGTCATAGTTCTTTCTATCCCAGGAAACACCCATAAGGGGAGAAAACAGATCACAGGCCTGAAGTGAATTCTTTCCTTTCCAGTAATATTTTGCACATATAATTGTTTTTGATTGCGTGCAGGAATTTGTGTAAGAAATATCATAGAGGTGATTGGAGACTCTGGATAATTTATTTTTCCTCCTTGAAGCATATTCTTTTGCTTCTAAAAGGTGGTGGTAAGAGTGGAGTCGGGGGGTTAGGATATAGTTCATCTCATCAAGAGAGTGAGTCCTTTTGAAGCTGAGTCTCATATTTTGGGAGGATTGTTCTGTTTCTGGTTCATATGGTCACTTAAGGCATAGCCCCTTGGTAACATCAGATGAACCCTTGGCATGTTTCCCGAAGTTTATTTTCCATAGTGGGCCCTGAGCTCCAGATTGAGTTGCCTTTACTGGTAATACTGCTTGCTGGAAAGTGATCAGCTGCTTAGCTTCTCAGCCACAAAATTTTGCTTAGTGTCTTGCATTCTCAATCTCCTCCTTTGAGGTGGGATACCATGTGGGAAGAAGGGATAGCAAATTAGGTTCTTTTCACCAGGACTCCTTTTTTTCCCTGAAATCCTGTCCTTCTTTGACTTTGTCATATCTTCAAAAATATCTTTTATACTTTTCCATCTTTCCTAGATATTTTTCAGCAGAATGTTTGGGCTGAAATGTGTAGTCTGCCATTATTAGAAGATGATGTCTTTACAAACACTTTTTTTAAATAAGTTTTAGTTTGTAGATGATTTGCCTCATGACCACTTAACTAAATCTATATAATAAGAATCTAAACAATTTTTAATTAAGCTTTCTGTCTTGATAGTTCACTTTCACTTGCAAGTGTAAGAAATAACACAAAGACATCCAATGCACCCTTTTCCCATTTCCAGCCAGTTTTAACATATTACAAAACTGTAGTACAATATCTCAACCGGGATATTAACATTGATCTAGTCAAGATAAAATACATTTCAGTCACTGCAAGGATCTTATTGTACTTTATAGGCACACCCACATCTAACTCCTGCCGCCCTCCCATCCCTTCAGTCCCTGACTTCAGGTAGCCAATAATCTGTTTTTCATTTGTGTGTGTGTGTGTGTATAAACAAAATATTAGCAAGAATATTGTTGTTTATTTCAAGAATATTGTTTAATGAAATAATAGTGTGTGTTACCTTTGGGATCTTTTTTTTCACTCTGTGTAATTCTCTGGACATTTATCCAGGTTGTTGCATAGATCAGTAGTTTATTCCTTTCTCTTGCTGAGTAGTACTTCTTGGTATGGATGTATCACGTTTAATTTAACCATTTATCCTTTTAAGGACTTCTAATTGTTTCCAGGCTTTGGCTATTACTGATAAATCTGCTATAAACATTTTTGTATAGGTTTCTGTGTGAGTAAAAGTCTTCATTTCTCTGGGATGAGTGCAGTTGCTATATCATATGATATTTGTGAGTTTAATTTTTTAGGAACCTGCCTATTTCCCATAATAATGCAACATCTTACATTTTCAGAGTGATGGGTGATATAGTTTGCTTATATCCTTGCCAGCATTTGGTGATGTCACTTATTTTTTTTAGCCATTATGATATCTGTATAATGATATCTCATTGTGCTTTTAATATGTATTATCTATTTTTCTTTTTTTTTTTTTTTTTGCGGTACGCGGGCCTCTCACTGTTGTGGCCTCTCCCGTAGCGGAGCACAGGCTCCGGACGCGCAGGCTCAGCGGCCATGGCTCACGGGCCCAGCTGCTCCGCGGCATGTGGGATCCTCCCGGACTGGGGCACGAACCCGTGTTCCCTGCATCAGCAGGCGGACTCTCAACCACTGCGCCACCAGGGAAGCCCCTAATTTGTATTATCTATTGACTATGATGTTGAACATCTTTTCATGGACTTATTTTCCATCTGTATATCTTCTTTAGTGAAATTTGTTTGCCATTTTCTCATTTTAAAATTGAATGGCTTATTTTATACTTTTGAGTTTTGAGAGTTCTTCATATATTGTAGATACTCGGTTTTTTCAGATATATGGCTTGAAAATATTTTTCCCCAGTCTGTAGTTAAATAGCAAAAGTTAAATTTTTATGGAGTTTATTTTCTCACTTTTTCCCTTTATGGATCATGCTTTTAGTGTCAAGTTTAAGGGCTTTTTGTCTTCTGCTTGATTACAAAGGTTTTCTCTTGTGTTTTTTAAAAATATAGTTTGCATTTAAATCTATGATCCATTATACCTTAATTTTTGTGTAAGGTGTGAGGTTTAAATCAAAGACCATATTTTTGCCTAGGGATACCCAATTGCCCTAGCATTATATGTTGAAAAGATTATCCTTTTTTCCATTAAATTGCCTTTGCAGCTCTATCAAGAAGTCATTTGGCCCTACTGGTGTGAGACTATTTAGGGATGCTGTTGGAGGAGTCTTCAAAAGGGCATAACCACTGGTTGACCCTTGAGCTGGACCCGGGCAATTGGAGTCTTCCCCCGCCCCATCCTTGTAGTGTACATTCCACCTACAGTTCCCAAGGATGCAGCCTTGAGAGAGCGAGCAGTGTGTTGTTGAGACCATCTGGACTGGTCACCTGACTGAACCTAGTTAAGGCCTCTATATAAACATTTAAAATTCTGTGGTGCAGGTGTGGAGATCTACTTGTCTTGCCAAGACAAGCCTTGTGAGTAAGTTCCTTTGCTTATTAAACCTGCCACCTACCAATCTGGAGTGGTCTTCTTTCTTCAGTCTCTCTTTGTCATCAGTGTATGGGGGCTGGTTTGCAGACCAACAGTTCTCATGCTGTTATGTTGATCTATGTGTCTATCCACCTGCCAATACCACATTTTCTTGATTGCTACAGCTATATAATACACTTTGAAATTGGATATTGTGATTCCTCCAACTTTATTTTTAATTCTCAAAAGTGTTTCATCTATTCTGGTTCCTTTGTCTTTCCATATAAATATTAGAACTATATATATATATATATATATATATATATATATACACACATACACACACATATCCATATATATCTTTTTATATATATGTCTATATCTAAAAAAAAATCTTGTTTTGATTTTGTTAAGATTTGTATGAAGCCAGTATATTGATTTGGGGAGAATTGAAGTCTTACTGTGTTGAGTCATCCCATCCATGAGCACTGCATGTCTCTGCATTTGTTTAGATCTACTTTATCATTGTGATGAAGTTTTTAGCATATAAGGCCTGTACATGTTTTGAACGATTTATACCAAAGTATTTCATTTTGCTCACCAATTATAAATTTTATTGTATTTTTAACACAGTGTATGCACATATTCAGTGCTAGTGTGTAGAAATATAATTGATTTTGTATGTTCATCTTACATCCTGTGTTCTCGAGGAGTTCAGTCATTACTTGAAGAAGGTTTTATTTCTTCCTTTCAGATCTTTTATTTCCTTTCTTGGTTTTGTTGTTGCTTTACTGCCCTGACTTACCCTCCAGTATGTTTTAAATAACAGTAGAGAAAGCAGACATACTTGCTCTGTTCCTGAACTTAGGAGGAGACCATTTAGTTTTTCACCATTATACAGCTAAGAATAACATTAGCTGTAGGTTTTTTGTAGATGTTCTATTTAAAGTTTAAGAAGTTTTCCTCTGTTCATATTTTTCGGAGGGTTTTTAAAAATTATGAATGCGTGTTGCATTTTGTTAATTGTTTTTCTTCATGGATTTATATGATCATGTGATTTTAGCTTGTTAGTTTGGGTTAGTTTGGTTAGTTTGATTGATTTTCTAATATTTAACCAGCCTGATAATCTTGGAGTTAAAACCACTTGGTCATGATGTATAATCTTTTTATATATAACAATGCTATTTGCTAATATTTTAATAAGGATTTTGTGTCTGTCTTCAAGGGATATTAGTCTGTAGTTTTCTTTTTTGGTACTTTCTGTCTTGTATTCTTATCTGGGGGTAGAAGTCAAGTCTCCCCACATGCTATACATTAACGCTCTTTTGGATGGAGTGCTCTTTACCATCCATCAAGGATGAAAGTCCCTGCTGTCTATTGAGCCATTTCTGACAACATTGGAGGGCATTTTGGGGTGACTCCTTTTCAGCCTGGAGAGGGTGGAAGTCTAGGCTCCTCATTCAGCCTTTCCTGGTATGGCTGAGAATGGCATTTGGCTGTAGTTGTGTGGCTGTTGTCTAAAAGTTTTCTATATTATTAGGTTGCCCATTTTCTAGCCTTTTATCTACAAAAAGCAGGCTTTTGTTGTGCCTTTCTACGTCTGAACCTTTCAGCATTTCCAAGTTGCCAGATTTTTCAGCTCCAGATCTGGAATGTAAAGTGAAACCAAAACAAAATGAGGAAAAAAAAAAAAAAAGGAAAAAACACCATTGTGTTGTTTATTGAATCCTGAGGTCCCTAACTAGTCTCTCATCTTTCCACCTTTCAGAGTCTTCTTATGTTTTACATGTAATTTTTAGTTGAACTTAGGAGAAACAGGGAAAGTATCTCTATCCCATCTTCTTAGAAGCAGATACCCAATGATTTTTTTTAGCCAATGATCTTCATAAACAGTAGATTTCTCTTTGCCATCATTTGCTTTTTTTCTTTCCATCTAATTATTTTATTCATCCCCAAAATGTTTCTTCAGTTCCCAGCATGTGACAGGTGTGGATCATGTGCTGCAGTTACATTACTGAGAGGCAGCCTAGTGGGGAAACAGACAAGGAAATATGGACTATATTATAGAAGATAAGTTTTGTGGTAATTTCTTATGTATTAATAATAACTAGAATATTACCTATATATTTGTGTCATTTTTAGTAGCATCTCAAGGGATAGGCATTTGAATTCCTTATTTTGATGTTACACTTAGAGTTATATGCTATCACTTCCTATAATATACAATAATGTTCTGCTTTGGAAAGAGGTATTTTACATGTAAAATGATTTATATAAACATATGCTTATGATAATCAATTAGGTACCATGCAATATATAGAACATAAATGAAAGCAATGAGTGTTTATGCATATCTATCTATGGGCTTAATATATAATAATTTTGGTAATCAATTAGGAAATGATAGAGTGCTTTAAAATGGAATTAGTAGCATTCATCAAAGGATAAACATAAGATAAATATAAATGGGCAATTATCTATTAAGCATGCTTTATACTTGATGTAAATTATTTAAGTAACAAGATACCTTTTGTGCTTTGATAACAGGTTATTGAAGGAATATAAAGTGGTAATGAGTTTTTGGACAACATTATGATATTTTTAGCAAAGTTACAAATGTATCTAGATTTTACACTGTATTGGCTTTCTACAACTAAATCAGACACAGCTACTCACACGTGCATTCAAGTATGGATTCGTAAAAGTCAAAACAGCTATTTTTTGATAAATTATACTGTGTGTGTACTATGAATAGTATGCAGTTTATAAACCAGTTAGGTAGATGTTACATATTTACAAAAGACATCTTCATGGTGTGTTGCTAATAATAAAGAAATCAGATTGTAATTTACATATAGATATGTGTACAGGTTATGTAAATATATTCTTCATGTTAATATGTGTGTATGTTTACATCTGTTTATACACACACTTCTCAACTAATCACGATTACTTCTAGAAAGGGTTATGTATAATCATTTTTTGGAAGATTTTACATTGTTACATACACCATGTATGTATGATACAGACTGAATGTTTGTGTCCCCCCAATAGGCATTGTTGAAACCTAACCCACTATGTGTTGATATTAGGAGGTGGGGCCTTTGAGAGATTGATTAGGTTGTGAGTGCTCAGTGTCCTTATTAACAGAGACCCCAGCTAGCTGCCTCATCCTTTCCACTGTGTGAAGTTACAAGAAGAAAATGACCATCAATGAACTATGAATCTGCTGGTGCCTTGATCTTGGACTTTCCAGCCTCCAGAACTGTGAGAAATAAATTTCGGTTCTTTATAAGCCACCAGCTATATGATATTTTGCTACAGCAGCCTGAAAGGACTGAGACAATGTGTATAATTAAAGATGTAAAATTTAAAAACCGAAGGGGTAATGACATATTACTATTAATTTTTGAAAGATCTACATTTTACTTTTTTTTTTTTTTTTTTTCCTTGCGTTATGCGGGCCTCTCACTGTTGTGGCCTCTCCCATTTGCGGAGCACAGGCTCCGGACGCGCAGGCTCAGTGGCCATGGCTCACGGGCCCAGCCGCTCCGCGGCATGTGGGATCTTCCCGAAACGGGGCACGAACCCGCGTCTCCTGCATCGGCAGGCGGACTCTCAAGCACTGCGCCACCAGGGAAGCCCTCTACATTTTACTTTTTACATTAAGGTAGTACAGAATGAGATAAGATGTCAGGAAGAAATTAGACAGGAGATTGAGAAAAGAGAAAGGAAAAATAATAAGAAAAATATAAACAAGATTTGAGGGAAAATAATTGTTAAGTTGAACTCTTAGTAACATTAAACAGGGATCATTAAGAAATTAGTCTCAAAGAATGATATTTTTATTCTTCTAGAATTAAATGTCAAGTGTATAATAAAGTTTATCTTACATTTTGGGGTTTCTGTTACCTTAATAGAAGAAAAATGACAGCAAAAATAAGGGTTAAAACTCTATCAGTTTTTACCTGATCAGTATATAGAAAAAAGTCGTAAAAATATAACCTTGTAGTGTAGGGCTTTTGCACCATTTCTTATATATATATAAAAAGGTTAGTAGTAATTGCTGTTCTCAGAAAAATGTGTAATATGTGTAATATTTAACTGTATGGAATCTAAAAATCTTGTTAAATTAACTGTTTAATTCCAATGCATGATCTCAAAGGGAGGTTTTTAGTATTTCACCACTAGATATGATATTTGCTGCAGGTTGTGAGGTGTTTTTTTTTTTTAATCATGACTGGATGGTAAATTTGGTCATATTGTTACTTTCTATTATGATAGTGACATGATTTTGTCCTTTGTTTTATAATAGTTGTTTGACAACAAAATTTTTGTCTCACTAGACTCCATTCTTATATTTCACCCAATATGTTCATGGGGTATTGAAGTTGAGGTACCTTCTGTTTGTAAAGTTTATAGGAAGTCTCACAAAGCATTTTGGGGAACATTTGACTATTTTATTTGGAAAGGCTTGCACAACATTGGTGTTATTTCTTTTTCCATCATATGGAAAAGCTCATGACTTCAGGCACCAGCACATGAGATTCATTTGTAGGAAGATATTTCATTACAGACACAGTTTATTTACAAGATACAGAATAATTGAGATTTTGTAAATTTTATTGCTCATTAAGCTGTCTTTTCCCTGGAATTTTCTCTTTTTGTGTATCAAACTTATTAAAGTTATTTATATAATTATGTATGTGTCACCAGGATGTGGCATGAGGATTTCCTTTACATTTGCTGATATTGGATATATGTTTTTCTTCATCTTTTTTTTCCCCATTAATCAGTCTAGACAGGGGTTTATGTAACTCTTTTCAAGAAAAAAAAAAAGTTCTAGATTTTTCAATTTTTTCTTTTCATTTCTTTTAATATCACTCACAGACATTAATTTTATTGTTTCATTTCTATTACTGGTTTGGTATTGAATTACTGATTTTTCTCCAATATTTTGAGATGGATTTTCTGATCACAAATTTCAGGATTTCCTATTTTGCATTTTTTTGCTATAAGTATTCCTTTAGCCACACATATTGTTGTATCTCAGACTTTAGTAAAAGCTTCATTGAAACATAACTGAGTTTAGATAAACTTTACAACTTTAAATTCAGCAATATAAGTTTTGACATATGTATATATATTTGAAAGTCCATCACCAGAAGTAATATACTGTACATATCCATCCCTCCACTCAAGTTTCCTTGTAAAATTTTGTATTTCCCCTTCCTGTTTCTATCCAAATCTTTCTCCTTTCCCCTGGTGTATACATTATTCTACAAGTCTTTGTATGGACATATATTTTTGTTTTTCTTGCGTGAACATGAAGGAATGGTATGGCCAGATCACATGATAAGTACACCTTTGTTATTTTAGAGTATGTCAAAGAGTTTTGCATTGTGATAGTACCACCTTCCATCCTACCAGCAGTGTAGAAGTGTCAGTTGCCCAATATCCTTGCCAGCACTTCTTTTGGTCATTATTTATTGTAGCCCTTCTAATAGGCGTGTGGTGGTATCTGTCTATCTAAATTGCATGAATGTAACCATGTCATACTTTCTTTCTCAGGCATGCTGAGTAAATGGGAAAAATAAATCACTATGGGGAACACAGTTTGGGGTGACTCCTTGCAGCCTGGTAATGGTGAACGTCTGGGTTCACCACTGGGACTCTGCTGGTGTGAATGAGGATGCTGTTTGTCTGGTGTAGAACTTCTGTGTGCAACACTGCTGCAAGTAGTGCCTCGTCAAAGCCAGGTCATCTAGTCTTCCAGCACTTTGCCCTCTTATTTTTTTTTTTTTTTTTTTTGGGGGTTTGCCGGCCCCCCCCCTCCCGTGGCCTCTCCCGCCGCGGAGCACAGGCTCCGGACACACAGGCCCAGCGGCCATGGCTCACGGGCCCAGCCGCTCCGCGCCACGCTGGATCCTCGCAGACCAGGGCACGAACCCGCGTCCCCCGCATCGGCAGGCAGACCCACAACCACTGCGCCACCAGGGAAGCTCTGCCCTCTTCTTATTTCAGTGGACTCTAAAGCAAAAGCTGCTGACTAGCAGCTTTCTTGGTTCCAGACTGGTATACGTCAGATGAGGAGAGCTGGAGAGAGAAGTGAGGGTGGCTGAGCCTAATATAATTTTTTATCCTATACAACTATTGATTGATTTAAAGTCCTCTTGTCTCTTCCTTGTGGGAATGCCCTGCATTAACTAAGTCCATTTAATTTTTGTTTTATTTTGCATTTTTAATGCTGTGAAGATGAGAGAGCATTACACCTTGACTCCCCTTCATGTCACTTTTTTGGCATTATGGTATGCAGCCTGAGCAGGTAAATCTTGTTTACAAATGAGAACTATGTACATCCTTTCACTTGGCCAGCAAACAGGTCTATCTTTATAAGAAAAACAAATAAAGCCTACAAATTTTCTGTGTTATTTGCCTGTGTCTTTCCTAGTCCTTTGGAGCAAGCAGGCTTTTTTTGAGGATTTCTTTCTCTGCACCTTTTGGCATGTTCAGGTTGCCTCATTTTTCCTCTCCAGGTTTGGGATGTACGCGAGGCAAAAAGAAAACAAAACGTACCCAAGAAAACATGGAAAACACCACTGTGCTTTTCCTTGGCTTCTGAGCTTCCTAGTCAGTCTTCCTCAGTCTCTCCACCTTTCAGGATATTTTGTGTTCATTTCTACATATGCTGTCCAGGGAGTTCGGTTGAACTTAGGAAGAGAAATAGGGAAAGTCTGTCTACTCTATCTTCTGGGGAACAGACATCCAACTTCTTTTTTAATTCAAATGATCTTTACAAGCAGTAGATTCTTTTTTTTTAAATTTTTGCCATCATTTGCTTAACTTCTTTTAATGTAATTATTTCATTCATCCCATAAATACTTCTTCAGTTTTAAACATGAGCAAATGCAGATGATGATCTGGAGTTAAATTATTGAGGGAAAGCCTAATGGGAAAACAGGCAAGTAAATATGGAATATATTAGAGAAAATAAGTTTTGTGGTAATTTTTTATCCAGTAATGGTAACTAAAATATTGTCTACATACTGTTCTGTTATGTTTAGTGGTTGCTCAATGGATTTATGTTAAATTCTTTACTTTTAATTGTCTCCATAGAATTAGGTAATATCACTTCCTGTAAATGTAACCTCACTACGCGATAATGCTATGTATGTGACCTTTCCTTTGTGTTCTTGTTCAGTAGTTTACATCAATAGTATCATTTATAATGTTTGATTTAAAGAGTCAGATGTCTCTCAAATAAGTAATAGAAAACATTAGTCTTTTATGTTTATCTACCTATTTTCCCTATCCTGTGTTCTTCATGCCTTCTTGTAGCCTGTAGTTCTTAGTTTCCATAAGGTGTCATTTCCCTTCAACCTGAAGACCTTCCTTGTCATATGTTGAATTGTGTCACCCAAACAAGTCCTTAGTTCCAGTACCTCAGAATGTGACCTTATTTGGAAATAGTCTTTGCAGGTGCAGTCAAGTTAAGATGAGGTCATTAGGGTGGGCCCTAATCCAATATGACTGGTGATAAAAAAGGGAGATGTAGAGCTAGATACAGATATGCATAGAGGGAAGATTCTGTGAAGATACACCTAGGGAGAGTGCCATGTGAAGATGCAGGATTTGGAGTAATGCACGTACCAGCAAAGGAATGCCAAAGATTGCTGGCAAAACCACCGCAAGCTGGGAAGAGGCCAGGAAGGATTGCCCTACAGGCTTTAGAGGATGCATGGCCCTGCCTACAGCTTGATTTCAGACTTCTGGCCTCCAGAACTGTGAAACAATAAATTTCTGTTTTTTGAGCAATCCAGTTTATGGTATTTTGTTATGGCAACCCTAGGAAACTAATATATTCCTTAAACATTACTTGTATTGTTTGACCAGTGACAAATTGTCTCAGATTTGCTTATCTGGATGTGTCTTATTTCACTCTCAGTTTAGAAGGGTAATTTTGTTGAATATAAAGTTCTAGTTTGGAAGGTCTATCTTTTTGTTCATCATTGGAAAAATGGTGCTTCACTTTCTCTCATTCTCCATGGATTCTGTGGAGAAGGCAGTCAACATTTAAATCATCATTCCCAGATAGGTACTATATCTTTATATCTTTGAAGCTTTTGGTGGATGTACATTTGTTCAATTCATTAAAATCCTTTATATTTTATATAGTTGTCAAATATATAGTTTACTAATGAAATATTTCAAAAATTTCAATAGCTATGTTGTAAATGAAAATGATTCTATTATATAAAATGGTTAAACTCTGGTCAACAATAGAAAAAAAATTGAAAGCCAAAAAAAAAAAAGAAAATATAATTATCTAAATACATTTCTCCTAATGAGTTGTGCTAGGTGGTAATGAAAATCTGGCTGTATCGTGATTGTTAATTTACATTCCTGATTTCACGAACCATGCCACACTGTTTCCTATACAATTCTGGGGATTAGAATACAGTGCAAAAATTTGATTAAAGAAAAAGGATGAACATAATACTTGCTTTATCTCCCCCACTTGCATGCTATTTTGAAGTTACAAAGCATTTTTACATACATCATCACATTTGATCCCCAAAAAATCCCTGTGAAGGAGATCATTATTCTCACTTCACAGATGAGAAGCCAGAGGTTCATGAGAGGTTAAGAGAGAGGCTGAGGTCTAAACCTCAGATTCTGGTCTTCAGTTGGAGCTCTTTGTTTACCATCTTATAACTTCTCTTTTGTAAAGCAAATCAGAGGAGCAATTCAGATCTGAATATTTGTATGATGTAATGTTTAACACATTTTCTTTTCAGCTGAACTTCTTTCTTTTGCAGTTTTAAATCAAGTGCATTTGAAGTGAGGCCTCCTATTGTTCTATATTACCCTGCCCCCTGCTTCCCTACAGTTTTATGCTGTAATTTGCCTTTTAGGACTGTATCTGACATGGCTATTCACACGTGTGCATTAAAGTAGGGACACAAAATAGTCAAAACAGCTATTTTTTGGTAAATTATGCTGTGTTCATACTATAATACTTTATGCGGCTTTTACAACTAATCAGGTGGATGTTAAATACTTACAGGGGACATCTCCAAGATATATTGCTAATTAAAAAGTAATTCTGATTTACTTACAGATATGTGTACAATTATGTAAATAAACATTTATGTTTATATCTATATATACACTTCACTGCTAATCACAATTACTTCTGAAGGGGAATATATATAGGCCTTTGTGAAAATTTTACACTGTGCACTTGCAATATATCTATGTCATAAAATATATAAATAAAAAATTAATCACGTGATAATAACATCTTTCTAATAATTTTTGAAAGATATACTCTTTGCTTTTTAATTTTAAAGTACAGAACAGAATAAGAGTTAATCTTACAGACAGAAGGCTTAAAAAAGGGCAAAAGTAAGAATAATATAAACAAGATAAGGAAAAAAATTTAATTGTGAGCCCTTTATAAGAAGCTAACCTTTAATTAGTCGTTAAGATCATTAAACTAGAGACCATAAGTAAAACTGTCACAAAGAATGCTCTTTTTATTCTACCAGAATTAAATGTCAAGTGTATAGTAAAGGGCCTCTGTTGCCATGATAGCAGAAAAATTGACAACAGTAATCAGGGTTAAAACCCTCTCCAATTTCATCTGAACCATATATGGAAAAAGCCTTACAAATAAAACCTGGTCGTGTA